>NC_141053.1:3385500-3798000 GCF_041138505.1 Cibotium barometz
CCATGCATGGGCTCCTTATCTCCCCTTTCTCTTTATTCATGTGAAATTTCACACTCCAGTAGATTAAAGCTTGTAGCCCACAAAGCATCCATCTCATTTGAGTCTAAGCATGTTCCCCTTGCAATTGACCAAATTGTAAGATGACTTGTTGGTCTTCTCAATACAATGTTTGTTGGTTCTTCTCTCGAGTATGATCAATGTCATTCCCACAGAACCACACATATTGGATCTTCTCGACACCTAATGCAACTTGAACAAAGCCTTGAAAATAAGGAGCTAGGACACCTAATAATCCAACTCTTCCTTTTTTATCAATAAACTCATTGCACTTTTTTCCCTTGCTGCATAGGTATCCTTGACATTTAAGTTTGCTCCTGGATTGGTCCTTCGAATAGCCCACCTAGTTGGGTGAATGTCAATTTCAGTCCTTGTTCTCTTTTGTTGCTCTCTTTGGGATGGCTTAGGCTGTCTTACCCTTCGAGTCACATGCTCATACACCGGACGATGTGAGTCTCCAACCTTGATAGGAGTATGAATGCTTCCTTCTTGCTTTCTTTGCACTTCGTGTATCGCCATCTGTGGACAATCTTCTTTTTGTAGCATTCAACTCGATTGTTGCCTCATTGCCAATTAGGTAATGGTGAAGTAGGGGGTGGCACTTTTTGAAGAGATTCCGATGTGGATTGGAAGGAAGTAGCCGGGTTGAGGGAGTTGAAGGGAGTTTTGCGGTCCTGTCGAGCCTCTGAATGATATGCGGAGAAATTTTTGATGTTGAAGTTATATCTAATAAAAAGTTCTTGAGCAGTAGCTTGGGGGACTAGGGCCATTTTATACCCCATGCATTAATAATATATAAAGATATGCTTGGTAGAATGGCCCTAGGGCCATTCTATAACACCTTGTATCAACTACTGATGCATGGTAGAAAAAAGTCTTATAAGGCCATTCTCCATCCCCAACATGCCATTTGGGAGTTTGCCCCTAGGGCCATTCTTGGGTGATTCTAAAGCACATTGTAGATGGTAGAATGGCCCTAGGGTCATTCTCTACCCTCTTGTTCTAGCTGGCTGCTCCTGTTGTGGGTGGTCAATATTAGAACATGTTTCTAGGGCCCTTCTCTACAAGCTTCACCATAAAATATCAATATTGTGCATGTTAGAATTGCCCTAGGGCCATTCTTACAAGAACAATGTGCTTTAGAATAGACCCTAGGGGCCAGTCTACCCTCCCTAATGTGCTTGAAAGAATGTACCTAGCGACATTCTAAAGTACATTATGCTTGTAATAATGGCCCTAGGGCCATTTTACCATGCATGAAAGAATGGCTCTAGGGATATTGTAAAGCACGATGTTCTTGAAAGAATGGCCCAAACCATTCTACCATGCATAATGTGTTTTGAAAGAATAGCCCCATGGCCATTCTAAATCACATTAAGGATAGTAGAATGGCCTTAGGGACTTTGTCTACTCTCTTCTACCAAATTTTAGTGAATATTAGAATGATCATACATGTGCTTGCATAAAATATCAAGATTGTGCATGGTATAATGGCCATAATTCTAAATCACATTAAGGATAGTAGAATGGCCGTAGAGCCATTCTCTACTCTCTTCTGCTAACTTCCAATAAATATTAGAATGATCATACATGTTATTGCATAAAATATCAAGATTGTGCATGGTATAGTGGCCATTATAGCAAGCACAATGTGTTTTACAATGGCCCTAGAGCAGGGTAAAAAATAAGATGCCAAAATGAATATAAGTGTAGGTGGGTTGGAGATTATTCCCCCTATATAAATCTAAAATTATTGAAAATGGGGAGAATGTTTTCAAGACATTTTCTAAAATGTCCAAAATTGGGCAAATATTTCCTAAAAACCCTTCAAAACGGCCAAAATTTGGGCGAATGTTTTAAGACGACGGGAGATTTTTGAATGAAAAAACCCTCCAAAAAAAAGCCAATTGGTAAATATTAGTTCTTTTTTTTTTCATTTCCCTAGAGCTATTCTACCATGCACAAGTTGCTGGAAAGAATGGACATAAGGCATTCCAAAGCACATCATCAATGATAAAATGGCCCAAGGGCCATTCTAAACCCCTTGTGCCAATGATTCTGGTGCATGTTAGAGTGGCCATAGGGCCATTCTCGACTTGTGCATACATAGAATTTCAAGATTGTGCATGGTAGAATGGCCCAAGGGCCATTCTATATCCCTATGTCAAATTTTGGTGCATGTTAGAGTGGCCATAGGGCCATTCCCTACCCATGCATGCATAGAATTTCATGATTGTGTATGGTATAATTTTCCTAGTTCCAAACTATACCCCTTGTGCCAACTCCTTGATAATATTATAGAAATTGTAGGGCCATTCTCTAAATGTGCATGCATAAAATATCAAGCTTGTGATGGTAGAATGGCCCTTTGTAAGGTTCCTCCTCAGCCCTAAAAGATGTATAAGCTCTCCTCTCAGTCCCCTCTAATCATCCCCTATTTCAGAATGCAAGAAAATATTGTTTTTCTTTGTTTTTGATCTAGAGAGAGATAATATTCTAGAGAGAGATAATACAGTTTTGAGATATTTTTGATATAAAGTTATGCCTTTTATTTAAGATGCCTTTTATTTAAGATGAATTCTCCTAAAACAAAAGTTCAAAAAGATTTTTTCAATGTGCATTAAAAATTAATTGAATATGTGTATTAGAGACCTTAGCCTAAGGGTCCACATTTTCAAAAAAATTTGAATAAGGTCCAAAGAGTGTTCTAAAGGGCCAATAGGATTAATCCAAGTGTTTCAATTAGAAAAATGCAAAGAATAAAATAAAATCTCCCAAGAATGAGTAAATTCTTACATAAGGTGAAGAGTTGACTAAGTACTCGGTTTATTAGTTAAAAAATGAGGTTTGTTAGTTAAAAAATGAGTTTTTGATACCTCAGTTAAGGAGGGAGGGGGATCATGAACGGAGGTGCCTAATTCACATCATTACTTCACATTTTTAATTAAAAAATGAGATATTTTTATCCCTCCTCTCTCCTCTTTCAAACTAGATCAAAAAGTGAACCAAACTGGTTCAAAATGAATCAAACTAAAGCTGGAAACCTCTAGATCCCAGTTGGACTTGGTTGGTGGCCTTCTTGATCTATAAATAGACCTCATTTCTTTGTATTTTCATCTTTGTGTATTTACATACTAGTATAATCTTCAAATTAGTGTAATTTTATTATCCCTCTATTTTACCTCTTCTTGGGAAGATTCAAAAAGAACTTTCCAATGTGCAATTGGAATTAATTGAAAATAGGAAAAAAAGACCTTAGCCTAAGGGTCAAGATTTTCAGAAATTTTTGGATTATGACCCAATTAAGGTTCCTATGAACCAATAAGATTAATCCAAATGTAGAGAGGAGATAAATTGAAGAATAAAAGAAAATCTCCCAAAAATGAGTAAATGCTCACATAAGATGAAGAGTTGACTAAGGACAAGGTTTATTAGTTAAAAAAGAAGAAATATTTAGAGGAAATGATGCATTTTGACACCTCACTGTGGGGATCTCCTCTCATGAAGGAGGCGCCTAGTTCACATGTATGGAGGAGTTTTAACCTCAAAAAGAGCTTCACTAATTGGCCAAGCTTTCTCTTATGGGCTTCACTTCTCTCTAAAGAATCAAGCCAAAAACCAAGGAGAAGCCTAAATCAATGGTGTTTTTCTATCTTTTTCAATGGTAATCTTCTTCCCAACCTCTCTAATGCTTGGGAAGCATTTTAATCAATGGTTTTTTCTTAAAGCCAAGCTTCTAGTGATGCATATTGTTTAAATGGATTAATGCTAATCTTTTATGCTTAAATATAATATTTTTTACTAGTAAATCTCTCTTTTTGTAAGACTACTCATCTTTATGGTTGAATCCTTCTTGGAAGAATGGATCTTAGTGTCAAGCTCATTTTCTTAACCATAACTCTAGGCCTAACAAGCTAGAGAAGAAGATTAAATATTTTTATGATTTTTAATCTAGTTAAAATGAGGATTAATTCATATAAGCTTGTTTATGATTAAGAAAATTCATATTTATTCATTTAAGTTGAAAGAGAGTTTATTCTAACATTTTTGAAATTATTTTCATATAGGAATGATAAATGGGTATTTTAAAAAATAAACAAGAGGTTTAAATGTATATATGCATAATGAATTTTTAGTTTAAAACAGGAAGTCCCACCATATTTTAGATAATTAGGACTAAATATTTAAAGTAGAACTTTTGAGTATTCTCAAAAAATGCAGCAAAGCTATGGAAAAAATTTTACCCTTAAAAAAATAAATTTAATTCTATGCATAAAATTGATAATGCAAAAAGAAGAATTCTCATCATATTCTATGCACAAGCATTTTAATGCTAAAAGAAGGATTTTTGTTATATTTTTTGAAAATACTTTTATAGTATTTATGCATAAATATTTAAATATAGAAAAGATGAATTTTTGTTATATTTATTTTTAGTATGCATAAAAATTTAGATATAAAAAGAGAAATTTTCACAATATTCTATGTACAAACATTTTAAATATCAAAAGAGGAATAATTGTCATATTTCAAAATAAGCAAAATAAGTATATTCATGGTGGTATGTGTATACATGGATATTTTTATTTATCTATCAAAAAGGAATTTTTATCGTACTTTTTAAGTAGAAAAATGCTCGAATTAAAATTGGCAACAAAAGAGAAGGTCTCACCATAGTTTACGTAGATAATTTAGGGCATGTCAATGCCGAGGTTTAAATAGAGAAAAGAAAATTTTAGTATAATTCTATGTGAACATTTTAAATAAATGAGGTATACATATTCATAAAAAGGATCATTGGAAAAAGAAATATTCTTGTTAAATTTCATTATTTATGAATAAAATTATTTATAGTTCTATTATGTTCAAAAAAGAATGAATTTTCATAATTTTGGATTTTACCATTATGATTGAAAATCACAGTTATTTTATCAAGTAAATAGGAGAAAAATCTTTAAGAAACAAATCTAGGATTAAATCCAAGTAATTCAGATTAGACCATGACCGCGTGAGAAAGGTGGGTCAGTAAGATGCCTGCTCATCTCTTGAATCACAAATTAAACCAAGTCTTGTGACCATTCCCATTTCTTCAGTACAAAGAATGGATAACCGCTCATTTAGAGAAGTTTTCCCTAAGACCCAAAATCGTCGAGAAATAAGTTAGAAATTCGTTGAAATTGATGGGTGCATCACCACCGAGATACGAGATTTGTGCTTTTCATTGAGAAGGCCTCGGTTGAAAATAAGGGAGCCTCGTGAAACCAAACTCAATGGAAAATTCTTACTTGCATAGAAACTCTGTTTTTTTAAAAGGAATATCTTACACTAGAATGCTAGAGGAGGCATTTGACTTATGGTTTAATCTAAGGAGAGTTATGTTACAATAGCTGGCGGCGGGGAGTCATCAAAGAACATCTTTTGGCAAAGCCTACCAAGGTCTTAACCAGTCTCGATATGGTTCAAAATGGTGCGCTTCCGGTACGATGGGCGAGGGCCGATGAAGCAGTCCATGAGTGAAGTACTAGGACACCTACAGAGGATCCTAGAGGGTTCTGTGACCAAGCAATGCACGAGCTCGCACTGCTAAGACACCCATGCGTATGTCAAGGAAGATATTCATGGATTGGTGAGAAATTATCTAAGTGAACTGGAAACTTGAAATTGGATCTCATTGGTTGACTAGCTGGTCTTCAACGGAGAGTCCGAATGACAATTTGATTGTAAAACAATGGAACTAGAATTTTGAGAATTATGATGGAAACACTGTGGTTTCATTCCAATTCTGTTTGAACATAGTTGAATCTAAGAAAAGGCAATTTCATATTGGGTGCGTAAGTGGTATGTCTATTTTGTATTTTGCATGAGTGTCGGCTAGGGGGCCTAGGAACTCTTTTCCCTGATACTCGGGACAAAGCACAACCAAATTTTTATAAAAAAGAATCCCACCAATACAGTGGTTGGGCAGTTGGCTAACCCATGGGCCAGTTGGGGTTAGGTTGGATTGATGGATTCCTACAACTAAGTTCAGTTAAGATTAAGTTACGGTAGTTAAAGTAAGTCCTAGGAAGATTCTTGTTCTATGGGAAAGAATCAACAGATGTGCTTCGCTTAAGGGGAGAAACGCGATGATTTCTATGAACTAAGTGCAAGTTCCTCCTTGATTTGGCCATGTGACCCGCGAGTTCGGTCGGAATACAAAGGATAGATAAGCCCTTGACAACGTTAGAAGATTTTTCTGGAGGAATCGCCTATGCTTTTTGGGCGAGGAAAGTTTTTTCTGGGTTCGATTTTGGAAGAACCGCCAAATTAGTCTCTTGTCCGGACATTCGTGGATGAGGTCCCGAGTGGGAAGCTCTGCGCTGCGTGCAAGGTTGCTACTTTCGTTGCCAGCACTTCAGAGTTCGATACGTAGAGGGGGTAGGGGTCTCACATCTAGTATCAGAGCTTTGTTGAAAGCTCAAAAATCAAAGATGAATTTTGTCTGAATTTTATAATAAAATCCTAGAAAGATGCATTCACATGCTGTATTTTCATTCACATTAAGCTTCATTAATGAAGACTTTTAATTGATGAATTGGATTTTATAGATGGACGCCCCATATTTATCTGGTATCCTCGATCTTAATCAAACTCAGGATATGACTGCTTTCTCTTTTGAGCATATCCTCTTTTCCGCTATGACTCAACCGAGCAGGGCAAGGCTCGCTAATCATTTCAAGGAGCTATACTTTCTAGACCCAGCTGAGAGACAATAGCATAAGTGATTTGCAGCACAATATATCCATGCCTCTTTGCAACCAGCGCAATATGCTGACATAGAATGGTAAAAGCTTCTAAATTGCTGAAGGGACTCAGAAAGAAGTAAACTATCTATGTAAGATTCCTCCCTCCAGCTTTTGAGGTGTACAGGCGTAAGAACCTCCCCTTCTGATCTTGTAATTACTCCCCTCTCTAAAATAGAAGAAAGATCCTATTTTACCCTGTTTTGGCCTGGAGAGAGAAAATGTCTAGAGAGAGGTAATCCAAAATTGAGATATTTTTAGATATAAAAATCCTCCTAGTGTCTAAAATGGTACCCTTGAAACAGAATTTCAAAAAAAACTTTTCAATGTGTAATTGAAATTAATTGAAAATAGGTATAAAGGACCTTAGCCTAAGGGTCTAGATTTTTAGAAATTTTTGGATTATGGTTCAATTAAGGTTCCTATGGGCCAATAGGATTAATCCAAGTGTGGAGAGGAGATAAATCTAATTTATAAAAGAAAAATACCCAAAATGAGTAAATTACCACATAAGATGAAGAGTTAACTAAGTACAAGGTTTATTAGTAAAAAAATGAGATATTTTGGGTATAATGATACATTTTTGATACCTTGGTAAGGAGAAGGAGGCACTTCAAGGAGACGCCTATTTCACACATGTGGTGGAGTTTTTAACTCAAAAATATTGTGATATTTTTATCTCTCTTCTCTCACCTATAAATAGATCCTTAGCCCTTTGTAAAAATATATGTCAACTATACCATGCCAGTATTATACTAAAATAATGATATTTTCTCTTATCCTCTAAAAATCCTCTATAATTTGGAGAGATTGGAGCTTCTCTCTCTCTTTAAGCTTCTTTGGAGCCTTCCTCAACATACTAGCCAATTGATTGGTTGTGGGAGCGTCTCCAATGACGAAAAAATCAAGCAAAACAAGAGGTAAAATGTGATTTTATGGTCTTTTTCTTACTCTTTTTAATGTTTTTCACTTCTCAACCCCTCTCAAGCTTGAGAAGTATTCAATTGAATGGTTCTTTAATGCAAATGAAGCTCTTTAATGAATTTTAGTGATAAATCACATAAAGTTTACATTTATGCTTAATTTAGATTGCTTTTATGTTTATCTCTCTCTCCCCCAAAGAATGGTCATTCTTATGACCAATTCTCTATTCAATTAATGCTTCTCATGGAGGAATTCTCTATTTATAAATCAAACTCTAGGCTTGTGAAGCTAGAGGTTCAAGAAAATAGTTTTTATACTTATATGCTTGAAAAATATGGTAATATTAAGAGATATATCCATAAATTAGATTTAAGGCTAAAAGATAGTTATACTATCATAATTACTTTACTATGTCTTATTCTTTTCATAAAAATTAAAAATTGCTAGTAATAGCAGCGGAGCTATGGTAAAAATTTTAAGAAATTGATACATAAATTCATTCTTATGCATAACATGAAAAGAGGACCTCCTACCATATTCTAGGATTGAATATCCTAGGCTAAAAGAATGGTTTTTATCACATTCAATGGAAAACTAATTTTTAAGTTTATGTGTAATTAAATAATTAAAAAAAGAGAAAATTATGGTACTTATATTTAAATGATAAAAGAGAAATTCCTATGATATTTGGAATTCAATCATTTAAATGAGAAAAGAAGAATTCCTAGGATATTGAAATTAATGGATATTTTATTTAAATTCAAAGATGAATTTTATATAAATTTATTTTTATCTATGTATGGGAATATGATGTGGAACGAATGTGATAAGATGTAAATGGGATGTGATAGGATGTAAATGGGATGTGATAAGATGTGAATGGACGTGATAAGATGTAAATGAGATGTGAATGGATGTGATAAGATATAAATGAGATGCAATAGGATGTGAATGGATCTGATAAGATGTAAATAGGATGTGATAAGATGTGATGTAATGAAAATGATGTGGATGTGAATGATGAGATGAGAATGATGTTAGAGGATATGTGAAAGGGAGAGATGGGAAGTACATGGATGTGGATGTGGATGTGTATGTGAAATAATGTGATGTAAATGGATGTGGATGTGTATGTGAAAGAAGGGATGTGGATGTGTATGTGAAAGAAAAATGTGGGTGTGTATGTGAAAAAACACGAGTCTTATCTAACCGAACTGATTCGACCGAGCCCGTAAGTCCCATGGTTAGATCAAGGAAAAGACTTACACTTGGATAATAAAGACTTGCACTTGGATAATAAAAACTTGTACTTGGATAATAAAGACCAACGCTTTTTTCCTCATTGAGAGGCACAGCCGTTGATTCTTTTCCATAGAACAATTTTTATCCGGGATTTACTTCATCTATCGTACCATAATAGAATTGAGTCTCATTTTAGGGATCCATCAGTCCATCCTAACCCCATCCAGTCCCTGGGTTAGCCAACCGCCCAATCACTATAGTGATGGGATCCATTTAGAAATTTGGTTAAGTTTTGTCCAGGGTACCAGGGAAAGAGTTCCCAGGTCCCCTAGTTGGATCTTCATGCAAACTTTAAGCTAGTCACACCACTTACACACCCAATATAAAATTACCTTTTTCATAGGTTCAGCTGTCTTTAAAACAATCTTTTAATGAAACCATAGTATCACTGATCATAATCCTCCAAAATATCTGGTTGAATTCTAATTTCCAATCATTCCTTCATCGGTGTACCTATGGCATCATTGGCAACCAGAACGCTCACCACCTGTCCACTCAGGGGCCTTTTCAATAGTTCCTAGCTCATAGTACCCGGAAATATATTTACTCATAAAAATCCAGATAAAATCTCCGTTGAAGATCAGCAAGATCAACCAACAAATCCATATAAAAGAGCCATGGACTCATCCGTTGAGGACCAGCAAGGTCAATCAACCAAATCCATGCCCGGTTTCAAAAAACAACTCTTACTCCTTGTTCCAATATCTTCCTCGATGCACGTGTGGGTATCTTCGACGACCCAGAGCCTGAGCACCGTATGGTCAGCATCCTCCAGGATCCTTCTCGCAGGTCACCTAGCGCTTCACTCATAGGCCGCTTCCTTGGTCCCTCATCCACCATACAGGAAGCTCACCATTTAAATCAAACCGAGGTTGGTCAAGACCTCGGTCGACCTTGCTATGCGAGACATCCTCCGTTGACTCTCCGTCAGCTGTTGCAACTTTATCAGTTAGGTCTCCACGACCTCATTCACAAGACGGTCAAAATGCTTCCCCAGCATTCTTGACATAAAACAGTCATTTAAAAACAGGCCATAAATAGAGTTTCTATAACGAATTCTCGTCTTTCCATATTGTCCCACATTAATCCACATTACTTAATCTACATTAATCCACATTACTTAATTCACATTAATCCACATTACTTAATCCACATCCATTTCATATGTATTCCCATTCTTATCCAATCACATCATTTTCCATCTCATCACATCTTTTCACATTTATCCTCATTAGATCTCATCCACATTACTTAATCCACATCCATTTCATATGTATTCCCATTCTCATCCAACACATCATTTTTCATCTCATCACATCTTTTCACATTTATCCTCATCAGATCTCATCCACATTACTTAATCCATATCCATTTCATATGTATTCCCATTCTCATCCAATCACATCATTTTCCATCTCATCACATCTTTCTACATTTATCCTCATCAGATCTCATCCACATTACTTCCATTTCATATGTATTCCCATTCTCATCCAATCACATGATTTTCCATCTCATCACATCTTTCCACATTTATCCTCATCAGATCTCATTCACTCGCATCTACCCATATCCACATCATCTCATCTCATCATATTCATTCACATCTATCCCATTTCACATCACATCACATCGCATTCATTCACATCACATATCATCCATTCACATCTATCCCAATTTACATCACATCCATTCCACATCACATTTCATTCATTCACATCTGGATTCATTCATTCACATCCGGATTCACATTACATCGCATCTCATCAATTCACATCCCATATTATTCATTCACATCCCGATTCACATGACATCACATCTCATCCATTCACATCCCATATTATTCTTTCACATCCTCATTCACATGACATCACATCTCATTCATTCACATCCCGATTCACTTCACATCGCATTTATTCACGTCCATCACATTCATTTACATCACATACATTTACATCCATCACATCACATTCATTCATATCCATCACATTCATCTCATCACCATCCCATCACATACATTCTATCCACATTACATCGCATCACATCTATCCACATCATATCTCATTCATCCCATCCACATTACATCACATCCACATCATGTCTCATTCATACACATCTCATCTCATTCATCCACATCCATCCAATCGTTCACATGTACGATTACCCACATCTATCCATACATTCATATCTCTCTTCACATCCACATATATTCATGTCACATCACATCTCTTTAAATCACATCACATTCTTTCACATACACATCCATATCCATTCTTTCACATACACATACACATCCCTTTACATCACATCATATTCTTTCACATACACATCCACATCCATTCTTTCACATACACATGCACATCCCACTATGTTAGAGTAAAAATATCCTAGAGGAACCGCCCGTGCTTTCTGGGCGAGGGAAGTTTTTCCGAGTTTGTTTTTCGAAGAGCCGAGGGATTAGTCTCTTGTTGGGATATCCGTGGCGAGGCCCCGAGTGAGGGACCCTGCCCTGCGCAAGAAGTGCTACTTCCGTTGTTGCTAGCACCCTCCGATTCATTGCGCAGAGGGAGCAGGGATCTTTCAGCTGGTATCAGAGCGAATTGGCTAAAGTGGATCAACCGAGGAGCCAGAAATGTCAAAAATTTATGAAGTAGCAGTAAAAGGTTGTAATTGTGTGATGAAATTCATACAAATAGATATTCAGAATGAAGATTCATAAATTTGTAATTGGGTCTTCAGATGGAAGTATCGCAATTGTACGGAATCCCTGACTTGCTTGAGGCCTAGACATGATGGTATTTACCTTATAATTCCAAGGACCGTGACTACCCGTATATACCGAGGGTATAATTGTAGCTCTTTACTGGCAGTATATACGAGTAAATCTAAGACCTTGAAAAAATAAGAAAAAATGCTATCCAGATGATGAATTTGAATGTTGGTTGAGAATTGTTTAGTTGATTTGGATTCCGATTGAAAGATAATGATTCTTGAATTCTTCTTGAAAGAAGATAAGTTTAACAAAGCCACAATGAGGATGAATGGGACGAATCCCAGTGATGATGATAATAATTGGAAGGATGATTGTGACTTCAGCAAATCCCTATGAGATTAGTGGATTGTACTAACAGATTGCTACTGTTAACACTTGACCTAGTGGATCAAGTTAAGGGATGACAAATTAAAAACCTGCATAACTGAAATTCCCATGGAGGATTGTTTAGATGGAATTTTTGGTCTAATGGACCATTATTGTGTTAAGGATATGAATGATATGTTTTGAATGAATTGTTATCTGATAATGAGTTCTATATGAAGGGATTCTATTGGGTTGACCAAACTATAAGGAACCCTAGAATCAATTGGATCTTAAGGGAAAGAGTTGTCCTCCAGCAGAGCGAGATGAGGACATCTCGCATTTTTTAAGTGGCCACAATGAGGATGAATGGGACAAATCCGAGTGATGATGATAATAACTGGAAGGATGATTGTGACTTCAGCAAATCCCTATGAGATTAGTGGATTGTACTGACAGATTGCTACTGTTAACACTTGACCCAGTGGATCAAGTTAAGGGATGACAAATTAAAAACCTGCATAAGTGAAATTCCCATGGAGGAATGTTCAGATGGAATTTTTGGTCTAATGGACCATTATTGTGTTAAGGATATGAATGATATGTTTTGAATGAATTGTTATCTGATAATGAGTTCTATATGAAGGGATTCTGTTGGGTTGACCAAACTATAAGGAATCCCAGAATCAGTTGGATCTTAAGGGAAAGAGTTGTCCTCCAGTTGCGAGATGAGGACATCTCGCATTTTTTAAGTGGGATAGGATGTAAGATTCCTCCCTCTTTAGAGAAGTTTTCCCTAAGACCTAAAATCGTCGAGAAATAAGTTAGAAATTCGTTGAAATTGATGGGTGGATCACCGAGATGCGAGATTCGTGATTTTCATTGAGAAAGCTTCGGTTGAAAATAAGGGAGTCTCGTGAAACGAAACTCAATGGGAAATGCTAGAGGAAGCATTTGGCTTATGGTTTAATCTAAGGAGAGTTATGTTACAATAGCTGGCGGGGAGTCATCCAAGGACGTCTCCTAGGGCAAAGCCTCTGAAGATCTTGACCAGCCTCTGAAGGTCTTTCAATGGGCGAGAGCCGATGAAGCGATCCCTGAGTGAAGTACTAGGACACGTAAGGAGGATCATAGAGGGTTTTGACTAGGCGATGCACGAGCTCGCGGTGCTAAGACACCCATGCGTATGTCGAGGAAGACATTCATGGATTGGCAAGAAATTATCTAAGTGAACTGGAAACTTGAAATTGGATCTTGATGGTTGACTAGCTGGTCTTCAACGAAGAGTCCGGATGATAATTTGATTGTAAAACAATGGAACTCGAATTTTGAGGATTATGATGGAAACACTTTGGTTTCATTTCAATTCTGTTTGAAGATAGTTGAATCTGAGAAAAGGCAATTTCATATTGGGTGCGTAAGTGGTGTGTCTATTTTGTATTTTGTATGAGTGCGGGCTAGGAGGCCTGGGAACTCTTTTCCCTTGGTACCCGAGACAAAACACAACCAAATTTTAATAAAAAGGAATCCCACCAATACAGTGGTTGGGCGGTTGGCTAACCCATGGGCCAATTGGGGTTAGGTTGGATCGGTGGATTCTTACAATTAAGTTCAGTTAAGATTAAGTTACGGTAGTTAAAGTAAGCCCCAGGAAGATTCTTGTTCTATGGGAAAGAATCAACGACTATGCCTCGCTTAAGGGGAAAAAAACGATGATTTCTATGAACTAAGTGCAAGTTCCTCCTTGATTCGGCCATTCGACCCGTGGGTTTGGTCGGAATACAAAGGATAGATAAGGCCCTTGACTATGTTAGAAGATTTTCTTGGAGGAATCGCCTATGCTTTCTGGGCGAGGGAAGTTTTTTTCAGGTTCGATTTTGGAAGAACCATCGGATTAGTCTCTTGTCCGGACATTCGTGGGGCGAGGCCCCGAGTGGGAAGCTTTGCCCTATACGCAAGGTTGCTACTTCCGCTGCCAGCACTCCAGAGTTCGATGAGCAGAAGGGGCAGGGGTCTCACACCCTTAGGGCCATTATCCCAAACAAAATATGTTTTAGAATGGCCCTAGGACCATCCATGGTGTGCTTTAGAATGGCCCTAGGGACATTCTTTCAAGCACACTGTGCATGGTAGAATGGTCCTAGGGCCATTCTACCATGCACATTGTGCTTGAAAGACTGGCAGACTATGCATGGTAGGGTAATTATTGCAAGCACGATATGATGTATCATAGGCCTAGAACGATTCTATTGTTAGAAATAATGTCCAAACATGAGTTGTTTTCCTATGGTTATTTCTACCATTTATCCTTGTTGTAAGTGTTCTTTGGTGAAGAACATTTACTAAGCCTTCTCTTGTCCCTACATTAGCCTAAAATGTCACATATATTTTATGGTACAAAGCCAAGGTCAAAAATCATGGTATGTACATGTATACACGTATCTATGAGGTCAAAAAGTAGCCATAAAGCAAAAAAACATGGAGAAGATGTAGGAGGTGGATATTATTTAATTTGGTGGTCTCTCACATCATCGTTCATGCCATTTCTCCTCCCTAAACTCCTATAAAAAGGCCATGTACTCCTCTCATTTGATAATGCAAGAAATTTAGTGTTGTCATCGTTCTCTCTTTCCTTCTCTCGATAATCATGAATGGATAAAATTCTTAAGGTGCATTAGAAATAAACTATAATCTGCTCAAAAGACCTTAGCCTAAGGGTCCAGATTTTTTGAAAAATTTGGATTAAGGTTCTGAGGGACCAATAAGATTAATCCAAATGTAGGGAGGAGATAAATTGAAGAAATAAAGAACCCCCCCCCCCAAAATGACTAAATACTCACATAAGATGAAGAGTGCCAAAGGAAACTTTAAAAAAATGAATTTTTGACACCTCAGAGTGGAGATTCCCCCTCATGAAGGAGGGACCTTTTTTCTCATCATTGCTCCCCAATTTTAAATCAATTAAGTGAGATATTTCATCTCTCCTCTCTCCTAATTCAAGTTTAGTAAGTTGAACTCACCCAAAAATGGTAAAAAATTGACCAAACTGATCTAGAAAATTCTAGAATTAGTTTGCTTGGTTAGAGGCTCGCTTTTTCTTATAAATAGAAGCCTCCCTCTTTGTAAAAGCTTAATAGTGTTTATGCACTGTTACTCTACTCTTTCCCAGAGCCAATTACATTGAATTCTCTTGATAATTCAATTGTTTTTCACTAAATCCTCTCCAAAGAAATTGATGGCCACTCTTGATCCAAACAAGAGTAGAACCCTCAATCCCTCAAGCCAAAGGAAAGCTTACAAAACTCCATGTAAGCTAAAATTTTTACTTTTTAATTTCAAATCTATGGTTGTCTGATTTTCTTAAATTTTTTTAGTTGATTAAAGTGAATTCTGATGCTATGCCTTGATGAAAAGGCCATCCCATTCTCTTCCTTAAAAATTCAGCCTTTCTTTATCCTAGAATGATTAACAAATAGATTGATTAAACTTTTCTTATTGTTTACTCTCTTGAAATTGAAAATTATGTAGATTAGAGTCCTTTATATCTTATTGGGGTTAATTTAAATAGAAAATATAATGTTAAAAATTATGAAATGGTCAGCCATACAAAGGAGGATATGGTAAATTTTTCTTAAATTTTATGGAAAAGAAAGTTTGTTTTTATGTTATTCTAAAAGAGTAATACCCACCGTTTATGCATTCTAAAAGAAATATTCTTATTTACTTCATGCACATATTCACCTATGAATATGCATGGATATCATTGATATTAATTATTGAATTTAATTTCTACGCATAGAAAGATGCAAAATGGAATTTTTTTAATTATAAAAGAGTTATTTTCATTGAATTTAATTTCTATGCATGGAAAGATGCATAATGAAAATTTTTTATTATAAAAGTGTTATTTTCATTGAATTTCAATTCTATGCATAGAAAGATGCATAATGGAAAATTTTTATTATAAAAGTGTTGTTTTCATTGAATTTAAATTCTATGCATAGAAAGATGCATAATGGAAATATTTTTTAGAAAAGTGTTGTTTTCATTGAATTTAATTTCTATGCATACAAAGATGCATATTGGAAAATTTTTTATTATAAAAGTATTATTTTCATTGAATTTAATTTCTATGCATATAAAAAGATGCATAATGGAATTTTTTTAATTATAAAAGTGTTATTTTCATTGAATTTAAATTCTATGCATAGAAAGATGCATAATGAAAATATTTTTATTATAAAAGAGTTATTTTCATTGAATTTAATTTCTATGTATTAAAAAATACATAAATAATTTTTTTAATTTTAAAAGTGTTATTCCTATTAAAATTGATTTTTATGCATAAATAGATGCATAAAAGGATTTTCTTTTATATAAAAGTGTTATTCCCATTGACGTTGATTTTTATGCATAAATAGATGCATAAAGAATTTTTTAAATATCAAAATTAGAATTCTCTTTAATTCTATTTTTTATTTCTATGAGTATTTGATAAATGAATAAGTAAATACTCTGAGAGAGAAATTTCTATCGTTTTATATTCACTCGGATTGTAAAGTGAAAATTCAAAAAATCTATCGAAGTTGAAATATTCAGATAAATGATTAATTTATTCTTCATCAAAATTCGTGACTAATTTAGAAATCAGTTAAGTGAATATTCAATGAATGAAATTCAATAAAATAGTAACTGAAATATCACTCCCTTTTTGAGAAAGATAGTTCAGGAAAAACCTTATCAGACTCGAACCCTGAATCAGACAATGACCAAGACCAAACTCTTTCATCAGTTTTTCAAGGAAAGAAGATGTGACCAGTTTCGAAAAATACACTCAAATCTCCCACCAAATCTCAAACTAAGTTTGAGACCCTTCGAACTGATCTGTGGATCAAGGTTACAGAATTCGAGAAATTCTGTTATTAAATTCAGTAATTCGATCATGAAGTTTTGGGGATAGTGATTTAAGATATGCTCATTGTATTCAAAAGAAAAATCAAACTGAAAACTTGCATAGAAACCCTATTTTCTTAAAGGACTGTCTTATGCCAGAATGCTAGAGAGAGCATTTGGTATGTGTTTTTCTAAGGGAAGTTCGGTTGCAACAGCTGGCGGGGAGTGTTCAAAGGACAGCTCTTGCGGCAAAGCCTGCCTAGGTCTTGACTATCCTCGGTACGGTTAAAATGGTGCGCTTCCGGTACGATGGATGAGGGCCGATGAAGCGGTCCGTGATTGAGTGAAGTGCCAGGACACCTAAGGAGGATCCTGAAGCGTTTTGACCAGGCGATGCATGGGCTTGCGGTGCCTGGGATACCCATGCGCATGTCTTGGAAGATTGTATGATGGACCAATGATTATTGTAATCTGTTACTAGATCTTGCTGTGACTAGCTGGTCTCAACGGAGAGTCCAGAGTGATATTATTATTTTTTAAAGAAACAAGGATTGGATGGAAATTTTGAGTTATGACATCTGTAACCAATAACTCTTTGTCAATGGATTGTTTTATGAGCTAAGTTTTAAAGAGGAGTGTGTGCGTATCTGTATTCAAAAGCAAAAGTTAAGAAAGGCATTCAATTATGGGTGGGTGAGTAATTTTTTGGTTCTACCGATTCCAGTGGTTGGGTGGTGGCTAACCCATGGGCCGGATAGGGTTAGGCTAGAATCAATAATGAAATTGAATAATAAGAATACGCTTAGAACTCGAGTAGTTAAATAAAAACCTGAAGACTTCTCTAATAATTAGATCAACGGCTGTGCTTGATTCGGTTAAGAAAAAGGCGTTGATTTCTTCAAGTTAAGTTTGTAATAGTTTTCCTTCTATCTAATTTAATCAGGTGAAGGATAGTTTAGTCTCTTGACCCTGTTAGAAAATTTGTTAAGAAAATAAAAAAGGTGGAATCGTCCCCATTTTTCGGACAAGGAAAATTTTCTCGATTTTGGTTTCGGAATGACCACCAGATTAGTCTCGTGTTCAGACATTCGAGGGCGAGGACCCGAGTGAGAAACCTTGCCCCATGCAAGAGGAAGTTACTTTCGCTGCTATCAATCGGGAATCTGGTACGGGGAGGGGGCAGTGGGGTCTCACACAATGCATGCTTAATAGTAAATAGAAACACATATAGCTTAATCATGCGAGTAGCTACTAGCATCATGCACTGGGAGTTCCCAATGTATCTTGGGTGCTACTAAAGCATGCACATAGTTATCGGCATGCACTACAAGCTCCCAATGCAACTGGCATGCATTGGGAGATCCCAATTGTTGAAATGTGCAATGTAAAATGAATGGGTTATTTGCTTGAGTATGTGAATGCACCCTAGAGGTGCAAGATATTATGGTAAGATAAGAATGCCACATGTGATATGGTATGGTGTGCAAGTGTTGACCAAAAGAGTGGGAAAAGAAGTTGCCACATGGCATGATGATGTGTAAAGTGGGATAAGGCTAGAAGACCGATATCATTGTATGGTTCATTGTGAATACTATAAAGATCTTGTATGGTTCATTGTGAATACTATAAAGATCTTGTATTGCATGTGCAATCTCTCAATCTCTCTCTCTCTCTCTCTCTCTCTCTCTCTCTCTCTCTCTCTCTCTCTAGTCATGGAGTTCCTTGTGTGGTCAAATCCACTTTAATCTTTTGCGCAATCTTGTGTCTATCAGCATGATCAATCCCATATTAAGATTGTTAACATGGTATTAGAGCTAGGATGGGATCTTGGTTATGGTGAATATCTTTGTATAGTTTTCTTGTTTATGAGGTTATTTAATTAAGCATTATTTTCAATTTATTATGAAAAATATTTGTGCACAATCATCATTATGGATTGTATTTGGAGTCTTGGAAGATGGTCATCAAAAGTTAGAGATTATGGTGTTGCCATGGAAGCTAAAATTAGAGATTTCAGCATTAATATAAAGACTATCAAGTCTTCATAACATCAAAGAAGCTTCCCAAGAGAGCTGCAAATGGGAGTTTTGCAACATGGAGAGCTTGCTCCTCATCAAAGAAGCTGAAATAAGGATTTTCAACAAGTATGAAGACTATGGAGTCTTCGGTGTCAACAAAGAAGCTGCCAAGGAGGCAAATCTCTCAAGAAGGTTGGTTTTGTGAGTTTTTCCTCATGAAGTTTTAAAGAAGGATTGCTAATTTATGGGATGAGAAGATCCCAAGGTTCTTTACATTTGGGCAAAGAGTGTAAGAGGTACAATGCTTGTCTAAGAAGGTACAAGCGGTTATGGGCTTGGAAGTAGTGCATGGTTGAGCACATTAGAAAGGAAAGATGCTCATTGGTTATCTCATGAAGTATGGGCAATGTTGGGTGAAAGCAATTGGGTCTTTCACAAGGTTTGCATTTGTGGTTTCTTGAGAGAAACCAAAACGGAGAATTACCCTTTAGAGTGGAGCATGCAAACAAGAGAGCGTTTGAGTTTTAGGGACTCATCAAGGAGCTCATTATAGAGATAATGATGACTACAATAACCTTATGGTGGAAAGGAGACTCCACCAATCGTATAAGAGGTGCTGTAGAGTAGCACCTTGGGGCTTGTAAAATGGTTAAGAAGGCAATCCAAAAAAAAATAGTAGCAATAGAATGGTGGCCAAGAGAAGCCACAATAGTAGCATATTAAAGCAACAGGATCAATGGGGATGCGTGGAGGGAACCGATAAAGAAGAGGCTATAGTTCTCTCTCCAACTCTGGGTCTAGATAGAGGGGCAACCTAACTATAGTATTTCAAGGAGGACATATCTTAGGACAACAGCAGGGAAACACAATAAACATGAGGTGGAAGACGATGAAGCACACTTATGGCTATCCAATCTCTTGACAAAGCAACTAGAATTGAAAACGTCTCTCAAGACATAGCGATGGCTGTCCCTATCAAGAAACCTGCAAATCTTGCTATCAAAAGCCAACATTAAAGAGAAGAAGCAAGGGTGGCTGAGAAGACTACAGGGAGACAAAGGAGAAGAGAATAAGAAACATATAACACTCAACACAAGCTATGTTTGTGGTAAGCACATAAAAAAATGAAGCTATAAAGGGCTATGGTGAAGCTAAAAGTAATAGAGAATGTGGGAAAGAAGTTGATGCATTGGGGTCCACTCACACTACACAACAACCAAAAATGAAAGAGAAGAAAGCTATGGCGGTGAGAAACGCCTAAAAGATGTGGTGAAGCAACATGTGGTGCATGTTTTTTTTAAAAAAACCTAAAAGATAATGTTTTTTTTAAAGGAAGGCAACAATCTTTAAAATGGGTAGTGAAAAAGGGCCCACATTAAGCTCCCATTCACATGGGAAGGTCAAAATACATTCAAAATTTCTTTTTCTATGAACTGTTTACATGGGCTCACATTTTTTGGTGAAGGTATACGTGTTTTTATACATGTAATTTTTTATTCCCTCCATCCCCTTGAAATAGCGAGCAAATATCAGCTTGTAAAAATAAAGCTGTGGAAATTATTTTTCTACCAATTGGATTTGACGGGTGCCCTGTCCTTGCCTTGATGCATAAAAAGGATTGTATTTTTTCTCACCCAAGTTTATGAGGTCCACTACTACCCGAGATTATGGTTGCTTGAAAAGGTTTGAAATGTGGTGTGCATTGAGTTATACACTAGGCGTCGCACTACATGGGTTGGTTCCCACCTAAACATTTATGTTCAAATTGGAGTCAGTGTGGTTCTGCTTTGAGAAAGTGGGCTCAAAATGGACTTCGTGTCTAGGATGGTAGACACATGCACACTCTCTTGTTGAACACTCCAATTTGCATTGAGGGGTAGGGTTGAGATTGGTAATGCCAAATTGTTGGGGGTGAGAGATGAGTTGGTCAAATGGTCAAATCGAGAGATTGCACACACCCAAGTTTACATTGAGGAGGGGTGTTGAAATGTGTATTGTAAATGAATGGGATATTTTCTTAAGTATGTGAACACACCCTTAGAGGTGCAAGATATTATGGTAAGATAAGAATGCTGTGTGAAAGCACGATAAGGTGGTACACTTTCTACCAGTTGCATTGGCTGCTACCACACTTGACGACTAAGATGTATTTAGCAAATTTTTTAGTTCCCAATGTGAAACTAGATTAAACAATCATGTTTTAATTCTCTAACTTTGCATAAAAGTGTTTCACAACTAGTTGTAAACTATTGTCTAGGACACAAGTTTTGAATCCACCTTATCATGCTTTCACCTTGCCAGCACCAGATGTGATAATGTATGGTGTGTGAGTGTTGACCAAAAGAGTGGAAAAAGGATTTCCCACATGGCATGATGATGTGTAAAGTGGGGTAAGGCTATAAGGCCTATATCATTGTATGGTTCATTGTAGAGATATTGTGTTGAGTGTGCAATCTCTCTCTCTCTCTCTCTCTCTCTCTCTCTCTCTCTAGTCATGGAGTTTCTTGTGTGGTTTAATCCACCTTAATCTTATGCTTAATCTTATGTCTATCACCATGATCAATCCCATATTAGGATTATTAGCACCAACGCATACCGGCATGCTATTGGCATGCATTGAGAGCTCTCATGCATGATGGTAGGTCTAGATACATACCTAAGCATGCATTGGGAGCTCCAAATGAATGCCGGGTGGGGTGCTACCTAAGTATGCTAGTAGTAGCTGTCAGTGCATGTTGGGTGCTACCATTGCATGCCTCTAAGATTCCTCCCTCCAGCTTTTGAGGTGCACAGGTGTAAGAACCTCCCCTTCTGATCTTAGAATTATTCCCCTCTCTCAAAATAAAAGAAAGATCCTGTTTTGGCCTAGAGAGAGAAAATCCAAAATTGAGATATTTTTGGATATAAAAATCCTCCTAGTGTCTAAGATGGTTTCCCCTGAAATAGAAATTCAAAAAAAACTTTCCAATGTGCAATTGGAATTAATTGAAAATAGGTATAAAGGACCTTAGCCAAAGGGTCCAGATTTTCAAAAAAATTTAGATTATGGTCCAATTAAGATTCCTATGGACTAATAATATTAATCCAAATGTATGGAGGAGATAAATTAAAGAATAAAAGAAAACCCTTCAAAAATGAGTAAATGCTCACAGAAGATTAAGAGTTGACTGAGTACAAGGTTTATTAGTAAAAAACTATGAATTTTACTTAAAAAATGAGATATTTTGGGTATAATGATACTTTTTTGACACCTTGGTAAGGAGAAGGGGGCTCTTCAAGGAGGCGCCTATTTCACATGTGTGGAAGAGTTTTAAACTCAAAAATAATAGATATTTTTATCTCTCCTCTCTCCTATTTCAAAACTAGATCCAAAAAGTAAGCTGAACTGACCCAAAAATGGTCAAAAATTGACCAAACTAATCTGGAAAATTCTAGAATCAGTTTACTTGGTTAGAGGCTCACTTTTTTCTATAAATAGAAGCCTCCCCCTTTGTAAAAGCTTAATGGTGTTTTATGCACTGTTACTCTACTCCTGTCCTGAGCCATCTACATTGAATTTCTTAATAATTCAATTGTTTTTGGCCTAATCCTCTCCAAAGTGAATTGGTGGCCACTCTTGCTTCAAACAAGAGTAGAACCCTCAATCCCTCAAGCCAAAGGAGAGCTTACAAGCTCCATGTAAGATAATTTTCTTACATATTTATAAATTTTTAAATCTATGATTTTCTTGATTTTTATGTTTTACAGTTGATGGAATTAAATTCAAATTCTATTCCTTTGAGGAAAAGGCCACCCCCTTCTCTTCTTTACATTCCAACCATTCTTAATCTTAGAAAGATTAACTAAGTGATTAATTAAACTCTTCTTACTATTTACTCTTTTGAATTTAGAAAATTGTGTAGATTAGAGTTCTATAAATTTCATTTGGGTTAATTTAAGTTAAAAAAAGAATGATAAAAATGAGAAATGGTCAACCATACAAAGGAGGTTATGGCAAAATTTTCTAGAATTTTGAGAAAAAGAAAGTTTGTTTTTATGTTATTCCAAAAGAGTAATTCCCACCATTTTTGCATCTAAAAGAAATATTCTAATTACTCCATGTACATATTCACCTATGAATATGCATGGATATCACTGATATTCTTATTAAATTTGATTTTACGCATAAATAGATGTATAAAGAAATTCTTTTATTTTATAAGTGTTATTCCTATTAGATTTGATTTTTATGCATAGAAAGATGCATACAGGGATTTTTTTAATTACAAAACTATTATTCTTATTCAATTTGATTTTATGCATATAGAAAGATGCATAAAGGAATTTTTTATTACAAAAGTGTTATTCTTATTAAATTTAATTTTTATACATAGAAAGATGCATAAAGGATTTTTTTTGGGAAAGTCCTATTCTTATTAAATTTGATTTTATGCATATAGAAAGATGCACAAAGGAGTTTTTTTTATTACAAAAGTGTTATTCTTAATAAATTTGATTTTTATGTATAGAAAGAAGCATAAAGGAATTTTTTTATTACAAAAGTGTTATTCTTATTAAATTTGATTTTATGCATAGAAAGATGCATAAAGGAATGTTTTTTATTACAAAAGTGTTATTCTTATCAAATTTGATTTTTATGCATAAATAGATGCATAAAGAAATTCTTTTTGTTTTAGAAGTGTTATTCCTATCAAATTTGATTTTATGCATAAATAGATACATAAAAGGATTTTTTTTAATAAAAGTGTTATTCCCATTGAAGTTGATTTTTATGCATAAATAGATGCATAAAGAATTTCTATATCAAGATTAGAATTCTCTTAAACTCTATGTTTAAATTCTATGAGTATTTGATAAATGAATAATTAAATACTCTAAGAGAGACATTTCTATCGTTTTATATTCACACGGACTGTAAAAAGAAAATTCAAGAAATCTATCGAGATCGAAATATTCAGATAAATGATTAATTTATTCCTCATTGGAATTCGTAAATAATTTAGAAATCAGTTAAGTGAATATTCAAAGAAAGAAATTCAGTAAAATAGTAACTGACTTATCAAACCTTTTCGAGAAAGATAGTTCACGAAAAATCTTATCCAACTCGAACCTTGAATTGGACTATGACCAAGACCAACAAACTCTTTCGTTAGTTTCGAGGAAAGAAGGTATGACCAGTTTAGAAAAATACACTCAAAACTCCGCCAAATCTAAAACTAAGTTTGAGACCCTTCAAATTGATATGTGGATCAAGGTTATAGGATTCTAGGAATTCTGGTATGAAATTCAGAATTTCGATCAAGAAGTTTTGGGAATACTGATTCAAGAAATACTCCTTGTATTCAAAAGAAAATCAAACTAAAAACTTGCATAGAAACTCTGTTTCCCTAAAGGACTGTCTTACGCCAGAATGGATGGATGGGATGTGATGTGACTAGATGTGATGGGATGTGATGTGAATAGATGTGATGAGATGTAATGTGAATAGATGTGATGACATGTGAATCAGATAGATGTAAATAAATGGATGAGATGTGATGTCATGTGAATCGGGATGTAAATGAATGAAAGGATGTGGATGAGTATGTGAAAGAATGGATATGGATGTGTATGTGAAGAATGGATATGAATGTGTATGAGAAAATGGATGTGAAAGAATAGATGTGGATGTGTATGTGAAAGAATGGATGTGGATGTGTATGTGAAAGAATTATTGTGGATGTGTATGTAATGAAAATGGATGTGAATGTGTATGTGAAGAATGGATGCAGATATATATGTGAAGGAATGGATGTGGATGAATGAGATAAGATGAATATGAATGAGACATGATGTGGATGTGATGTAATGTGGATGGGATGAATGAGATATGATGTGGAAGTTGTGATGTGATGTATGTTAAAAACCATCCTAAGGAGGATCAAACACTAGCTCCATTGCATAGTTGAATAGAAATGAAGAAGATGAAGTTAAGCTACTAATCAAGAAGTAATTAGCATAATGATGAGCATAATGACAACATAAGTGAGGGGCAATAAAAAATGTGTTGATTTCAATAGATGAGAGCCTCTTTATATAGGCTGAAGTACATGAGGATTAAGCTCACGATTAGGTGTTAATCATCATCTAAATCATCTCCACCTTCCCTCCTAGATTCAAGCACCTAAAAGTGACCACCAACCCTAGAATCTTGCTAATCACACCAATGCTACCTAATCAAGGGATCACGACCCCTTTGGCTGATGTTGAGCTCCTAAATGACTCTTTTACATCATGGTAAGGTTGCATAATAACCTTTGTATCCATTTGCCCATAATCTATGACTTTAGTGCATAGTGCTAGTTACAAGGTATGTGCCCTACACATCATTTTAGTGAAGGTGTTTGCCATATTTTTTAACACCCCTCCTCAAACACTGAATCCACTCAATGATGCAGTTGGTCATGCTGACTCTCATGAGCCTAATTAACCACCCAATGCTCAGTGATAGCATGCATGAGCGTGGTCTGACTAGCAATGCCATACATAGGTTATGCTAATGTGAACTCAGAGGCTTTAGTCATGCGTACAAAAGAGGTATGGGACGACTTTAGAAGAGTGTGACAAGACGTGGCTACATGTATGAGTGAAGAGGACACCCATGTGTATAGGGCATGCCCTTGCTTTTAGCACTTTAGAATAAATGATTTGATCTAATCATAGATAGGGCCTCATGATGGTGGCCCTTGTCTTCATCTTTTTCTTCTTCTTGGTCTTCTTCCTGCTGCACTTCTTCCATGATGTAGACTCGTTGCATCTTCTTCTTGGCAAAACAATTCTTCTCTACATGGCCAGGTTTGTGACAAAAGTCACAAATGAGATTGTTGTTGTTGTAGCCCTTGTTGTAGTTGCCTTTGTTCTTGCCATATCTACTAGATCCTGCATAATAAGCATTTTCAATAGACAAGGTTGATGACGATGGAGACTCCATTTGCTTGGTCTTTAGTTTTCTCTCCTCCTCAAGAAGAGATGCTTCAATGTCCACAAGCTTTGATATTGGCATATTGGTCAAGGTTGTGACCACATGGTCATATTCTTCAGGTAAAGATTTAAGTAATACACCAATGGAGACATCTTCATCCATCTTAAGACCTATTCCTGCAAGTTGTGTTAATAGGCCTTTCATGTAGTTCAAATGTGAGGCTAGGGATGTGCCAGACTTCATTTCTAGCTTAAAAAATTCAATGAGCAAACCAAACTTTGAACTTTTAGATCGAGCCCCAAATAGAGTTGTGAGTTGGTCCCAAACTTCCTTGGAAGTTTCGCATCCATCCACATGATGAATGTAAGTGTCATCAAGCTCCAATGTGATGATGGCACGAGCTTTGTCATCTCTTACTTCCCAACAAGGAACATCAGCAAGAGTCCTTGGCTTCTTCTCATTCCCATTTACTATGTTGAAGAGCCCCTTCTTCATGAGCATTAACTTGATGCGGGTTTGCCATGTGTGAAAACCATGACCTTTAAAGCGCATTGATGGAGAATCCTTGGTAGCCATTATGATATGGAATGAAGGGGGTCTTACCTCTGATGATTGAGGCAGTGTCTACCCTTTTACAAGAGAGATTAAGACCAAAGAATAGTGCTAAATCAAGTTATTTAGCATATGCTTTCCAAAAGATAAAACCAGAAAATATATTGATTTGTGGGAAGCAAGGGAGACACCTAATCAAGGGGCAAATTAAGTGTGAAGTAATAAGGGGATGTAGCAAGTCCCTAATGACATGTATGAACCACTTATTGCACCAAATGATAAGGATTAGGATAGATTAATCATTGATTAGTGGAGTTGAATATTCTGCTCACTATGCAGAGAAATGAGCTCACTTGGAGTCAATATTTGAAGGAGTTGCACAAAGAATAAGCTAAAAAGCTTCAAGGGCATTGAATAGTAGTATGTCTAGATGATTTTAGATCCCACAAACACTTGCTTAAGCAACTTAATCAATGAGTAATCTCAAATTTACCAAAGTACCTTTTCTGGCTATGGCAGTTCTGGACAGCACCCTGGTTTTTTGCTTGGTGTGTGAAGCACACTCAATTATTTGCAAAACCCTCTTAGGAGGAGTAAGTTTAGGTTCCAATGAAGCCACACCTGAGAGGAATTAGACCAATTTGATGTGTGTGAGCTGCAGCAATACTTTTGGTGGTCGCCTATCAAAAACGTGCCTGTTTTGGGAAAAACGAAGTTGCCGGCGACGTGGAGCTATGAATGGTGCAATTGAGGTGCCATGCCCCTTAGCAATATTGCTGGTGAAGTGCTCACAAAACGATTTTGGCAATGGTTACGTGGTTTGTGAGCACCAAGGCCTCCACTCAGCTGCTATTCTAGATCCTATTTTCTAGGAAACCCATAAAAGCTAATGAAACCCTAATTTTCACTAATCTCTTGCTAAGCAAATAAGATGGGGCTTGATTCTAGATGCATGGGCTAGTCCTTGATCTGATACCATGTTAAAAACCATCCTAAGGAGGATCAAACACTAGCTCCATTGCATAGTTGAATAGAAATGAAGAAGATGAAGTTAAGCTACTAATCAAGAAGTAATTAGCATAATGATGAGCATAATGACAACATAAGTGAGGGGCAATAAAAAATGTGTTGATTTCAATAGATGAGAGCCTCTTTATATAGGCTGAAGTACATGAGGATTAAGCTCACGATTAGGTGTTAATCATCATCTAAATCATCTCCACCTTCCCTCCTAGATTCAAGCACCTAAAAGTGACCACCAACCCTAGAATCTTGCTAATCACACCAATGCTACCTAATCAAGGGATCACGACCCCTTTGGCTGATGTTGAGCTCCTAAATGACTCTTTTACATCATGGTAAGGTTGCATAATAACCTTTGTATCCATTTGCCCATAATCTATGACTTTAGTGCATAGTGCTAGTTACAAGGTATGTGCCCTACACATCATTTTAGTGAAGGTGTTTGCCATATTTTTTAACAATGTAATGTGGATAGAATGTATGTGATGGGATGGTGATAAGAATGAATGTGATGGATATGAATGAATGTGATGTGATGGATGTGAATGGGTGGAGGTGATGTGATGTGAAATGGATAGATGTAGGTGAATGAGATGAGATGTGAATCGGGATGATGTGAATGAATGAGATATGAGGTGAAATGGATGTGATGTGATGTGATGTGGATCGGGGTAGATATGAACGGATGAGATGTGATGTGATGAGATGTGGATATGGGTAGATGCGAGTGGATGAGATGTGATGAGGATAAATGAGGAAAGATGTGATGAGATGAAAAATGATGTGATTGGATGAGAATGGGAATATATATGAAATGGATGTGGATTAAATAATGTGTATTGATGTGGGACAATGTGGAAAGACGAGAGTTCGTTATAGAAACTGTATTTATGACCTTTTTTTAATTGACTGTTTTATGTTAAGAATGCTGGGGAAGCATTTTGACCATCTTGTCAAGAGGTCGTGGAGACCTACCTGATAAAGTTGCAACAGCTGATGGAGAGTCAACGGAGGAAATCTCACGTAGCAAGGTCGGACGAGGTCTTGACCAACCTTGGTTTGAATTAAATGGTGAGCTTCCGGTACGGTGGATGGGGGACCAAGGAAGCGGCCTATGAGTGAAGCGCTAGGAGACCTGCGAAAGATACCCACACGTGCATCATGGAAGATATTGGAACAAGGAGTAAGAGATGTTTTCTGAATTCGGGCATGGATTTAGTTGATTGACCTTGCTAGTCCTCCTCAACGGATGAGTCCATGGCTCTTTTATATGGATTTGTTGGTTGATCTTGCTGATCTTCAATGGAGATTCCATTTTGATTTTTATAAGTGAATCTATTGCCGGGTACTATGAGCTAGGAACTATTAAAAAGGCCCCTGAGTGGACAGGTGGTGAGCGTTCTGGTTGCCAATGATGCCATAGGTACACGGATGAAGGAAAAATTGAAAATTAGGACTCAACCGGATATTTTGGAGGATTATAATCAATGATATTTTGGAGGATTATAATCAATGATACTATTGTTTCATTAAATGATTGTTTTAAAGAGAGCTGAATCTGTGAAAAAGGTAATTTCATATTATTTTCACAGCAGTTGAATCTGAAAAAGGCAATTTCATATTGGGTGTGTAAGTGGTGTGACTAGTTTTAAGTTTGCATGAATATCTAGCTAGGGGGCCTGGGAACTCTTTTCCCTAGTACCCGGGACAAAACCTAACCAAATTCTTAAATGGATCCCATCACTACAGTGGTTGGGCGGTTGGCTAACCCACGGAACTTAGGCTGGACTGATGGATCCCTAAAATGAGACTTAATTCTGTTATGGTACGATAGAGGAAGTAAATCTGGGATAAAAATTGTTCTATGGAAAAGAATCAACGGTTGTGCCTCTCAATGAGGAAAAAAGCGTTGGTCTCTATGATCCAAGTGCAAGTCTTTTTCTTGATCTGATTATGGGACTTACGGGTTTGGTCAGATCAGTTCTGTTAGTTAAGGCTCTTGACTATGTTAGAGTAAATTTATGATAGTGGAATCGCCCGTGCTTTTCGAGCGAGGGAAGTTTTGCCAGGTTCGCGATTTTGGAAGAACCGATGGATTAGTCTCTTGTCCGGATATCCGTTGGACGAGGCCCCGAGTGAGGGACCCTACCCTACGTAAGAAGTGCTACTTTCGCTGCTAGCATCCCTGAATTCGTTACGCAGAGGGGCAGGGATCTTTTAGTTGCTATCAGAGCAAATTGGCTAAAGTGGATCAACCCAGAAGCCAAAAATGTCAAAATTTTATGAAGTAACAATAAAAAGTTAGAAATGTGTGATGAAATTCATACAAATTGATATTCAGACTGAAATTCATAAATTAGTAATTGGGTCTTCAAATGGAAGTACCACAATTGCATGGAATCCGTGACTTGCTTGAGGCCTAAACATGATGGTATTTACCTTATAATTCCAAGGACCATGACTACCCGTATATACCGAGGTATAACTACAGCTCTTTATTGGGGCAGTATACAAATAAATCTAAGACCTTGAAATTATAAGAAAAAATGCTATACAGATGATGAATTCGAATGTGATTGATATGATTTTAAAACTTTGGTTGAGAACTGATGAGTTGATTTGGATTCTGATTGAAAAATGATGATTCTTGAATTTTGGTTGAAAAGCGATAAGCTGAGCAGAACCACAATAAGGATGAATGGGACGAGTCCTTGTGATGATGTTCATAATTGGAATGACGATGTAATGACTTCAGCAAATCACTATGAGATTAGTGGATTGTGTTGATAGTTTGTTACTGTTAACACTTGACCCAGTGGATTAAGTTAAGAGATGTTAAATTAAAAATCTGTATAATTGAAATTCCCATGGAGGACTTTTCAGATGGAAATTTTGGTCTAATGGACCATTATTGTGTTAAAGATATGAATGATATGATCTGAATGAAATGTTATCTGATGATGTGTTATATATAAGGGATCTTTATCCCGGGACTTTGTTGGGTTGACTGGACTATAAGGAACCCCAGAATCAGCTGGACCTTAAGGGAGAGAGTTGTACTCTAGTTTGCGAGATGAGGACATCTCACGTTTTTTTAATTGGGGTAGGATGTAAGATTCCTTGCTCCAGATTTTGAGGTGTACAGGTGTAACATTAGGAAATTTTTGAGGTCATTTTGGGGCCCTGTAAGGAAGTTTGACCGAAATATTCCCTCCAAAAAGGGGCACCGAATAAAATTTTTGCAAACGAACTCCAAATTTGTCGGACCTCACATATTTAGATTCTACTCTTCAAAAGCTATCCATTGATATATAACACGATAGGGTTCGGAGAAGAGACAAGATAGATACCTAGAAGATTCCTTTTTGCCTGGGAAAGATTCACGTAACGTGAATTGGAGAAGGGACAAGATAGATACCTAGAAGATTCCTTTTTGCGTGGGAAAGATTCACGTAACGTGAATCTGTTACGTGAATCTTTCCCAGGCAAAAAGGAATCTTCTAGGTATCTATCTTGTCCCTTCTCCGAACCCTATCGTGTTATATATCAATGGATAGCTTTTGAAGAGTAGAATCTAAATATGTGAGGTCCGACAAATTTGGAGTTCGTTTGCAAAAATTTTATCCGGTGTCCCTTTTTGGAGGGAATATTCCGGTCAAACTTCCTTACAGGGCCCCAAAATGACCTCAAAAATTTCCTAATGGAACCTCCCCTTTTGATCTTATAATTATTCCCCTCTCATTCTAATTACTCCATGTACATATTCACCTTTGAATATGCATGGATATCACTGATATTCTTATTAAATTTGATTTTATGCATAAATAGATGCATAAAGAAATTCTTTTATTTTAAAAGTTTTATTCCTATTAAATTTGATTTTTATGCATAGAAAGATGCATAAAGGAAATTTTTTTATTACAATAGTGTTATTCTTATTAAACTTGATTTTATGCATAGAAAGATGCATAACAGAATTTTTTTATTACAAAAGTGTTATTCTTATTAAATTTGATTTTTATGCATAGAAAGATGCATAAAGGAATTTTTTTATTACAAAAGTGTTACTCTTATTAAATTTTATTTTATGCATAGAAAGATGCATAAAGGAATTTTTTTAATTACAAAAGTGTTATTCTAATAAATTTGATTTTTATGCATAGAAAGATGCATAAAGGAAAATTTTTTATTACGAAAGTATTATTCTTATTAAATTTGATTTTATACATAGAAAGATACATAAAGGAAATTTTTTTATTACAAAAGTGTTATTCTTATTAAATTTGATTTTTATGCATAAATAGATGCATAAAGAAATTCTTTTTATTTTAGAAGTGTTATTCCTATCAAATTTGATTTTATGCATAAATAGATGCATAAAAGGATTTTTTTTATAAAAGTGTTATTCCCATTGAAGTTGAGTTTTATGCATAAATAGATGCATAAAGAACTTTTATATCAAGATTAGAATTCTCTTAAGTTCTATGTTTAAACTCTATGAGTATTTATTCACACGGACTGTAAAAAGAAAATTCAAGAATTCTATCGAGATCAAAATATTCAGATAAATGATTAATTTATTCCTCATTGGAATTCATAACTAATTTAGAAATCAGTTAAGTTTCGGGCATGGATCTGGTTGATTGACCTTGCTGGTCCTCAACGGATGAGTCCATGGCTCTTTTATATGGATCTGTTAGTTGATCTTGCTAATCTTCAACGGAGATTCCATTTTGATTTTTATAAGTGAATCTATTTTCGGGTACTATGAGTTAGGAACTATTGAAAAGGTCCCTGAGTGGACAAGTGGTGAGCATTCTCATTGCTAATGATGCCATAGGTACACCGATGAAGGAAAAATTAGAAATTAGGATTCATCCAGATATTTTCGAGGATTATAATCAGTGATACTATTGTTTCATTAAATGATTGTTTTAAAGACAGCTGAATCTGTGAAAAAGGTAATTTCATATTGGGTGTGTAAGTGGTGTGACTAGTTTTAAGTTTGCATGAATATCTGGCTAGGGGGCTTGGGAACTCTTTTCCCTGGTACCCGGGACAAAACCTAACCAAATTCTTAAATGGATCCCATCACTAGAGTGGTTGGGCGGTTGGCTAACCCACGGGACTGGATGGGGTTAGGCTAGACTGATGGACCCCTAAAATGAGACTCAATTCTATTATGGTACACTAGATGAAGTAAATCCTGGATAAAAAATGTTCTATGGAAAAGAATCAACGGTTGTGCCTCTAAATGAGGGAAAAAGCGTTGGTCTCTATGATCCAAGTGCAAGTCTTTTCCTTGATCTAACTATGGGACTTACATGTTTGGTTAGATCAGTTCTGTTAGTTAAGGCTCTTGACTATGTTAGAGTAAATTTATCATAGTGGAATTGCCTGTGCTTTCCGGGTGAGGGAAGCTTTTCCAGGTTCGGTTTTGGAAGAACCAATGGATTAGTCTCTTGTCCGGATATCCGTGGGCGAGGCCCTAATTGAGGGACCCTGCCCCGCGTGCAAGAAGTGCTACTTCCGTTGCTAGCACCCCTAAATTCATTGCGCAGAGGGGATAGGGATCTTTCAATGCCCGTGGCTATCTCCACACATTGGGAGCTCCTGGTCAATGCCGGTAGCTCCCGATGCATGCCAATACAACCTAAGCATGAACGTAGCTTGCACGCACACTGGGAGCTCCAAATACATGTCAAGTTCTACCTAAGCATTTTGGTAGCTACCGGTTTGGATTGGGAGCTCCCAATGCATGTTGGGTGTTGTCGGTGGCTACAAGGGAGACTCCAATGAATGTCGATAGCTCACAATGCATGATGGATACTACCTAAGCATGTAGGTAGCTACTGGCATGCATTGGGAGCTCCCAAGGCATGCCGAGTGCTATCTAAGTAGGTAGGTAACTAACGGATGAATTGGGAGATCCCAATATATGCTAGGTGCTACCTAAGGAGGCGCCATAACAGGGTTTCAGATCCGAAATGAGTCCGAATCGCATCTGAACACAACAAGAAAGATCCGGGTTGCTTTGCCACACATTTGTCCATGCATGTTTTGAATTTTATGCGTCTTCGGCGTCGTTTGGGGAACGGTTGGAAATTTTCGCCATTTGGCACGCTCATGCATCTTTTTCGCTCGAGAACCCGGATTCAGACATTTAGAAGTTGAGGATCCGGGACCCCATCAGAGAACGGACCACACGGACTTGTGCTAGGGAAGTTGCTCTATGTCCACATCACTCCGTGTATGGATTTGGGCATCGCAATCAAATCTCCCAACGCGTCAAAGTTGGGTCCCGAGACGAAGATAGTGCAAAATCGCCATAACAGAGTTTCAGATCCGAAATGAGTCCGAATCGCATCTAAACACAACAAGAAAGATCCGGGTTTCTTGACACACATTTTTCCATGCATGATTCGATTTTCATGCCTCTTCGGTGCCGTTTGGGCCACGGTTGGAGATTTCTGCCATTTGACACGCTCGTGCATCCTTTTCGAGAACCGGGATTTGGACAATTAGAAGTTGAGGATCCGGGACCCTATCAGAGAATGGACCACACGGACTTGTGATAAGGAAGTTTCTCTATGTCCACATCACTCCGTGTATGGATTTGGGCATCCCAATCACTTCTTGCAACGCGTCGAAATTGGGTTCCGACGAAGATAGTGCAAAATCGCATAACACAGCTTGGATCCGAAATGAGTCCGAATGGCATCTGAACACAACAAGAAAGATCCGGGTTGCTTGCCACACATTTCTCCATGCATGATTCGAATTTCATGCCTCTTCAGCACCGTTTGGGCCACGGTTGAAAATTTCCGCCATTTGGCACGCTCGTGCATCTTTTTCGAGAACCCGGATTTGGACAATTAGAAGTTGAGGATCCGGGACTCCATCAGAGAACGGACCACACGGACTTGCACTAGGGAAGTTGCTCTATGTCCACATCACTCCGTGCATGGATTTGGGCATCACAATTAATTCTCCCAGCGCGTCAAAGTTGGGTCTCGGCGAGGATAGTGCAAAATCGCCATAACAGAGTTTCGGGTCCGAAATGAGTTCGAATCGCATGCATGATTTGATTTTCATGCACACATTTGTCCATGCATGATTTGATTTTCATGCCTCTTCGGCGGCGTCGTTTGGGCCACGGTTGAAAATTTTTGCCATTTGGCATGCACGTGCATCTTTTTCGAGAACCCGGATTCAGACAATTAGAAGTTGAGGATTCGGGACCCCATCAGAGAACGTACCACATTGACTTGTGCAAGGAAAGTTGCTCTATGTCCACATCACTCCGTGCATGGATTTGGGCATCGCAATCACTTCTCCTGGTGCATCAAAGTTGGGTCCCGGCGAAGATAGTGCAAAATCGCCATAACAAGGTTTCGGATCCGAAATGAGTCCGAATCGCATCTGAACACAACAAGAAAGATCCGAGTTGCTTGCCACACATTTGTCCATGCATGATTCGAATTTCATGCCTCTTCGGCGCCGTTTGGGAAACGGTTGGAAATTTTCGCCATTTGGCATGCTCATGCATCTTTTTCGCTCGAGAACCCGGATTCAGACAGTTAGAAGTTTAGGATCCGGGACCCCATCAGAGAACGGACCACACGGACTTGTGCTAGGGAAGTTGCTCTATGTCCACATCACTCCGTGCATGGATTTGGGCATCTCAATCAAATCTCCCAGCGCGTCAAAGTTGGGTCCCGACAAAGATAGTGCAAAATCGCCATAACAGAGTTTCGGATCTGAAATGAGTCGGAATCGCATCTGAAAACAACAAGAAAGATCGGGGTTTCTTGCCATACATTTGTCCATGCATGATTCGAATTTCATGCCTCTTCGGCGCCATTTGGGCCACTGTTGGAAATTTCCGCCATTTGCCACGCTCGTGCATCTTTTTCGAGAACCCGGATTCGGACAGTTAGAAGTTAAAGATCCAGGACCCCATCAGAGGACGGACCAAAAGGACTTGTGCTAGGGAAGTTGCTCTATGTCCACATCATGCCGTGCATGGATTTGGGCATCGCAATCACTTCTTCCAATGTGTCAAAGTTGGGTCCCGACAACGAAGATAGTGCAAAATCTCCATGACAGAGTTTCGGATCGGAAATGAGTCCGAATCGCATCTGAACACAACAAGAAAGATTCGGGTTTCTTGCCACACATTTCTCCATGCATGATTCGAATTTCATGCCTCTTCGGCGCCGTTTGGGCCACGGTTGGAAATTTTCATCATTTGGCACGCTCGTGCATCTTTTTCGAGAACCCGGATTCGGACACTTAGAAGTTGAGGATCCGGGACCCCATCAGAGAACGGACTACACGGACTTGTTCTAGGGAAGTTGCTCTATGTCCACATCACTCTGTGCATGGAGTTGGGCATTGCAATCACTTCTCGCAGTGCGTCAAAGTTGGGTCCCGGCGAAGATAGTGCAAAATCGCCATATCAGAGTTTCGGATCCGAAATGAGTCCGAATCGCATTTGAACACAACAAGAAAGATCCGGGTTGCTTGCCACACATTTGTCCATGCATGATTCGAATTTCATGCCTCTTCAGCACCGTTTGGCCCACGGTTGGAAATTTTCACCATTTAGCATGCTCGTGCATCTTTTTCGAGAACCCGGATTTGGACAGTTAGAAGTTGAGGACTTGGGACCCCATCAGAGAACGGACCACATGGACTTGTGCTAGGGAATTTACGATGTGGTCTAGGTTGGATATAGCTCTACCACGTGGTAGAGCTAGATCAAACGCTATTCTAGCTCCTTGATTCTTATTATGTGAAGTAGGTCTGTTCTTGGAGTAATTGATTTTGTTGATCTGCATGGTACACAGCTAGATTGTTGCATTCTAGCTTCACCACATGATAGAGCTAGACCTTAAATTAATTCTAGCTCCACCACATGGTAGAGCTAGACCTCAAAGCATTCTTGCTCTACAATGTGGTCTAGCTAAAATACAGCTCTACCGCGTGGTAGAGCTCGATCAAATGTAATTCTAGCTCCTTGGTTCTCGTCATGGTCTCTTCTTGGAGTAATTGGTTTTGTTGATTTGCATGGTACACAACTAGATCAATGCATTCTAGCTCTACCACATGGTAGAGCTAGACCTCAAATGCAATTCTAGCTCCACCACATGGTAGAGCTAGACTTCAAAGCATTCTAGTTCTACGATGTGGTCTAGGTTGGATACAGCTCTACCACGTGGTAGAGCTAGATCAAATGCAATTTTAGCTTCTTGGTTCTTGTCATGTGAAGTAGATCTCGTCTTGGAGTAATTGATTTTGTTGATCTGCATGGTACACAGCTAGATTGATGCATTCTAGCTCCACCACATGGTAGAGCTAGATCGAATGCAATTTTAGCTTCTTGGTTCTCGTCATGTGAAGTAGATCTCGTCTTGGAGTAATTGATTTTGTTGATCTGCATGGTACACAGCTAGATTGATGCATTCTAGCTCCACCACATGGTAGAGCTAGATCGAATGCAATTGTAGCTCCTTGGTTCTCGTCATGTGAAGTAGGTCTCTTCTTAGAGTAATTGGTTTTGTTGATCTGCATGGTACACAGCTAGATCGATGAATTCTAGCTCCACCACATGGTAGAGCTAGACCTGAAATGCAATTCTAGCTCCACCACATGGTAGAGCTAGACCTCAAAGCATTCTAGCTCTACAATGTGGTCTAGGTAGAATACAGCTCTACCACATGGTAGAGTTAGATCAAATGCAATTCTAATAATTGGTTTTGTTGATCTGCATGGTACACAGCTAGATCGATGCATTCTAGTTTACCACATGGTAGAGCTAGACTTCAAATGCAATTCTAGCTCCACCACATGATAGAGCTAGACCTCAAAGTATTCTAGCTCTACGATATGGTCTAGGTTGGATACAGCTCTGCCACATGGTAGAGCTAGATCAAATGCAATTCTAGCTCCTTGGTTCTTATCATGTGAAGTAGGTCTATTCTTGGAGTAATTGATTTTGTTAATCTGCATGGTACACAACTAGATCGATGCATTCTAGCTTCACCACATGATAGAGCTAGACCTCAAATTAATTCTAGCTCCACCACATGGTCGAGCTAGACCTCAAAGCATTCTTACTCTACAATGTGGTCTAGCTAGAATACAGCTCTACCGTGTGGTAGAGCTAGATCAAATGTAATTCTAGCTCCTTGGTTCTCGTCATGGTCTCTTCTTGGAGTAATTGGTTTTGTTGATATGCATGGTACACAGCTAGATCAATGCATTCTAGCTCTACCACATGGTAGAGCTAGACCTCAAATGCAATTCTAGATCCACCACATGTTAGAGCTAGACCTCAAAGCATTCTAGCTCTACGATGTGGTCTAGGTTGGATACAGCTCTACCACGTGGTAGAGCTAGATCAAATGCAATTCTAGATGCTTGTTTCTTGTCATGTGAAGTAGATCTCTTCTTGAAGTAATTGATTTTGTTAATCTACATGGTACACAGCGAGATCGATGCATTCTAGCTCCACCACATGGTAGAGCTAGATCGAATGCAATTGTAGCTCCTTGGTTCTCGTCATGTGAAGTAGGTCTCTTCTTAGAGTAATTGGTTTTGTTGATCTGCATGGTACACAGCTAGATCGATGAATTCTAGCTCCACCACATGGTAGAGCTAGATCTGAAATGCAATTCTAGCTCCACCACATGGTAGAGCTAGACCTCAAAGCATACTAGCTCTATGAGATGTGGTCTAGGTAGAATACAGCTCTACCACGTGGTAGAGCTAGATCAAATGCAATTCTAGCTCCTTGGTTCTTGTCATGTGAAGTAGGTCTCTTCTTGGAGTAATTGTTTTTGTTGATGTGTATGGAACATAGCTAGATCGATGCATTCTTGCTCTACCACATGTTAGAGCTAGACCTCAAAGCTTTCTACCTCTACGATTCTAGCTCCACCACATGGTAGAGCTAGACCTCAAATGCAATTCTAGCTCCACCACATGGTAGAGCTAGACCTCAAAGCATTCTATCTCTACAATAATGTGGTTTAGGTAGAATACAACTCTACCACAGTTACATTCAACCTCAGCCGGTTACATTCATTGAAGTCTACCTCTACCACATGGTAGAGCTAGAAGAATGCATTCTCGCTCCACCACATGGTAGAGCTATATTTCAAAGCATTCTGGTCAATACATTTATTAATCTTGCTCTGCCACCTGGCAGAGATAATATCCATTGAAAAACCAGCACTAGAATACTTTGAAGTCCAGCTAGAATGCATTTATCTAGCTCTACCATGTGGTAGAGCAAGACTAATAAATGTATTGAGAGCTCCAAGATGGAAATACTCTTCAATGACATCTCCTCCACAGTGTTTTCATGGATATATATTGTGATTTTTGAATATGATATGTTAAGTTTTTTTTAAAGTGTAAGAATACAATAACTATAATTTTGTTGCAGGTGAAAGATGTCTCAGAAAAGAAAAGTGGTGGAAGTTTCGGTCAGTATTAACTTTGCCTCTGCTGATCAACAACGACAGTGTCACTCAGATATTTGGGGTCTTCATGGTTCACAATTTAACAAAATTAATCTATTTGTTGCTAGTGACGTGGGTGTGGATACTTTTGAGGATCTAGGACCAATGACTCTATCTTATATTTCTGTAGTTGATTCTCATCCCGATATTGAATGCATAAATATTGGGGTACCTGGGATCCATGAGTATCAACTAGATCCCAAGATGTCAAACAACCATACTATGATGTCTTGTAGCACTTGAGGAGTCAATGGATCTTCAATAATTCTCTGTCAAGGCCATCTGGAGTAACAGAGGGCTCATCATCTCGTGTAGACTGGGATGTATGTCCATATCCCTTGCTCTCTTATAATTATATGCTTTAAAAAAAATACTTGATTTTGATCTTTTTTTCTTTTATTTCTTTGCATAAATTTTTGCGAATGGCTAGAATTACGGTGGGAGCATCCTTCATTTCAAAGCAGTCTCACATGGTCATTTACTTTGATGAAGTTTTCAAAGGCTGGCTTGAAATCATGGAGAAGCAAAACAAGAAACCAACTGCCACAGTTTTCAGATGTCTTGCTGGACTAGATGAACAAGAAGTCAAACAAATACAATCAGAAATCAGGTATGGACAAATTGTTCTTTCAAAGGGTACTAGGATGTAGATGTAATTGACATGCCAGAGCGTATTAAGCAGCTCAAGCAAGATAAAATTATTCAAGATGCATTGCTTATAGCGTTCAACACTCTGAACAAGGACAAACAATGTCAAGATTGGTCAGAATTGACTATCACCTATAGCATCAATGAGGTTGTATACTCAGTTCTTTTGAAGTTATGTGATGTGTATATAAAGTCAAAGCTACAGGTTGGATCAAAGAAGATTGATTTTCCAGTAGAAGCAAGGCAATATGTGGAGTGGAATATCAACCTTAGCAAAGAAAGTTCAACCTTGTCCTTGGATCTTCCTTGGTGTATTTATGCTATGAGTCTTCCATTCGACGGGAGTTACTACTTGAAGCGCCACCTCAACAATCCAATTTCCATTGGGTTATGTGTTCTGGATAACACTGAAGATTTAGGAAGAAATATGCATTGGGATGTGGAATCATTTTGCAATCTTTTGAATGGCATTATGATCATTACAGCTAGATCTTTGCCATCCCAATATGTGTTGCTTAACTTTCTAAATATTACAGATTTTATTCACTTACAAAATTCTCTAAAAAATTTGAGTGACATAGCAAAGAAACAGTATAATGGGGCATTGCATTTTCGACGTGACAACCCATGCATTGGTGCAATAGAGTACTTCACATCCTTAGTGTTTTTCAGCAAGGGAGATGCCTTTGAAGGACTAGCAGATGTTCCTGATCCAGGTACACAAGTGACAATATTGGATACTGGACTTCTTGATATAGATATGAAGATGTTAAAACTATCCCAGACATTGAGTTTCTAAGAATCAAGAAGAATCTTTTGATCAAGCAATGTATTCAGAAGTATTGCAGAGAAGGCTGCAAGCTTTGTTGATCTTTTCAGTAATGGCTATATCATCGAGCTAGGGCTAGCACTAAATAAGGAAGTGATTTGCCTAGTGGAGAGTATTGAAGATCAAAGAAAGATGGGAACAAGGCTTCTTGACTTTGCAAAGTCAAGAAATGAGCAACCAATTCCGCCTATTACTAACAATCAAAGGAATACCATGGAAAAAACGAGACATGGTGAAGTTCGTTCAGCTCGAGATTTTTTGGATTTTGAAGACAGTATGTAACTTCTTAATGGGCTTTCCTTGTATCTTCAATACTTTGATTTGGTGATGTTTTGACTTGTTATATCCTTGGTTCATTTTTTAGTAGTATTCAGTTCTTTTGATTTTATACAATGCTTTTATTATTTTTGTAGCTCTCTCCAAATTGGGCTTTGGAATCTAGAATCACCAAGTTATGGATCCTAACATGTTCATTGACAAATTCACTTTTTACATAACCAATTGGTGAATTTGGAAAGCCTACTTAGTGGTCGCACAATGGCCGACTGGTGAATCTGAAAATCTTGCTTATAAATCTAAGATGATAGAGCTAGAGATCCTCTCATTTACTTCAATCCTACCCTGTGGTAGATCTAGATTTCAATAGGTCTACAATTTGGTGGAGCTAGCTACCTCTTTAAAGTGGTGGACCAAGAATCCATTAAAGTCTAGATGTACCACATGGTGGGACAAAAATTCATTGATTACTAGCTGTACCATGTGGTAGACCTAGAGGAAGTATAGTGTCTTTGCATGAATCAGCTAGAATGCATTGAATTCAAGTTCCACCATTGGGTGGACCTAGCAACCATGGTAGCTTAGATCTACCATGTGGTGGAGACAAAATCCATTGAGCTCTATCTCCACCATTCTAGCATCCATGATGCATAGCTATATCATGCGATGGAGCTAGAACCCATTGAAATCAAGCTCTACCATGTGGTAGACCTAGAACTACCATGTTGGCACTGTGCAGAATTCCCATCTAACCTTTACTACCTTTTTTATCCAAGGATCCCCCCCAAAGAAAGTTTTTGCAGAGCATCCATTTAAGTCTCGCTCTACCATATGGTAGAGCTAGGCCATATGCATTTCTAGCTCCACCACATGGTAGAGCTAGATCAAATGCAATTGTAGCTCCTTGGTTCTTGTCACGTGCGATGAGCTAGAACCCATTGAAGTCAAGCTCTACCATGTTGTAGACCTAGAACCTATGGAAGTCTACTGGCTCCATCCATAAAGAAGCTATCTTGATTCCCAACTCAACCACGTGGTAAAGCAAGACTTATAAATTCTAGCTCTATTATGTGGAAAATCTAAAACATCTAAAATTTTAGCTTTACCATATAGTTGAGTGGTTTTGTGTTTCTCACCTCCACCAACTCTTGGAGCTCAAGGGTGGATCTCAAGGCCTACTTCCAACAAGAGCTCCCTTGCAAACTGGCTCTACCAAATGGTAGAGCTAGAATAATGGGTGTATTCGAAAATCCATTTTAAACCCTCCAATTCTAGTTTGAGCAAGTAGAATTGATAATTGGTATCCAAACATGATTTCCTTTTAGATTACACCAATAAACATGTGTTAAGAGTGAGTGTTACAATTGTAAATTCTTGTAGTTTGAAAAATTGTTGAGTCAATGTTACTTTTTTTTCTTTTAGATCCCGAAATTGAGATAGTAGCACCAAGTGAAGTAGCTACGGAATGCCACAATCAAACTGTGGATGAGAGCTTCTCCCACACATTCAGTGATGTCCATCCAGAAGGTTTAAAGACAAATGCTGACAATGAAATTGGGGTACCTGAATCTCCAACAAATGAAGCAATGGGTGAGAGTTTCCAACCCGAAGAAGAAGTACCAAAAAGTACCGACACTGCTATCTCCAGGAAATTAGTGTTGACAATTGTGTTGGACTTGAATGGTCTACTACAACGTTGTCAACAACAACCATCTTCAATATATGAATCTATTCAAATGGATTCAAAAAGATATATTGTACTAAGGCCAGGATGTATCCAATTCTTGAAGATTTTATTAAAAAATATTAATGTTGGGATCTGGTTAGCAGCGACATAGAGTAATGTTCTTCAATGAATATTAGAAGACAGAGCAGGAGAGATATTTCCTTTTTTTGTAGTTTGGGCTCAAGAGGCTTGCGAGAAGGATAAAAGTGGTAAAATAGCTAGACCTGATAATCCAATAGTTCAGGCAATGTTCAAGCCATTATCAAAAATCTCTTCATGTTTTGATTGTGATGCTCGTAGAACGGTTCTTATTGATGACTCTCCATACAAGGGATGTGCTTCTCCTGATAATAATTGTATATATCTTGCAAAGTTTGATGAAAAAAAGATGGTCGACAATATTCTCATTCATGAGCTGCTCCCTTACTTATTGCAGCTTGATGAGAGTGAAGATGTGCATGAGATCATTGGCTCTAATCGCTACGGACAACCTCCAGTATCCAATGAAAATGAATACAGAGGTGTGGTAGATTTTTGGAAAAAGCACAATTTAAATTGGTCACAGAAGACAATCTACACAGATAGGCTACCACTATCAGAGATTATACAAAAGTTTGTCGACGATCAACAGGTATTAGCGAGACAATATGAAAACAAAAGAGAAGAGATAAAAGAAATTATGGAAAAAGAACGAGTTAGTATTACTAGCATGAGGGGACCACAAGTGATTTCTCTAGCTAGAAAATTGGGTTCTACCACAACGCAGTTGAAGGCAGCCAATGCAAGGGCTTTCATAAACAAGGTGTTAAATGAGTACAATCTTCTCCAACGGGATAGAAGTAACTAAGGTACTACCCAACATAAATGATAATTATAACCAAATACATGATTTTATACAACAACTTTGTATTCATAATGAAGAAAATTAATTTATGATGGTTTCTTACAGATTTATTTCAAGGATATTGTTCCAAGGAGTATTCACTTAAAGAAGCCATTTGTCACAAGGATTATATTTTTTTTGGAGGAATTTTATCTTTTTGTAATCATGAATTGACAAGAAATTTTTTCCTGTTTTTAAAGTAGTGGCAAATGTATTACTCTTCAGATAATTTTATAAATGTTGGAGTGCACTCTACTATAAGGGGCCTCCTAATTTGAAAATGTATGGAAGCTTGATCTTTGTCTTATGATTTTAATTCCTACATATTTGGACTATGGTAGAGCTAGATCAATGGCTTCTAGCTCCACCACATGGTAGAGCTAGACTTCAAAGCATTCTAGCTCCACGACATGGTAGAGCTAGACTTGAAAGCGTTCTAGCTCTACCATATGGTAGAGCTAGATCAATGCATTCTAGCTCTTCCACGTCACCACATTGTTGAGTTGGACTTCAAACCATTCTAGTACTACCATGGGGTCTAGCTAAAATATTTTGATACAGCTCTACCACGTGCTAGAGATGGACTTCAAATATTTCTAATTTTGCCATGGGATCAAGCTAGAATACTTTGATATAGCTCTATCACATGGTAGAACTTGATTTAAAAATATTCTAGCCCTACCACATGGTAGAGCTACAACAGTGCATTCTAGCTCTACCACGCGGTTGAGCTAGATCAATGCATTCTAATTTCACCACATTCTGATACCTGCTAGCACATTTTGTCGCGTCTTTTTAGAATCAAATGGAAAGAGTCTTTGCATCTTGGGTCATTTTGTAATGCAACTAAAGTCAACATTTTGGAATAGTATATAGTTTAATGTTAGCGTGCATAGTCACATTTGTTTTGTAATTGTTTAAAATATATCTTTGCATAAGAGTAGTTGTAACATGCCTTCCCCCCACATGCCTACCTTTATCATTAAGCATTCTCATATTTTTCTAGGTCATGTGATTGATTCTAATTGGCAGAGGCGACTTCTTAGTCATAGAGCATTAGTACGTCACATGTCCAAGAAAATCTAGAGTGTACGAAGAGAGTTGGTTCAGTGCCGTCTTGACCGTCTACGGGAAATTGATGCAAGGTTGCACTTTGTACATCCCTCTGAGGGGGTTATCATACTGACATGGTATTTGTCAAACCCAATATGCGTACCCCTACGCAAAGAGGATGATAGGAGGGCTATTATTCTAAACCTCAATGGTTTGTTGTGCCATGTTGTCGAAACCCAATATGATGAGAAGGATCCTCCTTATAGCAACGAGTTGGTAAAATACCCAATTGACCAATATCGTTATGTCCTATGATGTCACAAGGATGCACATGAGTTCTTAGATTGATGCATTCAATTCTTTTATGTTTTTATTTGGAGCACATGTAGGAGAACTAAGCTCTCTGGAATAATTGACACAGTATTTCCACAACAAAAGCCCAAGTTTGTAGGTGTTCTCTCACAAGAGCATTGTTCAAAAGCCACATGGGTTGTGCAGAATAGACAAGTTTTCTTTAAAAAGCTTGAGACCTTTTGGGGTCTCCATCCTTGTACAACAAGAAAAATACATTGATAATTGATGATAGCTACTATAAGGTGTTTAAGAACAAGCGAGGAACCTGGTTAATAGTCCCAGAATTGGACCATCAACCTTCCAAGGAAAGGTATAGTTTTTTGACATAAGATTTAAGAAATTGGTTATTTTTATGGCTATAGAATGAAGATCGGCAAGAGTATACATGGGATAATGCCTTTGAAGAAAAACCTAACCAATTCTCAAATGATGTGATGAAGAAATGGCTTGAAGAAGAGAAATTGGAAGTAGAGAATAGGAAAAAGGCAGAGGTATGGAAGCGACAGAGCAGGAGGCTAATGCTGAGGCAGGAACAACTTGAAATTCAGAGAGGAGGCTGAAGCTGAGGCAGAGAGGCAAGCAGAGAGTGAGAATCAAGCAAAGCAACGAGAGGAGGCTGAAGCTGAGGCAGAGAGGCAAGCAGAGAGTGAGAATCAAGCAAAGCAACGAGAGGAGGCTGAAGCTGAGGCAGAGAGGCAAGTAGAGAGTGAGAATCAAGCAAAGCAACAAGAGGAGGCATCATGAAAGTAATACACCACCATGAAGCTCATTTTGTTTGTCCCTATTATAATCAAATGTAGAGGGTGCAAGTAATTTGGCCTTTTTTTAATGCAATAAAAGTCCATATATTGAAATATGATATTGTAAGCAAGCCTCTTATGGAGCATACTGTTTAAATGTTTGCCTTTGCAAAGCATTGAATAAATTCTAGCACAAGCAATAAATTCATGTTTATTTACAATGTCTTATTATAATTGAGTCATAAATAGAGTGCATCCTTCTCTAAGGGGAATCCTTTTATCCTTTTATCTTTTGGTCAAACTTTGCAAATTATTATTTTTTAGTAGAGTAGGTGAAGACTTTTAACTATCATTTTGACAAAGGGCATCCTACTGCAAGGAGACTCTTTCTATCTTTAATAATGTTAATTTGTAGTAGTTGTGTATATAAGGATACTTTCACCATGTCAAATTATAAATTCTTGTTTATTTAGTCTATTTTTATTACAATGCAGTCTTAAAATTGGAGAGTGCATCCTACTCTAAGGGGACTCTCAATATACAATCTCTTGTATCAATGTTTTTACTTGGGGGTCTAGATTGAACAAATGGTAGATCTTGGTTCTTTCAATGCATTCTTGCTCCATGTGGTAGAGCTAGCTCAGAATTCTAGCTCTACCATGTGGTAGAGCTAGAATCCCTTAAAATCAAGCTCCACCATATGGGATGGTAGAGCTAGAATTCTATGTCTATATCTACCATGTGGTGGAGCTACCATCCATTGAAGTCTAGCTGTATAATTTCATGGAGCTAGCTAGCTCCACCATGTGGTATCTTATTGAGCTCTAGCTCCACCATGTGGTGGAGGTAGTAGCCATGGTCTCTTCATGGAATTTTGGCCTTACCACATGGTGGAGCTAGTATCCATGTGTGGTAGACCTAAACATATGGAAGTCATACAATACGACTAGAATTTTGAGTCTAGATCTACCGTTTGGTGGAGCTTGCATCCACTGAAGTCTAGCTCTATAATGTCCAAGTGGTGGAACTGGATCTAGAATGGATAAGTCATGGATTAAGAAATCCTTTTCAGCTCTATAATAGACAAGTGCTAGATCTAAAGTGAAGAGAGAAAGTGATTGACGTTGGACTGCTAGCCATGCTAGACACCTCAATATGAGGAACAAGGCAAATATCTCGCTACATTGTCCATTTCAGACAAATAACTACACGAGTTTTCTTCAAAAAAGTTCATTTCTTTTGGGGTCTCCATGTTTTGTACAACAACATGCATATATTGAAACTCGATGATAGTTACTACAATGTGTTCAACAATCAAGATGATAATCAAGATAATAATTGAGAGAATAATCTAAGTGTGTGATCTTGTGAGTACACAAAATGAACATGCTTAAAAAGAAGCTCAATACCTCATGCAACCAATACACCCCCATGACACTAGCACATTTTGTTACTCCCTTTTGTAATTGAATGTAAATGGTCTTTGTAAATGGTCTCTATTATAATAAAATATAAAGGGTCTTTGTAATCTGGCCATCTTCGGGAGCGTGCTGTTCAATTGTGTGCCTTTTGCAAGGCATTGAACATATTTTGCCTTTTGCAAGGCATTGAACATATTTTAACACAAAAAAATAAATTCATTTTCATTTACAATGTTTTATTATAATGGAGTCGTAGATGGAGTGCATCCTACTCTAAGGAGGAGACTCCTTTTATCTATTGACAAAGTGCATCATACTTTAAGGGGACTCTTTTGCAAGGCATTGAACATATTTTAACACAAAAAAATAAATTCATTTTCATTTACAATGTTTTATTATAATGGAGTTGTAGATGGAGTGCATCCTACTCTAAGGAGACTCCTTTTATCTATTGACAAAGTGCATCATACTTTAAGGGGACTCTTTAGTAGAATAAGCTTCATCAAAATGAAATCTTTTAACCGTAATGTTGACAAAGTGCATCCTACTCCAAGGAGACTCTTTCTATCTTTAATAATGTTAATCTGTAGCGATTGTATATATAAGTATACCTTCACCACCTCAATTTATAAAATCTTGTTCATTTTGTCTTGTTCATTACAATGAAGCTTTAAAATTGGAGAGTGCATCCTACTCTAAGGGGACTCTCAATATACAATCTCTTGTATCAATGTTTGTAATTGGGGGTCTAGATCAATCAAATGGTATATCTTGGTTTCTTATGGATTGTAGAATGGCCAAGTGGTGGATCTAAAAATCTTTAAATCCTCCTCAATGTGTTGTAGCTCCACATAGTAGAGCTAGCTCAAAATTCTAGATCTACCATGTGGTGGAGCTAGAACCCCCATGATATTAGCACATTTTGTTACTCCCTTTTATAATTGAATGTAAATGGTCTCTATTATAACAAAATATAGAGGGTCTTTGTAATTTGGCCATCTTTGGGAGCAGACTGTTAAATTGTGTATCTTTGCAATGCATTGAACAATTTTTAACACAATAAATAAATTCATAGATGGAGTGCATCCTAGTCAATGCATTGAACAATTTTTAACACAATAAATAAATTCATAGATGGAGTGCATCCTCTTATGCATCCACAAAGTGCATCCTGCTTTAAGGGGACTCCTTTTATCCTTTTATCTTTTGGTTGTTAATGCAAAAGTTTTATTATTTCTTTAGTAAAATAAGCTTCATCAAAATGAAATCTTATAATCATAATTTTGACAAAGTGCATCCTACTCCAAGGAGACTCTTTCTATCCTTAATAATGTTAATTTGTAGTGGATACCTTCACCATGTCAATTTTTAAAATTCTTGTTCATTTAGTCTTGTTCATTACAATGAAGTCTTAAATTGAAGAGTGCATCCTACTCTAAGGGGACTCTGAATATACAATCTCTTGTACCATTGTTTTTAATTGGGGGTCTAGATTGACCAAATGGTAGAATCTGATCTTGGGTTCTTATGGACTGTAGAATGGCCAAGTGGTGGATCTAAAAATCCTCTTCAATTGTAAAATGTACAAGTGGTGGATCTAAAAAATCTTGAAAGCTTTCTATTTCTAAGATCAAGCTAGGTCTGATCTAGCATCACTTGATAAAGCAAACCATTTTAAAAATTTTTATAGGTTGAAAAAGGTAGATTCTAGATTAAATGCATTAAATTTTTCAATGTGGGAATGGGATTTTTCCCACTTTACCTGATACAGTCTTAAACCATTAAAAGAATAAGAGACTAGGATTTCTAACTTACATAAAAATCTAGGAGCTTTCCTTTGGCTTGATGGTTTGAGGGATCTACTCTTGTTTGCAACAAGAGTGGCCACCAGTTCTTTAGAAGAGGGAAAGGTCAAAAACTAGTGAATTATTAAGAACTTCACAGTTCTCTTGGCTCTGGGGTGGAGTAGAGTAATACTGCAAAAAACACTATTAAGCTTCAACAAAGGGGGAGGCTTCTATTTATAGGAAAAAGTAAGCTTCTAACCAAGCAAACTGATTCTAGAATTTTCCAGATCAGTTTGGTCAATTTTTGACCATTTTTTGGTCAGTTTAGCTTACTTTTTGGAACTAGACTTGAATTAGGAGAGAGGAGAGATGAAATATCTCAATTTTTGTGAATTTAAAACTCCACCACACATGTGAAATAGGTGCCTCCTTCATGAGGGGGAATCCCCACATCTGAGATGTCAAAAATCCATTTTTTTAGTATTTTCTTTGGTCCTTAGTCCACTCTTCATCATGTGAGTATTTACTCATTTTTTGGGGGGAGTTTCTTTATTTCTTCTATTTATCTCCTCCACACATTTGGATGAATCTGATTGGCCCCTCAAAACCTTAATTTAAAATTTTTAAAAAATCTGGACCCCTAGGATAAAGCCTTTTGAACAGATTATAATTGATTTCTAATGCATCTTCTGAAAATCTCTTTGAACTTCTGTTTTGGGGGAATTTATTTTAATAAGATGAGATATTTTTCCATCCAAAAATATATAAAATCTGAATAATCTCTCTCTAGAATATTTTCTCTCTCTAAGCCAAAATAGGTAGAAACAAGATCTTTTATATTTCTGAAGAGGGATTTGATTACAGGGGAAGATACTAGACATCTTGAGAGACTCGGGAGGAAGCTTACATGGGTAAAAGTCATGAAAGATGAAATTCATTCCATTCAAGAAATTCATTCCATTTAAGAAATTCACAGTTCTTGGCTCTAGGGTGGAGTAGAGTAGCAGTGCAAAAAACACTATTAAGCTTCAACAAAGGAGAAGGCTTCTATTTATAGGAAAAAGTGAGCTTCTAACCAAGCAAATTGATTCTAGAATTTTTCAGATCAATTTGGTCAATTTTTGACCATTTTTGGGTCAGTTTAGCTTACTTTTTAGAACTAGACTTGAACTAGGAGAGAGGAGAGATGAAATATCTCAATTTTTGTGAATTTAAAACTCCACCACACATGTGAAATAGGCACCTCCTTCATGAGGGGGAATCCCCACATCTGAGGTGTCCAAAATTTATTTTTTTAGTATTTCCTTTGGTCCTTAGTCCACTCTTCATCATGTGAGTATTTACTCATTTTTGGGAGGGATTTTATTTATTTCTTCTATTTATCTCCTCCACACATTTGGATAAATCTGATTGGCCTCTCAAAACCTTAATTTAAAATTTTTAGAAAATCTGGACCCCTAGGATAAGGCCTTTTGAACAGATTATAATTGATTTCTAATGCACCTTCTAAAAATCTTTTTGAACTTTTGTTTCGGGGAAATTTATTTTAATAAGATGAGATATTTTTCCATCCAAAAATATCTAAAATCTAAATAATCTCTCTCTAGAATATTCTCTCTCTAAGCCAAAATAGGTAGAAACAAGATCTTTTATATTTTTAAAGAGGGATTTGATTACAGGGGAAGGTGACATGTTAGTGACAAGCACGAATGAAGATTTTGTTGGAACTATATATAGAGCACATCTATATATAGTTCCAATGGAACTATATATAGAGCACATCTATATATAGTTCCAACAGATTTTATTACAGCTTTCAAAGCTAACCTTGCCTCAACTTTTGAGATGTTAGATCTTGGTCTTTTGCACTACTATTTAGGTATGCAATTTATATAGCAAAATAATGGTACAGTCATTAAGCAGGCCAACTACTTCAAGGAACTGCCAAGAGGTTCAATATGGAAAGAGCTGCAAATCGATCTCTACACTAATGAAACCTAGTGTAAAACTTAGTCTGTAGAATTCCAATGAGCCATTCAACATAACCACTCATGATTAAGGTATTGGTGGATGCTTTTCAACTGCAAGGTCTTGGATTGCTTTATGCCAAGGGAAGTGATTTATAACTACAAACCTTTAGTGATTCAAATTGGGCAAGCAATTATCCTTCAGTGATTCAAATTGGACAAGCAATTATGATACACAACAATTCACATTTAGAAACTTTTTTTTTTAATTAGCAATTCGTGCATATCTTAGCTAAGAAAGAAACAACCAACTGTGATAACATTGACTTGTGAAGTTGAATATAAGGCAACATTTACTATGATAGTTAAATGTGTATAGTTGAGAAGATTGATGGATTGCTCGAGGATCTTTGTGTCCCTTTAAATACCCCTACTCCAATTCTCATTGATAGTTAGAGTGCAATGGCAGTTACAAAAAATCCTATCTTTCATACCAAGACCAAGCACATTGAAGTGCATTATCACTATGTCATAGAGAGACTCCATGATGGAGAGATCTTTGTGTCCCTTTAGATACCCTACTCCTATTCTCCCTCATAGTTAGCGTATAATGGCAATTGCAAAGAATCTTGGCTTTTATGCAAGGACCAAGCACATTAAAGTGAGATAGACTCCATGCATTATTATTATCTCAGAGACTAGAGACTCTGTGCTAGAGAGATCAATATGATCTACTGCAGTACACATGACAACATAGCAGATCCTTTCACTAAAGCTAAGGTTATCACATGAAAAGTTTTGAGGCCTTTTACAAACCTTTGGGTCTCTTTCCTTTCAAAGATCGATTTGTAATCTCTTTAAACCTCACACTTATGTACTACAAGAGGGTTTGTTAGATATTTGGTAGTACTATACTATGAGATCATGTATTGATGACATGGACACTTTTATCCCAATGGTTTTTTCCCATAGCCATCTAGGTGTGAATGGACACCTTAGGGTTAGCTTGTATATAAGCAACATCATCCTTAGCTTAGGATTGATATTTATTTTTATACTTCTTGTACCTTGAACCATTGCTCAACCTTTCTACACACACACTCTCTCTCTCCCTTGCTCAACCTTTCTACACACTCTCTCTCTCCCTTGCATTCTCTTTAATATGTGAACATTGAGTGAGTGAGTGTTTGTAGCTTTGCTTCTATCAAAGCTAAAACACCTTGGTTATTGATTAATGCCCCCTAGTATTTGGTAGTACTATACTATGAGATCATGTATTGATGACATGGACACTTTAACTACTAGTTTTTTCCCATAGCCATCCAGTTGTGAACGAACACCTTAGGGTTAGCTTGTATATAAGCAACATCATCCTTAGTTTAGGATTGATGTTTATTTTTATACTTCTTGTACCTTGAACCATTACTCAACCTTCTACACACTCTCTGAGTCTCCCTTGCGTTCTCTTTAATATGTGAACATTGAGTGAGTGAGTGTTTGTAGCTTTGCTTCTATTAAAGCTAGCACCTTGGTTATTAATTAATGCCCCCTAGTACGCAAACGAGTGATGACTATAGCAAAAAGGTGAACATACTCCCACGATAATCTAGACATGATTATACACTTCGCAAATAGTCTTCTACATGAACATGCAACATGATTAATGTCCCCTAGTAGGCAACAAGTGATGGCTTATATGGCAAAAAAGTGACTATGCACCTACTATAAGAACATGATTATACACTTTGCAAATAGTCTTCTACATGAATTGGAAGACCCATGGACTTCTTACCCTTGTACTTCTTAAAACCCATATAGCCCACACACAGCATGTGTTTCAAATAACCCTCATTTCATAATTCTATATTTTTTAACATTTCAAATAACCCTCATTTCATAATTCTATATTTTTTAACACAATTGTCCACACCCCCCCCCTTTCCAAGTATACATGTTTAGAGTCTAAATTAACTATAAACATACATTAAAAATTTTACATTAAGCAATTATTTGTTTAATCCCCGTGCTTGTGTGAGCCATGTACGATTAAAAAACTGCCCCTTTGTGCGCTAAGTCGCCAATATGCGAGAAGGGAAGGGCAATGCCGGCCGTGATACGCTTGTCAAAACTACCAGAAACTTCAGAGAAATTTCCCTAGATTCACTATCATCACACAGCGGTTGTTGCTCAACAGCCCACGAGCATTTCATTTTTTTCAACGTTTCACCTGAACCTATTGAGCTTAATGCTCACTTTTCTTACTCATAATACTTTTCCTGCTATTATTATATTGCCTTCGTACTGCATCAGTCCTCTCTCTCTCTCTCTCTCTCTCTCTCTCTCTCCGCCTTAGCGATTCAAAAATTTATTCGCTGTCTACCTTAGCCAAGCGAATTCGATTCAGAACTCATTCCCTGCTTTGTTCGGTTGGATACGGCGTTGAAAGAATCGACTCCTCTCTCTCTCTCTCTCTCTCTCTCTCTCTCTCTCCATCCAACAGCAGAGAACATGTGCACACGTCCACAGATTTTTAATTTGGATATTACTCAAAGAAAAAAATCTAAAGAAGAAGCACCTTCGTATTAAGGAACTATATTACTGATCAGACGTGCAGCGTCATTGTAAGTAGTAGATCATGATATGCATGGTAGAAGAACATCTGTCTCTATTATTTATGCAGGCCGATCGGGAAAGATAGACGTGGTACTGTACGCGTATTGGAATTGCAAATTCATTTACGCTGTACTACTACAGAGAGAAGTAAACACACCGAGCTGATAATAATCAGCAGTGGTGGTGACGGCGTGGTGGTGGGCATGATGGAAGAAAACAATAAGGTGAGAGGCATGGTGGGGGACATGGTGGAGGAGGAGGGGGTGGGCAATATAGTGGCGGAGGACACGGTGGAGGAGGAGGGGCGCATGGGTGGTGCGGTGGCGGACATGGTCGGTGATGGTGATGATGATGGCCGTGCCGCATCCTCGCAAACTCAAAAGCTGTCGAACAAAATGTGTAGGCTGCAAATCAAAATAATGGGAGGCAATATATATATATATAAGCACGCCAACACGCTGCCGTGCTGTACAGGCCTTCAGCTCATTCAATATTGCATCGTCGTACACGCGGCTTTTCCAATCCGGGGGTGCTGGTCGGTGAGTGCATCTACCCCTTTAAAGCTCAACTAACGTTTGAATGCCCGTCCTTGTCAACATACATCTGCCATATAGGTGATGGCGGACATGGGTGGTGGCGATGGTGCCCCATCCTCTCGCAAAAACAAACTCAAAAAAATGTGTGTGTGTGTGTGTGTAGCTGGGGAGGCGGCAACATATAAAGGCACGCCAACACGCTGCCGTGCTCTACAGGCCTTCAGCTCATTCAATATTGCATCGTCGCTTTTCCAAAAGGGTGGTGGTGGTCGGTGAGTGCATCACTTCAACTTACCCCTTTAAAGCTCAACCAAAGTTTCAATGCCTGTCCTGACTAGCATTTTTTACTTTAAATTTGGAAATGCAACCCTTCCTTTCTTTCAACATGCAAAATTTTGTTGGGGACTAGCATTTTTTTACTTCAAATTTGGAAATGCAACCCTTCAAGGATTTTATGAAATGAAGCCTTTCTTTCAACACACAAAATTTTGTTGTGTCCATGTCTACACAATAAAAAGTCTCAAGAAGGGTTAATCGAGGATTAGCTGCAGAATTTTGCTTTTTGCCGAGCATCATGCACATCTTAGGCCCTTTTAAACGTTTTTAACAAGTAACTATTTGAAATAGCTGTAAAAAAGCACACTTCCATCACATAAATCTCCTGGTTCTCCAAGGGTTTGGTTGAATTAAATGAGGCTACCTTGTGGGTCAAAAAGCACGCGTTACTCCTTCAATCACTTTTTTTGGACACACTCTTGACTTTAAGCCTTGAGGCTCATGCTAGCGATACAAAAGGCATGCAACCTCGTAAAAAATATGCCCTAGAGTTTTCATATCATCTACATGTAGAATCTATACTCTTATTAAACACGAGCTTTCCCCCCTTCCATGTGGTTTAAGGAGAGGAGGGAGAGAGGGCCAAGGGAGAAAGGAGAGCGACTCACGCTACCCTTTTCTCAAATTTGAATTTGAATTTTTTGAATGAAAGCTAACCCTTCCTACCTAATGATTTCCTTTGGAGAAAAAATAGGAACTTTCCTCTTAAAAGGTGATCTTCATGAAAAAAACTTCAATGTATAGGTGTCTCTCTCTCATTCTAAAGAAAAAATGTGTGTGTATTAAAAAATTATGTATATTTACAAATACATACACACACCCACACACATATATGTATGGGTATATGCATCTAAATGTAATTAAACATAATTTTATATATAATATGTATTTTCATGTTTATGTATGTGTGTGTGTGTGTGTGTGTGAGGGGGGAGAGAGAGAGAGAGAGAGAGAGAGAGAGAATAAAAGTAGATTTTAATACAATATAAATATAAATAAATGTATGTATATATGTGTGTAAATGTATGTATGTATGTATAAATATAATATAATATAATATTACATATAATATATATAAATGCATGTGTGTGTGTGAGAGAGAGTGAGTGTGTATGTGCATGTCTGTACACGTGCATGTGGATACGTGTGTGCAAGAGAGACAGAGAGTTTACAATGTGTGTGAGAGTGTGTATGAGACGAGAGAAGGTGCGCGCGCGTGTGTGTGTGTGTGTGTGTGTGAGACAGAGAGAGAGAGAGAGAGAGAGTGAGTGACAGGTAGAGATGTTTTATGTGTGAGAGAGAGAGAGAGAGAGAGAGAGAGAGAGAGAGAGAGACAGATAGTGACAGGTAGAGATGTTTTATGTGTGAGAGAGTGCATATAGGAGGAGAGTGTGTAAGTTTGCATTACTTCATGTGTGGATGTGTACATGTGTGTGTGTGTGTGTGTGTGTGTGAGAGAGAGAGAGAGAGAGAGAGAGTGTATGTGTATGTTTAAGACATAGAGAGAGGGATAAAGAGAGAGTGAGATGAGGGCAAGCCAAGGGGAGACACGAGACAGGAGAGAGAGAGAGAGAGAGAGAGAGAGAGAGAGAGAGAGAGAGAGATAATAAAACTAGATTTTAATAAAATATAATTATAAATTAAATGTATGTATGTATATATGTAGGTATGTAAGTATGTATATGCATATATAATATATACATATATATATCTATACTATCTATTATACGTGTATATGTACAATATATCTATCTATACTATCTATTATATTATATACATGTATGTATGTATATATATGTATATGTGTATAATATATCTATCTATTATGCATAACTTTTTGGGAGGGTTAGGATTGGGGTTAGGGTTGGGGGAGGGGAGGATCCACATGTTGGGGCAGAGAGAGAGAGAGAGAGAGAGAGAGAGGAGGGGGGTAAAAGAGAATGCGAGGGAGTGGGAGAGATTGAGTTCCTTACAAGCAAACACAAACACACACACACACACATAAGCGAGAGAAAGACACAAGAGAGAGATGAATGGTTGAATTTTCTTCTATCTTCTTCTCTTCTCTACAACCATTAACATAAAGAGTTAAGAGAACATACCATAAAGAAAATTACTCTCTTACTATAACTTATAAAGGTTTGTCCATAGTGTGAACCCAACTACATGAGCTGGCGCTATAACAATGCCAAAACTCTAATACTCCAAAGTGGCTATCACACGGCTTGTCATCAAACCAGTGGCAACATATCAACCATAATCTCACTAACCATGCCAGTGACATAAGTGTGGATGTTATCACCCAAGTGGGTCATAACACTACACTGGTTAAGCTTGATATCTCAATCGTCTCCTTTTAAGTTCAACTCTACACACTATACTCCAAGTTAGCACCTAAACTTGTGGAGCTTCTGTGTATCACCCAAGCGGGTTATAAATGTCTACCACACTAGTTGAGCTCGATATCTCAAGACTCCCCCTCAAGATCAAGTCTACACACTATACCCCAAGTAAGCTCCTAAACTTATGGAAGAAGTAGTAAACATTGATACATGTGGATTATGCTTCTTTATGAGCTACAACCTCCTAGATTTCCCCCCATGATCGAGTTGATAAACCACATACTCATATTGCCGCCGCCAATGTGCTACCTCAATTCTAATAACATCCTCTCCTCAAGCATAGAAAGTGCTACCACTAACATCCTATCTCAAAGCTCCCTCTCAAACACAACTCCACACGGTCTACTCTAAGTAAGATCCTAAACTTGTGGACATTCTCTATACCAACTACCTTCATGAGGATGTCAGGCCACTTGATCCTCTGTGGTGCTGACATATAGCAAATCCATATCACCTCCTAGGACCTTCTCCCTCTCACAAAGTGATAATGCGCCTTAATGTGCTTTGTTCTAGCATGGTATACTAGGTTACATTACTCATGTTGTCATAATAAATGACAATAGCCCTCTCCACCATAGGCTCACCCATATCACCAAAATACTTTTGAAACCAAACTACCTCAGCTGACATAAAATCACCCCTATAATGTGCCTCTGTACTTGAAAAGGTAAGCATTGATTCTTTCTTGCTACTCCAACTCACAATAGCACTCCCAAAAGAAAACATAAAGCTGTTGTGGTAGATCTCCTATCTGCTGCAATACTACCAACCCAAATGAGCATCTATGTCCCTATGTAACTGTATCTCTATGTCAGCCTCATAGAAAAGTCCATAATCTATGGAATTTATGTACTTGAATCTATCTAGCTACATCCAAGTATGGCTTTCTGGGGGCCTACATAAACTGACTCACAAGTCTAACAACATAGCTCAATTATGGACTAATAATGGTCATATAGATTAAGCTATCCACCATGCGCTTATACATAGTGGGGTTCTCCAAAAGCTCACCTCTATCTATGGAAAGCTTTGTCCTATGCTCCAATGTCATGGAAATAGGCTTACAACCTATTATATCATACTTAAATAGTATGTCCAAGGCATACTATCTCTGTAACAACAAAATGCCATGAGGTGATTCTACCACCTATATGCCCCAAAAATACTACAACTCACCAAATCCTTCATCTCAAACTTTTACTTCAAAAGCCTCCTAACATCATGTATAACAGCATCACTATCGCCAATAATAATCAAGTCATCTATATAAGTGACTAATAGCATGATCCCTCTTTATGTCTTTTACATATGTCATTTACATGTAAAGTGAAAAATTTGCATTGGATATCTAGAATCCAATGGTAGCAACATACTCCCGATCTTGTTTGCCCTTGCTCTGGGTTCCTGCTTCAAGCCATACAAGGCTTTGCATTAACTGCACACAAAATCAACACTCTCATAACCTAGTGGCTGCATCATATATACTTCTTGGCAAATCACCATGTAAGAAGGCATTCTTTACATCCATCTAGTGTAAAGACCAACCCTTGCAGCCATAGCAATGATAGCTCTCACATCCCAGTTTCCATTCTCACAACTAGGTTGAATGTCGTCTCATTCATGGGAATTATGTACTTGCATGATACATTAATGTAGACTATTTTGGATTCTAATTTGTGGATATTTTTTCTTATTTGAAGGTACGATATTCTATGCATGGTTTTGAACGTCATGGGAAGTTAATACATCCTTGGATGTGTTATGAACCATAGAGCTTGATTTCCACATGTACATAGGGGCCCATGGGCAAAAGGAGAAAGTGACTATAAATAGGGCTTGGGGAACATTGGTAGGATCTTTTGACACTTTTACTAATTTTGGTCATCTTGTACCTTTGGACTCCATCTATGGAGATTTGGCCTTCCATGGTCAAGTTCATGGCTAACTTAAATGTCATCCTCTTGGTGAGAGGTTAAACACACTTAGGCTATTTGTGCATCTTCTCTTGCTACATGCACTTATAGATTCTCTCTCTCTTGTATATTCATGTGATGAGCCATTTGATAACTAATCTCATGATTAATGGATGCTAGATTCTTGCTTTGATGTGTTTGATTCAATATTTTACTCTAGATCCATTTCATTTGGTATCAGAGCCTTGATTTTGATCCATTATCAAGGTTTTGGGCATGAGATTAGTCATTTTCTTGATAATTTTTTAAATTTTTTCTTGATTTCTTGGAGTTTTGGCTTAATCTTGCTTAATTTCTACTTAATCTTTGGAGATTAGTGGAGAGAAGGCATCATTTCATGTGATTTCATGGAGATTTAGCTCAATTAGATCTAATTTGGATACCTTGGACCAAATATTTGAGGCGGGGTATAAAAATTAGAAAAAATTTGAATTAATCACCTATTAATCTCTCTTTAATCACGTTTATCTTTTGTGCTTCTTTTTCAAGCTTTCCATAGCCATTACTTCTGTAAGGTCCCTCCCAAGCCATGTATGTATGTGTCTCTTTTAATATAGATTTCAATAAGGAAAGAGAGTGTAATTAGAGAAGAGTGAGACAACAAGGCTAGAAACATTAGGAAAGTGGTAGAATAAAAATATTAGCTCCAAAAATCCTAAAAGAAATAAGAACATAAGAATAGTTCTATTAAGAGATAAGTATCCCCAAAAATAGAATTTCGAATTTAGATGATAAGAGGTCATATTTAGAGTACTTTTACACATTTAGAGTCCATGCATACTAAAAATATGAAAAAATAACGCGTTTCTAAAGATGGTGCGTTTGTGGTTATATACATACGTTTTTGCCTATTCTTCCCGCGTTGGTTGTAGACCAAATGCATTCCCGTTCTTTTGACTGGTTATATGACCATATTCTGAGTTTTAATCAGAGAATTATGGCCAAAATAATTTGTTGTTTCTATCAGGGTCTCTACACAGAGAAATCTGTGAGAAGGCAGCAAGTAGCCTCAAGGTAATCCTAGAGTTTGAGATGTATATATCCCTTCATTCTTAGCTAATATCTTAGAAAAGAAGCTTAGATTGCTATGGTCTTTCGGAGGAAGAGACCACAACTCCATAGCTTTTCTTTTAGAGAATAGTATGCCGTAGTCCTGTAAGAGAAGGCTATTTTGCCATAGACCTTAGAAAGAGAGAAGAGTCACAGGTACGAGTAAGAGGAGATAAAGCTTGGAGATGATTTGATGATTTCAATCGTAAGAGAAGGTATTAGAAGACTCTATTCTCATATGTCAAGTTCTAAAGCTCTTGTTAACGAGCAAAGGCAACGATAAACGACAAATTTCTATAAGGTATATACATATTTTGTTTTTCTTATCATTCTTAGGGGTTGAGATATGGCCCCAGCTTCTCTATTAATTGTTAATATTTATCTATTTGATTGATTTACTATTTAAAGTTTGTATTCTTTTAAACAATAGCATATGCCTAAATAAAGAATGTCTTATCCGCAATCTCAAGTTGAAATGCAAAAAGCTTTGTGAAAAGGATTGTTTTCTTAAAAAGGTAACATGAATTCTAGTCCTATGGTTTAGTTGAGTAAATGGATTGTTATCTTGGTTAAATTAAGGTACAGGTACAACTCTCCCTGCCTTGACGCTGCCCCGTTCTTGTGCTTGTATAGCCGGATGGCGGAGATCTTAGTAAGGCCCGGAGTTGGCCCATGGTATCCCTCATACCATTGGGAGAATGAGGTTTGACGATTGAGACGAGTGATTGTGATGCTGCCTAGTTCTGAGGGCCCAGGCTAGTGCGGTGAATTAACCCACCCTAGTGTGCAGACATCCCTCTGAGGGGCGGGAGGATCGAGCGATGGAGCCTAAGAGGGCGACAGGCCGGCTTGAGTCCTCGCCAGCGACCGACGACGATGAGGCGTATGGTCCCGTAGGGTTTTGCCCAGCATGAAGAGGCTGGAAGGCCAAATTCTAGATCATCAACGGTATAAAGGAAAAGAATAAGAAAGACGGTTTGGCTTGTATGAAATCGATTCATGTTTAAACTTTGTTTTTATAAATCTTGTCTTTGGCATTATTGTATTGTGAAAAAAGGCTGTTTTAACAAACCTTTTGAAAAGGGCCTTAATTAAGGAACATGTTTATTTATGTCAAACAATGTGGTAGGATTAATTAGAAAACAAATTGACGCGTGATTAGGGTGGAAAGTGGGAGGATGGAATGCCCCGATGGCACCATCCTATACAGACAGGTGGACCCGATTAGTCGAGTAACTTTCCAACAAATTAAGTGAAAGTCCTACGCTAGATAAATAGGTTCTTAGGCAACTCTATTTTAGAAGACTAGGCCAGCGGCGGCTGTGCCTTGCATTTGTGAGGAAAAAAGCGTTGCCTCTAGAAATCAAGTCTTGTAGTTGCCCAATTTATGATCAATTACCCTATGGGTGATTTGATTTTTAGAAGACCACCCTCCCCCTGCGGGATAGAACTAGGTCTTACCTATGAATCGTATCCTTGAATCTCTGCATGGTCAAGGTGTCGATGAGTAGGAAATTTTCTCCAAGATAAGACTTAGTGGACTATCTTAAGTGTTTCCCCTATTTTTGGAAGGGGGGGAACCTTACCAGTGGTATCAGAGCCGATCTTAGTTCCTAGGATTTGTTTTTCAAAGGTTAACTGTCAAGGGATTAAAACAAGTGATTGTTTATCAGATGAGGATGAATCAATCATCTCTACTGGCCATAGAAGTGATTTGAATATCCTCACGTGTTGAGACAATCATCCTATGAAATTGTGCTTATATCTTGGGGGTGCACACGCAAGATATTTGTACAATAAATTTGAGAAATAAAATTGGGGAGAAAACCTTTTGTGAGGAAAAACATAGGGTGATCAAATTAAGAAACTAGTGAGAGACTGAATGACTAGAAGGATAGACCGAAACTTGTTTAGAGAAATTTTTAGGATATATCTCATTAGTTCGCATATTATAAATTATTAAGATTATAACTCCATTAAGGTTTGAATAGTTGACGTGTGAATGCCATCCATTGGATGCTTTACACTAGGACAATCATCCAAGATTTTAAACCCATCTCAGACAAACATGGGTCTCCGATGTGTAATTCCCAGAGGATCATGCTCTTAGATGTGTTAATACCAAGGTACTAGATGTGTAATTTTCAGAAAACTAATCATCTCAGATATGTTAATCCTGATAAACTTTGGATGTGTCAATCCTCCCAAGGTACCAGATGTGTAATTCTCAAATAGATGTGGCGCTATGATAAGTATTTGATAGTTTTGAGCTTTGCTCATCTAAAAATCGTAAGAAATGCCAAATTAGTTGGAAGCACTGTTATCAATCTAACCATTGGAACTAGAATTAGTTATGGGATGCCATGAAAGTACACCTTCGTGAAAGGTTTTGTTCTCTAGGATTTCAAGAGGATAAAATAAATGAATTTTTGAAGCTAACCCAAGAAAGGAAGACTCTAAAAGAATACCACCAAACTTTTGTTAAACACTTTTGTTAAACTTCTCCGATTTGCTCCAGAGATGGATGAGGTAACTCTTCTCCGATTTGCTCAGAGATGGATGAGGTAACTCTTCTCCATCAATTCATTTGGAAGCTTAATCTACCTTTGAATAACCTCATCAAGAATATAAAATCATCCTCTATTTAAGAAGCCATAATTATAGCCAGAGACTGTGATAAAGTTTTTTTATAGAAAGTATCGACGAGAAGGACATGAGTCCTTCTCGTCGATAATCAAGAAGAGGTTCCCTAATTCAAGAGGAACGTCAAGCCCACCCTTGGCTACAAGGAATCATGAGCTAGAGCAAAAATTAGGTCAAGAAATAGGGATAGCAAGGTTAAAGATAATCAAATTCAACAAGTATTTCTATAAGTAAATAGAAGATGATTGGTGCAAGATTCATGTAAAGTAATGTGCATAATGAATAGAGGTATTCTACAAGACGGTACTAAGATTATGAAATTGTTATCATAGGTTAGATTGCGTAAAGGATTGATTCCCTTACGTTTCTCTATGACAATTTGTTAAGTACCATATTACATAGGGGTATAGAATAAGGAATTCGAAGGTTCATATCATATGAGAGGTATATGGATGCATGAAGTTAGGATAATAAGGCCAATTAACTTTAAAATATTTTGGAGGTACAACAAAACGAGCCAAGCACATAAAATAAAGGACTCTTTAAGAACAATGCTTAGATTTAAAAAAAAGATTTTTACCTAGTGTGGGGACACCACTTTAAAAGAGACAGGAGGATTTACTTAGATACTATCCCAGCTCGCGAGATGAGGACATCTCGAATCTTTTAAGTGGGGGAGATTGTAAGGTCCCTCCCAAGCCATGTATGTATGTGTCTCTTTTAATATAGAAAGCCTATGTTTTAAATGCAAAGAGAAGTGGTCACCCAGGCACATTTGCAAATCAAAGAAAGTGGTGGCTACTATGATCATTATGGATGAGGATGACGATTCCAAGTCATCTCATGATGTGGAAGAGTTTGAACATTGTAGCAAGGAGACACATAAAGAAGACTTGGAGGGTCATTCTTTTGTCAAAAAAGAGGATAAGTTTCCTTTTGACCGCAGTGGAAGGGATCATGCATGCATCTTGAGGGACAATATGCTAAAAGATGCAGGAAATGCAGAAAATGCAGCCCATGTACGTTCCATTTCACAAGAGCTTTTGGCAGGTTGCAAGAGTCCGAACACCTTGAGGTTGGTGAGCACCATTAATGGGAGAGTTGCACACATCTTGATGGATTCAGGGAGTACTCATAGTTTTGTTAACTCCAAATCCCTCAACTCTCTCAAACTATCTCCGACAGAGCTACCCATAACCTTTCAAGTACAAGTAGCAAATGGAGAGAATGAAAAAGCCAGTTTGTTTTGCCCTTCAATAAGAGTGAGTTTATCCTCTTCATATGCTTGGGAAGGTGACTTGGTAGTATTGGACATGGGGCCCATTGATGTGATTATGGGATGTGATTGGTTGGCTTCTCTTGGTGATTTTCACATGAACCTTCAACAAGGTGTTATGAGCTTTTCACATGATGGACAGCTTGTGGTATTGGCTGGAAATACACCAAAAGAGCTTTCTTTGATCACTCCAAAGGGACTCAAGAAGGAACTCAAAACTCTTGGTACAATCTATGTGTTGCATGTCACTCAATAAGGGATGGATAGCAATGGACAGCACATAGACAAGAATATGGCAGCTCTTCTTAAGGAGTATGAGGACATTTCCAAGTGCCAAAGAGTTTGCCACCAAAGAGGAAAATCAACCATGCCATTGTACTTGAGCCGAATGCAAAGGTTGTGAACAAACCTCCTTACCGGTTGTCAAAGGTGGAAAGGGAAGAAGTGGCAAAGCAAGTGCAAGAATTGCTTTCCATGGGTCTCATTCAACCCTCACAATCTCCGTTTGCATCTCCCGTTCTATTGGTGAAGAAGAAGGATGGTTCCTTTCGTATGTGCATAGATTACCGTGATTTGAATAAGGTAACCATCAAGAATAGATACCCCATACCTCGCATCGATGATCTTCTTGATGAGCTACAAGGGGCAAAGCTCTTCACCAAGATTGACTTGAGATCGGGATACCATCAAATAAGGATGAAGGAGGGTGATGAAGAGAAGACGGCATTTAGGAGACCGAAAGAGGATTGTTTCATTTCATGGTTATGCCTTTTGGTCTCACAAATATTAGGTGCATAAGTGGTATGTCTATTAAATTTTTGCATGAGAGCTAGCTAGGGGGCCTGGGAACTCTTTTCCCTAGTGCGCGGGACAAAACATAACCAAACTTTTATAATAGATCCTATCAATACAGTGGTTGGGTGGTTGGCTAACCCATGGGATTGGATGGGCTAGATCAATGGATTCCTATCATAAAATTCTATTATGTTCAAGTTACGATAGTTGAAGTAAGTCACAGGATAATTCTTGTTCTATGGCAAAGAATCAACGGCGGCTGTGCCCCTTTTGATGGGGAAAAAAGTGTTGGTCTCTATGAACGAAGTGCAAGTTCCTCCTTGAATTGGCCATGTGACCCGCGAGTTTGGTCAAAATACAAAGGATAGTTGAGGATCTTGACTACATTAGAAGATTTTCCTGGAGGAATCACCTATGCTTTCTGGGCAAGGGAAGTTTTTTTGGGTTCGGTTTTGGAAGAGCCGCTGGATTAGTCTCTTTTTTGGATATTCGTGGGCGAGGCCTCGAGCGGGAAGCTCTGTCCTGCGCATGAGGTTGCTATTTCCAGTGCTATCACTCTAGAGTTTGATGCACAGAGAGGGCAAGGGTCTCACACAGAATCATGAAATTATGTCAAGAACGAAAACTTATATATGACTATGTCTTACGATTTCTTGTGTATAAATAAAAATGCATTTAATTTGAGAGAATGGTCCTAGGGCCATTCTAAAGCATACCATGGATGATGGTAGATTTTTCCTAGGGTCATTCTCTCAAGCACACCAAGCAGCATTTATTTACAAGAATGGCCCTTCCATGGACAATCTTTATGTATTTTGTATGCATGTGTAGAGACTGAATATTATAAATCATAACATGAATGTAAGAATGGCCCTAAGGCCATTCTTTCAAGCACACCATGGATCATGTGCTTTAGAATGGCTCCAACGTCTTTCTTTCATAATAATATCGATGAATTTTACATTTATATGGAGAGATTGGCCCTATGGAGTTGATACAAGGGAGTGAAGAATGGCCTTGAGACAATTACTGAAAGTATAATGTGCTTGAAATAATGGCCATAGAGCGATTCTAAAGAACATAATGGATGATAGAATGGACCTACAACTATTATTTAAAGCAGCATTTGTTTACAAGAATGTCCCTAGGGCCATTCATCCATGGATGATCTTGCTGTATTTTGCATGCATTTGTAGATATTGGCTATTCTAAAGTACACCATGGATGGAACAATGGCCCTAGGTCCATTCTTCCATGGACAATATTGATGTATTTTTCATGAATTTGTAGAGATTGGCTATTCTAAAGCACACCATGGATGGAAGAATGGCCCTAGGGCCATTCTCTCAATCTCATGGGAGTTGTCACAAGGGAGTGGAGAATGGCCGTAAGAGCATTCTTGCAAGTACAATGTGCTTTGGAGTGGCCCTAAGACCACTCCACCATGCACAATGAGCTTGAAAGAATGTCCCTAGCGCCATTGTAAATAACATCATGGAACACTATATTAGTGAATTTGGGAATTTCCCAATTCCCATTTTTGAATACTTAAAAAAGGGGACATGGATAACATGTCTGTAAGTTTCTCAAAACCCTATCATATGACCTATCATTGGAAAGCGCTTGAAAAATAGAATCTAAAGAGCTATAAAGCGCTCGTTTTGGATTAGTGGTGTTCAAGTTATGGTTAATCTAAACTTTTGACCACGTGTCCCAAACTTGTGGAAAATTCCCATATTCCCCAATATGGTGTTATGGATAGTAGAATGGACCTAGGTCCAATCATTCAAGCCACTCTCAAGCACAATTTTGATATTTTATGCATGCACATGAAGAGTTTTCCCTAGGTCCATTCTACACTCCATGATGTGCTACAATGGCCCTAAGACATCATTGTTCTTACAATAATGGCCCTTGGCCCGTTCTTCCATGGAAAATCTTTATGTATTTTGCATGCATGGTAAGTTGTTCCTAGGTAAGATCTACGAAGCACAACATGGATGCTGTGCTTTACAATGTCCATAGAGCCATTCTTTCAAGCATAATTTGTGATTACAAGGATGTCCCTAGGGCCATTCATCCATGGAAAATCTTGATTTTTTTTCCATACATGTATAGAGAGAATGGTCAAAAGGCCATTTTACCATGCACAATGTGATTTTAGAGAATAGCCTTTTAGGGCCATTCTAAAGCACACCATAGATGGTAGATTGGCCCTAGGGCCATTCTCTTAAACACACCATGGATGGTGTTCTTTAGAATAGCCCTAGGGCCATTCTTTCAAGCACATTATGATCACAATAATAGCCTTAGGGCCACTCTTCCATGGATAACCTTGATGTATTTTGCATGTATGTGTAGAAAGAATGGACAAAAGGCCATTCTACCATGCACAATGTGATTTGAGAGAATGGCCCTAAGGCCAATATAAAGCACACTAGAAATGGTAGATTGGCCCTAGGGCCATTCTACCAAGCACACCATGTATAATGTGTTTTAGAATGGCCATAGGACCATTCTTGCAAGTGCAATTTATGATTACAAGAATGGCCCTAGGTCCATTCTTCCATGAACAATCTTGATGTATTTTTCATGCATCTGTAGAGAGAATGGCCAAAAGACCATTCTAGCGTACACAATGTGATTTGAGAGAATGGACCTATGGCCATTATTTGAAGCTTAATGTGATTTGAGAGAGAATGGACCTACGGCCATTATTTGAAGCACACTATGCTTCCAAGAGTGGCACTAGGCCCATTCTTGTATTGAAAATACTGATGCATTTTGCATTCATATGTAGAGATTAGCCCTAGGGAGTTGTCACAAGGGAGTGGAGAATGGCCCTAACACCATTCTTACAAGCACAATGGGCTTTAAAATGGCCTTAAGGCTATTCCACCATCATGCACAATGAGATTTGAGAGTATGGCCTTAGGGCCATTCTAAAGCACACCATGGATGGAAGATTATCCCTAGGGCTATTCTCTCAACCACACCATGGATGGTTTACTTTAGAAAATGACCCTAAGGTCATTGTCTCAAGCACACATTGAATGGTGTGCTTTAGATTTTTCCTAGGGCCATTCTTCCAAGTACATTTGTGATTACAATAATGGACTTAGGGCCATTCTTTCATGGACAATCTTGATGTATTTTGTGATAAGATATAGGGGAGAAGAGATCTTGAGATCTTGCAAGCACACACACACTCACACAAACCCTAGAAGAGAACACACAAGGTGAGATACTAAAAATTATTCTTCTTTTTCACAACAACAAAAAAAAGAGGGTTCACCCATAAGATAAGGAAAATGCAACATAAGTACTAAAGTACTATATACATGCGGTCCATAATGTGAACATGCTAATTGGAGTGGGTAGGTGTGGACGTTGGTGTACTTGACTTGTAGAATTGCTGGCGAAGATATATTGGTCAGCTACTACCAAACCTGTAAGTGATGTAAATGCCAAATGGTCATGCACGAGCCTTATGAGTGTCGGCTCATGTTGATATTGACATCTCAACACTCCCCCTCAAGCTCAACTCGAGCTCATGAAATCCGAGCATATCTCAAAATCTGTGGAGCTTCTCAACTCCCAAGGCCTTCATGAAGATGTCAGAGCCATCCGCACTAATCTTGCATATTTGATCTAATGGAACCAAGATTGGCTTACAACTAGTCACCCCATACTTGGATAACATGTCCAATATATACTCTCTATGTGACAACCAAATATTTGATCTAATGGAACCAAGATTGGCTTACAACTAGTCATGCCATACTTGGATAACATGTCCAATATATACTCTCTATGACAACCAAATACCATCAGGTGTGCAAATGACCTCAATGCCCAAAAAGGAGTGCAGATCTCCCAAATCCTTCATGTCAAACTTCCTTTTGAGAAGACTTTTCATATGCTCAATCTCTTCCAAGTTGTCACCCCCAATAATAAGATCATCTACATAGATGGTGATGATCACGATACCCTTATCACTCTTGTGCACATACAGAGAGTGATCTGCATCTACCATATGAAAACCAATAGTGATAAGATACTAAGAAATCTTGTCATGCCATCCTCATGGAGCTTGCTTTAGCCCATACAAGGCCTTACGAAGCTTACATACATACTTTGGGTGACCTATATCCTCAAAACCAGGTGCCTAATCCATACACACTTCTTCTTGCAAGTCACCATGCAAGAACACATTTTTTACATCCATCTAATGTAAAAACTAGCCTTTAGCTATAGCCACCACAATCACAGCACTCACAGTTGCCATCTTTGAAACTGCAAAAAATGTCTCCTCATAATCAATCCCATGTGTCTATGCATGTCCTTTTAGCCTTGTACCTACTTATGCCACCATCACTATTACGTTTCACCTTATACACCCACTTGCATACAATAACTTTCTTGCCTTCAGGCAATGGCCCCAAATCCCAAGTCTCATTTCCATACAATGCATCCATCTTCTCATCCATAGCTTTCTGCCAATACACATTTACAATAGCCTCATGTCTGAGCACCTAGACTCTCCATCAACAAGAGAGTGCCCTATAGAAATATCAGGCATACCAAGGGGCTTAATCACTTTTTCTTTGCCTTTATGTGATGCACCAACTACATTTCTTGGACTGGTATTATGACGTAGCCTTCCTCTCCATGTTGGTCTTTTAACATAACCACTGCATGAGGACTCTCTTGGTCCACTCAATTACTGTGATTGCTAACTTGCATTATATGCAACCACATTTCCACTTACAACAACCCCAACATCTTTTTCAGTAGCATACCAACTACTCATCTCATCAAATACAACATCCCTGCTCACCCTCAATTCTCGTGTAGGACGATTATATCATCTATATCCCTTTTGCTTAAGGGAATACTCGATTAAACACACAATTTTTATGCCTTTGGATCTAGCTTAGTATGCAACTCATCTGGCACATGCACATATGCAATACATCCAAAAACTTTCAAGTGAGACAAATCAGGTTTCTTGCCAGTAAACTTCTTCTCTGGTGTTACATCATGTATGGCTATAGTAGGAGTACTGTTCATGATATAAACTTCTATAGACACAGCCTCATCCCAATAGCTATGTAGCATATTCTTCTTTGCCCATCAATCCTTCCGCAATATTAGCAATGTGCCTATTTTTCTGCTCCGTAACTCCATTTTTCTACGGAATGTATCTACATATAAATTGTCTCTGAATGCCATTCTTCTGCAAAAAATCAAAGAACTCATTAGAGAAGTACTTTCCCCCTCTATCTAACCTTAGACACTTCACTTGCTTCCCTGTCTGCTTTTCAGGGTGAAAGCACATATAGGTGACCTGCTTTTGTCGCTTAAAAGTACATAGTTTTTGGGGATGAAAAAGTTGGTGATTTTGTTCCAATTAGAATATCAAAACAGGAGGTCAAAATTGTCTTAGGTGAAATTTCTGGCCTTAACATTTAATTATTTAGTAACACGATTAGCTGTACTGCCTAATATTTTGTCGTACTACCTTATATTTGCATGTCATCTCTCTCTCTCTCTCTCTCTCTCCATTGTGTGTTCTCTCTCTTTATATCTCAAGCATTGGTGTCCTTTCGTTGTGCCCTATCTGCATCACTTTTTTTTCTTTGCTGCTGCATCAATTTCCATTTGTGCGCTTAGAACAGATACATCAGTTTCCATTTGTGCGCTTAGAATAGATACATCAGTGTTCTATCTTTGTTTCCATTTATATACAACAGTCTTCTCTTTAACTACATTACTGTGGTGTGTGGAGATTCAATGAGCTACTGGGGGTGTGTTATTTTGTACATGTGCATATATGAATGCATGTTTAATCATGCATATACATATATTTTTCTGTTTCTTTAGGATGAAAACTCCTACAAAATGAAAGGATTCAAAGGCTACACCTACCAAGATAAAGCACACAAAACTAGACTCATCTATTAAAATAGGTCTTCTTATTGGTTTTTGTGTTTGTAGTAGATTTATTTATCAAATTTGGTTGACTTGTAAACATACATATTTAATTTTATAGTTAGGTGGATTGTACCAAGATTGTCTTTTCCTAGGCAAACAAAGTTTTGTATGACGAAGGAAGATTTTAACTAGAATATGGGTTGAGATTAGTAGGGAAAGACCCAAAGCACCTCATTGATGATTGATTTCACCGATAAGGAGTGGTTGTCTGTGTGGATTCTAAAGCAGTACTAGAATGAGAAACACCACCTAAAGGGGTTGAGGCCAGAATTCTATGAAGAATGTGTGCTTTTTGTATCACAAAGTGTATCAAGGAGCTCCTCCGAATTGTGAACTTGGTGTAGAGTTTGCACACCGATTCACATGGCAAAAGTGCAAAAGTAGTGCAAATTTTGATAACTTAGTGGCATGGGCTGTGTTCGCTGAGAGTGTCATCAAACCAATATGGCAAAAAAATAAGTTAGAAATATGGAGAAGTGGAGGTTGAGTAACGGACCATGCCTTGCACCTAAAGTCAACCTTGAAGAATGGATGTCACATGGAGAAACCAAATCTATGAGTGAGGGTGATGAAAAGCCTACATTTTCTACAGGTGGAAAGAGACCTAGCCTTGAGATGGCATTTGGCTCTATGTCAACTTTTGGAATGTCTACATCCTACACAATGGTACCTGCCTTAAGTGCAGACTTATCAGATGTGAAGAATAATATAAGAAATATTGCAATTGTAAAGTTGAAAGGAAAGTGACAATGTCTTGATGAGGTAAACATTACATTAGAATAGTCAAAAACAAGGAGAGATGACTAGGTTGGGGTGCTGTGAGAGGCCAGGAAGATACTGGAAAGGTTGAAGAAGGGAATGGAGGAGTTGCAGGTACATAATGTCGGGTTGGTTCCAAACAAGGACAAGATTCTTAAGCTCAAGTCCATCATATTAGTCAGAAAGGAGGCATTGAGAGACATCAGATTCAATGATGAAGCTACAAATCATGAAATTCAGATGAATTACACGTATGTAGTTTATTATACTAGCTTAGTAGCACTTAAAAGTGAGCTTAGATCACTGAGAGACATCAGATTCAATGATGAAGTTACAAATCATGAAATTCAGGTGAATTACACGTATGTAGTTTATTATACTAGCTTAGTAGCACTTAAAAGTGAGCTTAGATCACTTTTTAGTGCTTTTCCAGTACCACTTTTTTAATGGTGTAAGATTCCTCCTCAGCCTGAATATCAAATAAGCCTCTACTTCAATCCCTTGTAATCATTCGATGATTCTGAATACAAAAAAAATATCATTTTTCTTGTTTTTCCTAGTGAAATAAAAAAATTCTAGAGAGTGGTAAATCAAAATTGGGATATTTTTGGATAAATTAATTCTTCAAATATCAAAAAAATATTTCCCTGAAACAAAAAAATAAAATAGATTTTCCAAGGTGCAATTGGAATTAATTAAAATTGATTCAGAAGACCTTAGCCTAAGGGTCCAGATTTTTGATTTTTTTTATTATGGTCCAATTAAGGTTCCTATGGACCAATAAGATTAATCCAAGTGTTGGGATAAGATAAATCCAAAGAATAAAAGAAAATACCCAAAAATGAGTTAATGCCCACATAAGATGAAGAGTTGACCAAGTAGTAGGTTTATTAGTTAAAAATTATGGTGTATTAATAAAAAAATAAGATATTTTAGAGTAATCATTCATTTTTGACACATGTGTAAGGAAAAGCGAGACCTTCAAGGAGGCGCCTATTTTACATGCTTCGATGAGTTTAAAACTCAAAAATAATAGGATATTTTTAACTCTCCTCTCTCCTAAATCAAACCAAATCAAAAAGGGAGCCAAACTTGGTCCAAAACTTGACAAAATTCAGCCAAAGTAAAGCTAGAAAATTCTAGAACTCAATTGGACTCAATTAGTGGCCCCCTCTTCTATAAATAGACCCTCATTCCTTTGTATTATTATATGTGAACTAAACTATGCCGGTATTACTCTAAACTAAGCTTAATTTCTATTATCCTCAAAAAACCTCTACAAAATTGAAGAGATTGGAGCTTCTCTCTCTCTCTTCAATCTTCCTTGGTGACTCCTATGACATACCAAACCAATTGATTGGTTGGGGCCCTCTACAGTGACTAAAGAATAAAGCATTTTAGGAGGTAAAGAGTGGATTATGGTCTTTTTTCTATAATTTCTAAATGTTTCTTTCTTCTCAACCCCTCTCAAGCTTGAGAAGCTTTAATTTAAATGGCTTTTGAATATTATTGAAATGCTTTAATGTATTGTAATAAAGAAACACATAAATTTTTATTTATGCTTAATTTTAATGGTTTTTAAGCATTTCTCTCTCTCTCCCCCCAAAGAAAGGTCATTCCTATGATCTATTCTCAATCCAAATGAAGCTTCATGAAGCATTTCTCTAATCCAAAATTAATTTTTATGCTTGTCTAATTGGAGGCCAAATAAATGGCTTTTTGATGCTTTTATGATATTTATTTCATAGAGAAATTATGAATCAATCCATATTTAGATAATGATCCAATTAGAGGTCATTCTAATCATACTAATCATATTAAACTTCATTCTCTCAATTAAATTGAGAATTATCAGTAATAGCAGCGGACCTATGGTAAAATTTCTCTAAAATAAACACATAAAACATCTTCATTCATAATATGAAAAGAGGACTTCCTACCATATTCTAGCAATTACCATCCTAGATTAATTGAATGATTCTCATTGTAATCATGAAGAAATGTTTTTTTTATGATTATACATAATTAGTAAATTAGAAAAAAGAGAAATTTTTGATAATTTATTTTTATTTTAAAAGAGTAATTCCCAAGACATTGGAAATCCATGTATTCCAATGATTTAGAGAATAAAATTGGAATGCTAAAATAATGTATAATTTATAAAAGATTTTAGTTAAATTTATCTTTTTGTATAGATAAACTTTTATGTTGAAAGAGGAATTCCCACCCTATTAAAATTCATGTATTGAATTAAGGAAAGTATAATTCCTAGTGCAAAGGAATTAAGGAAGATTTTTATTTTTTTAAAAGAGAAAATGTAGTTAAATTTATATTTTTGTATAGATAAATTTTTATGATGAAAGAGGAATTCCCACCATATTAGAATCCAATTAATTAAATGAAGAAAGTGTAATTCCTAGTGCAAAGTAATTAATGGAGATTTTTATTTCAATTTTAAGAGAAAAATTTAATTAAATTTATCTTTTTGCATAGATAAGTTTAAATGATAAAAGAGGAATTCCTACTATATTGAAATTCAAATGTTTAGATGAGAAAAGTGGAATTTTTAGCTTAAAGGAATTAATGGTTATTTTTATGTAAATTTTAAGAAGAATTTTAATAAATTTAATTTAGAAAAAAGAGGAATTCCCATGATAATTGGATTGCACTCATTGAAATGAGAAAAAGAAGGATTTCAAGTTTATTCAAAAAACACGTATTGATATTTTAGTTAAGAGATGGATTTCCATGATAATTGAGAAAAGATGGATTTGAATTAAATTCTAATGTCAAAAGATGAATTTCCATCATAATTCTACCTAATGAATTAAGGTTGAGAATTTATGTGGGAAAAAGAAAATCTTGGATAATTGAATTGGAAAAATCACTAAATGGATATTTACCTAAAAACTAGATGTTTAGTTGAAAGGAATCCTGGTAGAGCTAAACTGAATGAATTTAGTTAGACTACGTGAGGTCAAACAATAAACCTAATTGTCCTTCTCTCTCGAACTAAATCAGACAAAAACTTTGTGACCAAGTACAGTTACTAAATCCAAAGAATAGACTACCGGAACTAATCTAGTTTTTCCCTGACCAATCTCACCAAGAATGTAGTTGGATAAATGGATAAAATGACGGGTAGATTACCCTCATGAGAGATCAAGGATCCTCATTATGAAACTGGGAATCATTGGAAAAAGGGTCTTCGGAACCAATCTCAAACTGGAATCTCACTTGCATTGGAAACTCTGTTTTTCATTCAAAGGACTGTTTTATGCCAGAATGCTAGAGGAAGCATTTGGCTTATGTTTTTCTAAAGGAGGTTCATTTTGGAGCAGCTGGTGGCGGGGAGTCATCAAGGTACGTCGTCCGCGATAAAGCCTGCAAAGATCTTGACTAGTCTCAGTACGGTTAAAATGGTGCGCTTCCGGTACGATGGGCGAGGGCCGACGAAGCGGTCCCTGAGTGAAGTGCTAGGACACCTAAGGAGGATCCTAGAGGGTTCTATGACCACGCGATGCACAGGCTCGCAATTTCTAGGACACCCAGGTGTACTGGACAAAAAGGAAAGGTTTTTGGGAACAAAAATTTGATGCTGGATCTCGTTGGTTGGCCAGCTGGTCTTCAACGGAGAGTTCAGATGATGCATTTTTGTAATATAATGGACTTGGAATTTTGGAAAATGATGATCGAAAATATTATGATTTTATTCAAGGATTGTCTTAAAGCCAGTCAAATCTGTTACAAATGGCAATTTCATATTGGGTGTGTATGTAGTGTGCCTATTTGACTTTTATATGAATCGTCGGCTAGGGGGCCTGGGAACTCTTTTCCTCGATACTCGAGCAAAAACCCAATCAAATCTTTATAAAGGAATCCCACCAATTCAGTGGTCGGGTGGTTGGCTAACCCATGGGCCGGATGAGGTTAGGGTGGATCGGAGGATTCCTGAGAAACAACTAGATATGATTAGTTACATTAATCATTGTAAATCCTGAGAAGACCTTGTTCTGTGCGAGAAGGGATCATCACGGCTGTGCCTCGAAAATGAGAAAAAAAGCGATGATTCCATGGACCAAGTGCAAGTCTCTTCTTGATTTGACCATGTGACTTCAGGCTTGGTCAGATTGGTTTAATTTAGTCAAGACTTGACTCGTTAGAGTAATCTCCTAGTTAAAAGATTTTTCACCTTCCTGGTGGAATCACATGTGCCTTTGGGGAGTCTTCTAGGCCGGGTCTCGGAGGGAGCGCCCCCCGGGCTAGCCTCTCGTCCCGGACATCTGCGGGCAAGGCCTCGAGTGTGTAGACCCCCGCCCCATGTGGGAGGCCGAAGCTGCTTCTGCTACACTGGCAGGAGCCCTGGAGTGAGTGGGTGGGGACCTCACAATATTGGTATCAGAGCATTGTTGAAAGCTAATAAGGATAAACGAATTCTTATCAGAAATTGATAATAAAAACTCAGAAAAAGCATTTTTCATAATGTTATTTTCATTCCCTAAGCTTCTTTAATGAAGAATTTTTAATCAAAGAATTTTTTTTATAGATGGAAGTTTTTTTTATAGATGGAAGTTTCCTATTTATCTGGTATTCCGAACCTCACCCAGTCTCAAGATATGACTGCGTTCGCCTTCAAGCATCTCATCTCTTTCACTTCAACTTGAACAAGCCGAGCAAGAGTCGCACGCCATTTCAAGGATTTATATTTTCCTGACCCAGCGGAGAGACAACGGCATAAGTGGTTTGCAGGGCAGTATGTCCATGTCTCTTGTGATCGGCGGTGCAATGTTGAGGAAGAACCCTCTCATTGGCAATGATTCTGTTAAAGCTAAAAATGGTGCGTGGTGTCATTATATACCATTTAACGCCTTGGAATTTTAAACTTTCATGCCAAGTCTACAAATTCCTTAGTTGCTTTATTCCTAAGGAGAAGATAATAGCTCCCTTGTCAGTAAGTGAACGTTTGTATCAGGGCATGGCTATGGCCCAGTATTGTCGTCTTATGCATCTCTCGAGGAGCCGAGCTGCTCTATGTACATATTGTAACTTTTATATAAATAAAGAAATGTTTTCTAGAGAAAAATTCCCTGTTGTATAAGTGATTGTTTATGAGGACGAACTGTTAAAGAAAAATCTGTTATCAGACATGTCATAGATCTCCAATAAGATCATTGTCTTGTTTAAGAAATTGTTTTCTGAACCTCTTAAGTCTTAGGATCTCGTGGACAATATCAAAATAAAAATTTAATAATATATCATTTTTGGCAAAATCATGAGATGAGGAAACCGTGGCCGTCAGCCAGACCCTCTATGTGAAGATGATAAAGTTGATCTTGATGTTTACAAGGCTCTTCATAGGACTTAGCCACCCAGGACCCTTCAAAGGAGAAGGGGAGAACTTGGGCGAGGCTCTGGAGAAATGGGTGGAAGCCATGGAAGAATATTTTGACGTCACAGGCTACAATGAGCGGAGCAAAATGGCTCTTGCCAGGCTGAAAATAGTGAAAATAGCCAGGGTGGCATGGAGGAACCACTGTGACACCAACCGTCTGGACAGAAATACTCAGTCCTGGAATGACCTTAAAACCTATTTGAGAAAGAGATTTTGTCCCGTGGATTTTTGGAAACCAAAATGAACGAATTCTTAGAGCTAAAGCAGGGGAGCAAAACCATCGAGGAATATCACCAGCCATTGCTCTTCTACTCAAATATTCACCACCTATAGATGAAGAGCAACAGGTTCATTCGGGGGAAAAAATAAACCCTTGGATACACTGGTCAAAAATGCCAAGCCAGTGTCCATGGCCAGAAGCTGTCAGAATGGTAAAGGACTTTGCCAAAGCCTTCATTGTAAAAGTCCCACCAAAGCCAGCTCCCTCATCCTTCAAGAGATTTCAAACACCGGGAAGTTCTTCCAACTTTCCACCTCGAAAGAGACACCAAGGTCCTAACAAGAATGTGGAGACGGGAAGCTTCAGAAATGAAGGAAGACCTTTCCCCCGAAGTACATTCTCAGGAACTCCGACTCTCTCCAGAATGCAAAGGGAAGACCTTCGAAAAACGAGAACAGATGCTTCGGATGTCAGGGACTTGGGCACTAGCTCAAGGATTGCCCATCTTGTTCTATGGGCCAAGGAAGCCAGGGTCCCAGAGTTCCGAGACAGACTCCTTCATATTAGTCCAATCAGGGTCCCCAGTGCCAAAATCAGGGTAGCCCCAGAAGAGTGCCAGCTCAGCCTACAGCCTCCATGCAAAGCAATCTCCCAACTCCCTCCTAGAATTGGAATAACCAAAGAGAGAGAGTTCCACCTCAGACTGCAGCAACGAGAGCAGTCACCATAGCTGAGGAAGTGGAGGAAGAGAAAGGATAGATCTATGCAGCAATTGAGCATCAGGGGAATAACCAATTCTCAGACCTCCAAACTCCAGCAGAGTACCAGGGTAAGAAATTCAAGCTTTTGATTGATTCAGGCAGTACTCGTTCTTTTATTTCCCTAGGATGTCTGCGTAAATTAGTCCTAAATCAAAAATCAGGAAAACCTATGCAAGTGGAATTAGCCAGTGGGAAGATTCTTTTCACACCTTGAGACTGACCTTATTTAGTTTAGCTTAGATGGGAACGTAAGAGAGTGCCAATTCAGAGTCCTACCCCTTGGAATGGATTGGCTCCAAAAGAATCAGGCTGACATTCATTGTCACATAGGAACCATCTCTTTCCTAAAGCTTCACGGTAATAAAGTTCAAGGAATTGGAATTTTCGGATCCCCAGTGTTGCAATTAGTCAAGGCTTCCAAATTATTAAAAGGGCTCAGAAAAAGGCAGACTGTGTATGTTGTTAAAATGAATCCGGTAGACATAAAATGCAAGGCTAAAGAACTAGAGTGGTTAAGTGAGTATGTAGATGTATTTCCTAAAGAGCTCATTGAGATGCCTCCATCTTGTGAAGTAGATCATGAGATCAAATTAACCCCCGGAGCTCGGTAGCCCAACGTGCATACAAAATGCCAGTCCCTGAAGCCATAGAACTTAAGGAGCAGTTAAGACAACTGTTAGAGTAGGGATTCGTCAGACCTAGTGTCTCACTTTGGGGTGCGCCTGTTCTCTTTCAAAAGAAGAAAGATGGAACGTTAAGACTCTGTATTGACTACAGAGGACTGAATTAATTAACAATTAAGAATAAGTATCCTATTCCTAGGATTGATGAACTTCTGGATCAGTTAAGTGGTACCCAAATGTTTACAAAGGTAGATCTCAAATTCGAGTACTACCAAATCAGAATCAAGGAGCAAGACATCCCAAAGACAACATTCAATACTCGCTATGGGCATTATGAGTTCACAGTCATGCCGTTTGGATTTACTAATGCCCCAGTGATAATTAATCATTTTATGTAAGATATTCCTAGAGAATACTTGGATGATTTTGTTCTTGTATTCTTTGATGATATCTTAGTATACTCGAAGAATGCTGCGACCATGAAGATCATGTTCGAAAAGTCCTGGAAATCCTAAGGAAACACCAACTCTTTGCAAAGTCCTAGAAATCCTAAGGAAACACCAACTCTTTGCAAAGAAGAGCAAGTGTTCCTTCTCTGTTGACCAGATGGAATACTTGGGATTCATAGTGTCAAAGGATGGGATTTCTCCTGACCCCACAAAGATCCAAGCAGTAGTTGTTGAATGGCTAGAACCCAAGTCAATAAAGGAAGTCAGAGGATTCCTAGGGTTAACCAGATGGTATAGGATCTTTATACCTAGGTATGCTGAGATAGCATCCCCTTTAACTAACCTTCTCAAGAAAAGTACACTTTTTCAGTGGACTACAATGTGTCAGAGTGTCTTCAACAAGCTGAAGACAGCCTTAGTAACCCTTAAATTGCCAGATTTTACAAAACCCTTTGTTGAGGTAGTTACTGATGCTCGTGGATTTTCCTTAGGCGGTGCTCTAATGCAGGAAGGTCATGCAATGGCCTATGAATCCAGAAAACTCAGAACACATGAGAGGAATTATGTTGTCCATGACTTGGAGTTACTCTCAGTAGTATGCTCTGAAGCTGTGGAGACATTATCTTTTGGGACAAAGATTCACCTTGATGACAGATCATCAAAGTTTGAAGTGGATCTTCACCCAAAGGGATCTCAACATGCATCAAAGGAGATGGATGCAGATCCTACAGGAATTTGATTTTGAAATAAAGTATCGGCCGGGGAAAGAAAATGTGGTTACAGATGCGCTCAGCAGAAAAGCCTCCTTGCTTGCAATTACAGTGGTGTCAAATCCATTGATCAATGAAGCAAAGGAGAAAATCATGCAGGACAAATTCTTTGGCCCTATTGCTACCCTTCTGATGCAGGAAAGCAAGACTCCTCAGGAAATGAGGCGAGTTCTTGGATACAAACTGGATGAAGGATGCATGTATTATAATAATCGGCTATGTATTCTTTGTGAACATTTGGGTGCCACTTAACCGATCCAAAAGTTCATCAATCCTAGGGATAGGATACTTATTTTTAATTGTTAACTTATTTAATCCTCTGTAATCAATACAGAGTCTTAATATTCCATCTTTCTTTTTTTAAAAGAGAATGGGTGCACCCCAAGGTGAAACACTGGGTCTTATGAATCCTTGTTCTAGCAATTATCTTAACTACTCCTTAAGTTCTATGGCTTCAGGAAATAGCATTTTGTATGCATGTTGGGCTACTGGCTAAGCTCCAAGGGTTACCTCTATCTCATGATCTACTTCATGAGTCGGAGGCATCTCAATCAGTTCTTCTGGGAGTACATTAGCGTACTCACTTAGCCATTCTGGTTCCATAGCCTTACATTTTCTGCCTACTAGATTCATTTTAACGACATAGATAGCTTGCCTCTTTTTGAGTCCCTTTAAAAATTTAGAAGCTTTGACTAATTGTAGCACTCAGGATCTGAAAATTCTAATTCCTTGGACTCGATTCCTGTGCAGGTCAAGGAAAGAAATGGTTCCATTGTGATAGTGAATGTCAACTTTATTTTTATGGAGCCAATCCATTTCAAGGATTCCATCTCATAGATTCCCAAGGGTAGGACTCTAAACTGGCAGTCTATTATGTTCCCATCTAGATTAAACTAAATACGGTTTGTCTCAAGGTGTGTGAAAAGAATCTTTCCACTGGCCAATTCCACTTGCATAGGTTTCCTTGATTTTTGATTTAGGACTAGCTTACGTAGACATCCTGGGGAAATAAAAGATTGTGTATTGCCTAAATCAATCAAAAGCTTGAAATGCTTACCCTCGTACCAAACTCTGCTAGAGTTTGGAGGACTCAAAACTGATGATTCTGCCCTTGATGCTCTATCCGAGATAAACCTTTCCTCTTTCTTCCTCCACTTCCTTAGCTATTGTGGCGGTTCTAGCTGTTGCAGTCTGAGGTGGAACTCTCTCTCTTTGGTTTCCCCAATTCTGGGAGGGAGTTCTAAGACTACTTTGCATTGAGGGTGCAGGCTGAGCTAGCGCTCTTCTTGGGGTTGCCCTGATTTTAGTGAGGGGGACCCTGAATGGACTGGTAGGAAGGAGTCGGTCTCTAAATTCTGGGACCTTGGCTTCCTTGGTCCATTGACATAGAAGGAGTTAGGCAATCCTTGAGCTGGTACCCAAAACCTTGGCAACCGAAACACCTATTTTAACTTCAAAGCTCTTCCTTCTGCATTTTGGAAAGAGTCCGAGTTCCTGAAAAAGAGCTTTGAGGAAAAGGCCTTCCTTCCATTCTGAAGCTTCCCATCTTCTAGTTGTGATTGGGACCTTGGTGTCTTTTTGGAGACAGAAGGTTGGAAGTACTTCCCAGTGTTTGGAACCTTTTAAAGGACGATGGAGATGGCTTTGGTGGGACCTTAACAACAAAGGCCTTGGCGACGTCCTTTGCCATCCGTATTGCTTCAGCCATGTAAATTGGCTTGGCATTCTTTACCATGGTGTCCAAAGGTTTGTTTATTCCTCGAATGAACCTGGCCATGAGTTGCTCTTTGTCTAGCCATGGTGAGTACTTGAGGAGAAGAGAGAACACCTGGTGATGCTCTTCAATAGTTCTGCTTCCCTGGGATAACTCCCATAATTCATTCATCTTAGTTTCCAAGAAATCTAGAGGACATAATCTCTTCCTTAGGTATACCTTGAGATCATTCCATGTATGGGTGTTTCGATCCAGATGGTTTGTCTCACAATGGTTTCTCCATGCCACTCTGGCTGTTTCTACTATCTTCAGCATTGCGAGAGCCACTTTACTTTTCTCATTGTATCCAGTGACATCGAAGTATTCTTCCATTGCTTCAATCGACTTTTTCACAGCCTTGCCCAAGTTTTTCCCTTCACCCTTGAAGGGACCTGGCTGAGATCTGTGAAGGGCTTTGCAAATATCGGGGTCAAACTCTTCCTCATCCGTGATCTGGCTGTCTACCACGGTTTGCACGTCTCATGATTCTCCCAAAACGATACATCATTAAATTTCTATTTGATTTCGTCCATTGAGATCCTAAGACTTAGGAAGTTTGGAAATAATTACTTTAAACAAGACAATCGATCTTATTTAATATCTACGACATACGTCTACGAAAATAGATCTTATTTCTTTAAACTCGATATCTGATAGTCAAATCACTTAGATAACTAGAAATTTTTCACAAAACATTCTTTATTTAAATAAGGTTTGCAATGTATACATAGAGCAACATGGCTCCAAAAAATCAAAACCTCCGTGGTATAAGCATGAGATGGTGATACTCGGCTACTCGCATGCCGCGCGATACAATTGTTCCCTTACTGCCCGCCTAAAGGTGCTACAATCTTACTACTCAGCACTAAGAAGTCTATAAATATGACAAGAAAGCCTAAAATCTTGAGGTGTGGGGTGATATAGGATAACACCGCGAACCAGCCTCAATAAGACCATGGCTTAAGAGATATTCTTCCTCAGCATTAGGTGCTGGTTGCAAGAGGTGTGGACATATTTCCTTGCATGCGACTTATGCTGTCGTCTCTCTCAGTCGAGTCTAGAAAATATAATTCCTCAAAATGCTTTGCGAGTCTTGCTCTGCTGGCTTGAGTCGTACTACGGAGGAGAGGAGATATGCTTAAAAGCGAAAGCACTCATATCCTGAGATTGAGTAAGATTGGGAATACCATATAAACATGGAGCGTCCATTTATAAAATCAAATTCATCGACTAAAAGACTTTATTAATGAAGCTTAAGGAATGAGAATACAACATGGAAATGCATCTTTCTAAGTTTTTATTATAAATTTTTGATAAAATTTATTTTTTTCTTTGTAAGCTTTCAACAAAGCTCTCATACCAGCTGTGAGAACCCTTCCCCCTTCGTGCGGCCACCTCCGGGGCACTGGCAGCAAAAGCAGCAGAGCCTCTCATGTAGGGCAAAAATTCCCACTTAGGGCCTCGACCACAAATGTCCACACAAGAGACTAATTTGGCGAAACCAAGACTGGAAAAACCTCCCTTGCCCGGAAGGCACGAGTGATTTCACGAGGAAAATCATCTAAGGGAAGATTTATCTAATGGATCAAGGCCTTAACTATCCTTTCTAATCCGACCAAACCGGTAGGTCACATGGCCAGATCAAGAAGGAGACTTGCACTTGGTTCAAAGAAATCATCGCTTTTCCCCCCTTAAGAGAGGCACAGCCATGCTGATTGTTTCCCATTGAATAAGAATCTTCCTGGGACTTATTCTAACCAACGCAACTTGAACGTATCTACTGTATTGCAAGAATCCACCGATCCAACTGGCCCATGGATTAGCCAACCACTATATTGGTGGGATCCCTTTATATCAAAATTTGGTTGGGTTTTGTCCCGGGTATCAGGAAAAAGAGTTCCCAGGCCCCCTTGCTGGCGCTCATGCAAAAGACAATTTAGACACACCACTTATGCACCTAATATGAAATTGCCTTTTACAGATTTAACTGTCTTTAAAAGAAAACTTGAAATGAAACCATAGTATTTTGAATCATAATCCTCCAAAATATCCAATCCATTATTTTACAATCAAAACATCATCCGGATTCTCCGTTGAAGACTAACTAGTCAACCAACGAGATCCAAGTTCAAGTTCTAATTCACATAAATAATTCCTTGTCAGTCCATCCATATCTTCCTCGACATACACATGGATGTCCTAGCAACCGCCCCACAAGCCCATTCATTACCTGGTCAGTACCCTCTAGGATCCTCCTTAGGTGTCGTAGCACTTCACTCAGGGACCGCTTCATTGGTCCTCACCCATTGTACCGAAAGCGCATACTTTTAACCATACCAAGGTTGGTCAAGACCTTGGTAGGCTTTGCACGCGAGTGACATCCTTTGATGACTCCCCATCAGTTGTTGCAACAATGAAACTCTACTTAGTTTAAACCATACCCCAAATGCTTCCTCTAGCATTGTGGCTCAAGATAATCCTTTTCAAAAAACAGAGTTTCTATGCAAGTGAGAATTTCCCGTTGAATTTTATTCCACAAGACCCTTTTTTCGCAAGTCTAGACTTTCTTAGTAAAAATCACAATCTCTTAACAGGGTAATCCACCCATAATTTTCAATGAATTTGTGACAATGATTTCAGATCTAAGGACAACTTTTCTAAATCGGCTGGTAGTCCATTATTCTTACTGAAAATGGGAATGGTCACATGATTTTACTTAATTTCTGTTTCGAGAGATGGGCATTACTGGCCAACCATTCTCACGTTGTCATGCCATGGCACGTCTATGGTGTGAAACCATGCATGTGAGGCCATTAAATGCAAATCCAGATGCATGGGATTAAGTGCCACAGTGTACATGATGTATATATGCCTTTACGCATAACAGGGCTTTTTTTTTGTTCATGTTTGTGTACACTGGGTTTTCATGTGAGCTTGGTGTTTTGAAGCAGATTCCGAGGGCTAGCAGAAGTCCCTGTGCCTTTGTACATAGGTTTGGATTATGCTTGTGGGTTTGACTGCTTTTACTGGTCTTTGAGACGGTGAAATGCTCATAAGTCGTGCCTATCATGATTGAGTTGATATTAACACTTATTTGAGGCAGAAAACTTTTATGGTATATAATGGTCATGATCATGATCACATGCTTTTGCCAAAGATGGTGAGCTCGTGTAAAGGATGCTAAATTGGGTTTATTTGATAAGTGCATGGGAACAACCCCTTGAGGGGGATTTGGTTTAAATGAGCCTTAAGTAATGTTGATACTTATCAATCCAAATAAATGGGAGGAAATCAGGCGGAGCCAATTTTTGAAATTGGAAATGCGTGAATTCAGCTGAAAAAGGTGAAAGATAGCCGCATCACCCGTGGGATGGGCAAAAAGACCAGAGAGCGCTGCATTTTCTGGGTTTTGGGAGGAGAGAATTGAAATTTTGAGAGAACCAGAGCTCATTTTTTGCAGATGATCTTGCTTTGGAATTATAGCTTCTGTTCGAGCCTTGTAGGGGTTAGAATTGGAGAGTAATAGAAGCTTCATTTAGTGATACGCATTCCAAAAATTTTCAAATATGAAGCGAACTGCTGCCTGATTTTATGCAAGGAGAGAATTTGGTGTAGAAGCTCATGGAGATGACATGAAATTCATTTTTTATGAAACAGAGATAAGCTTTTTATGAATTCAATTTCAAAAATCATAATTCCTTAGAGTGGTAAAGGTTTTAGTTTTAAGGCTTTAATTACCTCAAAAACAAAAACTCTTGGTAAAAGCCTTAATGCTTATGGCCTTAGAGAGTGGAGAGTTTTTCTTGAATTTGAGAGTTTTGGAGTTTGAATGTTCCAAAGTTCAAGGTGATTTTGATTCTGGAACCTTGTAAGAGAATGCTTGATTGGATTTTGGTTTTGAAAACATGAAGCTTTTGGAAATTACATGATGATGTATATATGCCATATGTTATTTTTGCTTTTGTGAGTTGTTGGATTCTGAAAGCAGGTTTTCATGAGATCAAGAGTCATCTTGAAATGGTGATGTTGGCAATATATGAAATATGTGATGTGAATGGTCACATGTATGTGGAAATCTTTTGAAGATTGTGTTGTGCCTACATGTTGGCAATATATGAAATATGTGATGTGAATGGTCACATGTATGTGGAAATCTTTTGAAGATTGTGTTGTGCCTACATGTGTTATGTATGAGGCACTTGGATAAAGGGTCAGGAGATCTATGCTTGGAGCTGGTCATGCTCTTGACACATAACTTATGCGCAATCATCAAGTTGAATTTGGAGATGTTTTGAAGTGAATTGGCACATGTACATGTCAACCAAAATGGAGATGTCATATGCCCCTTGAAGAGATATATATTATGTTTCCTTGCTGGGATTTGAAACTACTCTCACAACTAGAAGTCTCGCACTTGCCGAGCAATACCGCACACGTCACGACAGCATTGGTGAACCCGACGTGAAACTGCTGAGGTGAGAGTTAGTGGTGAAATACACAGTGCAAGCTATGGCTGAGAATCCTGAGGGACAGGGGGTTTGTTTTGACCTCGAGGTTATACAAATGTTTCAGATCTTTACTATGTATATGCAACAGCAGCAAGCGGCTGAGAGGGGTAAATTTCCACGACTAAAGCAAGCGGCTGAGAGGGGTAAATTTCCACGACTAAAGCACTGCAGTCAATCGTTAAAAAGGTGGATCAATTTGATGGTAAAGACATCACAAAGTACCTGCGCAATTACACAAAGGAAATGGAGCTAAACAGGGTGACTGAGGAGGATATGGTTCGAAGCTTTGAGCTGGTATGTGTTCCCAAAATAAGAGAGCGCATAAGAGGATTACAGGCAGCACATGGTGGCAGAAATTGGGAGGAGTTCAAGCTTGCTTTGAAGGATGATTATTTCATGGAGGATTCCGAGCGGGTGACCAAGCGAACTTTCTTGGAGTGGGTTACAAAACCCAAAATTGGAATTTCTGCCAGAGAGTTGCTAAGAGAGTTTGAGAAGTGCTATGCCTAGCTGTCAAGGATAGAGCGCACAACCTTAGACAGGGAAAAAACAGAGCTCTTCTTACAAGCAGCTGGGAAAGATCTTCAAGAAAAATTGGAAATTCTCCTTGAGGATAAGGATACGAAGCAGGGGTTAAAGAATGATTGGAATGATGTCGAGGATGCGGTCACTATGCTAGCAAAGCGGCAGCGAAGGAGGGATAAAATGGTGATGAGCTCGGCAACTCCTATAACTATTACCCCTGAGAATCTACCAAAACCTGCTGCTGCAATCCCAAAGGTAGAAGGACCGATGGATGAGCTTATTAAGGGCATACGAGACCTAAAGTTGAAGATGTCCAGGATTGAGGAAAAAGGGCTACCATTAGGGCAGTCTTCTATGCAAAAGCCTCAAAGCAAGGAAGGGTTTACATTCAGATGTATATGGTGTGATGACCCAGAACATGTAAAAAAAGACTGTGCCAGCTATAAGGAAGCCCTCAGAAACCAACTTGTATTTTTCAAAGATGGAAAAATCCACCTTACAGAGACTGGTCTTCCATGAAACACAAACTTTGGAAAAGGAGGGATGAAAAAATTGGTTGAAGATATGGCTGCCAGCCATGCCATCTGTATGGGTAAGACAGCAACCTATGGGTTAAAGGCCAGTCAATCAAAGCAAGAATCTGAGAAGGATGAAGACTATGAGAATGGAGATTTTTGGCCATCAACAATGGAGCTAATTGCATCAAAGAAGGTGTCTAAGCAGACTTTGCATGAGGCAGGAGACTGTATACGTCTTGAGACTGGCTGGGAAGAACCTGTGGATTCTCTATCTGTTCATGCCTATATTGCAAAATGCCAGAATAATGAGGCACAGGTTGAGGAAAAGCGTAAGAGGGAAAATGAGGAAGGAGGGCGATTAAAAAGGGTCACCCGTGGTAGTGGAAAGAAGGACCCTGGGCCATCACATGTGCCTCCACCGTAAAACCAGCCTCCATAGGAAGTATCAATGGAAGAAGCGTTAGCAAAGATGAAGCATGAGAAGGAGAAGGGTAAAGGGAAAAGTCCGCTTTACAAGCTCCAATCCGATATTGAAGCCGCAAACAGACCTCAAAAAGGTGCTCTAAGAAGAGAGGATTCTAAACAGTAGGGTGGAATTTACACTAGGGGAAGTCTTGGGGATTGCAAAGAAAGAATTCCATGATGAGATAATTGATATTATACGAAGGAAAAGGCAGTCCATAATTGAATCTATTCCATCACAGGGAGAGACAAGCACTTCCAAGACTCATGGAGTACAAGTACAACAAAAGGAAGAGAGAGAGAATGTGGTGGAATGTAGTCACTCTACTAGAGGGGCACGACAAGTGCGCTTTGTGGATGAGGGTGATGAAAAAGAAGTTCTTGCAAAAAGTCATTACTCCAGGAAACATTAGGCAAGGCCCACCACTGAAACCCTTGTCAAGATAGGAGACTTAGAAGAGCTGTATGTCGCCCTAATCGACCATGGGTCTGAAATAAATCTTATGGCTAAAAACCTCTACAACAAATGTAAGTGGCCAATGGATGTAGATCACGGGTGGATGATTAAGGCGGCTAATAACTCATCTGGAGAGCTCTATGCAGCCTATCCAAATGTAAGGGTAACTACAGGGGATGTGAAAGATGACCAGAACTTCTTCATCCAGGAGATGTCATCATATCCCCTTATCCTTGGGCAACCCTATATTACAGCTGTGAGGATGGAGACAAAAGTCTTGGACGATGGCTCGGCGTATGCAAGAATAAGGAGCAAAGATGGCAAGAAAGCTGCTCAGTTCTTGAGAGTTTGCATCAACCATGAAAGGAACCGCGAGTCTCTTTGAGAACAGTCACTCCCAAAGATAAACAGAGAATTCATGAACTATAGGGAGATGAGGGATTTTGGCCAGGTGCCATTGTAAAGCGGGATTGCAATGGTACAAGGGGCAATGAGTTCTCGCAGGACTCAATCAATGTAAATAACTTTTCAGCAAACTTTCAGAGATTCTCTAGCTATGGGTCAATAGTCTTTGTAAAAAGCAAGGATTTGAAGTGTGGTATACGTCGATATGTACAAAATGTACAAAAAAGTCTTGAGCAGTGTGGTCTTTTGGAGAAAAATGAGTTTATTTCAGGTGTGCTTGACGAGGTGTCATTTGTGGATACTATGGGTGAGCTTTTTGCCATGGAAAGCATATAGGGTGGGAATGAGATGGTAAAAGTGTCATCTGTGGGGATGTATGATATAATCTGGGAATTTGAGGGAATGGAATGTAAAAACATGTATTGTGAGATGGATGCTCGTGTTGATACAAAGTATAAAACGGTTGCAAAGAAGGTGAAACCAGTTGCCTTGCCCCTGCCCCACCAGAAAGCAAGGAGAAGATAGATGAAGCCTCTATGCAACCGAATCTCAGAGATTCGAAGAAAATTGGGCATAAGTTTACACAGGAAACCCTAAAAACACCATATTAGTGAATTTGGGAATTTCCCACTTCCCATTTTTGAATACTTAAAAAAGGGGACATGGATAACATGTTTGTAAGTTTCTCAAAACCCTATCATATGACCTATCGTTGGAAAGCGCTTGAAAAATGGAATCTAAAGAGCTATAAAGCGCTCATTTTGGATTAGTGGTGTTTAAGTTATGGTTAATCCAAACTTTTGACCACGTGTCCCAAACTTGTGGAAAATTCCCATATTCCCCAATATGGTGTTTAAAAGAGCTGAAGATTGGTGACAAGGATTTCCTGTTACCAGTTGAAAAGGAATGCTTTGAGGAGATGCTTGTAAAACATGGGAAGGCCTTTTCTTTTCAACCGCATGAGATAGGCTTTGTTGATCCAAGCGTAATAGCGCCAATGGTAATCTTCACTGTTCCACATGTGCCCTGGAACCTGCGGCCGATTCCAGTACCAAAAGCTCTCTTGCCAAAGCTGATGGAATTACTAAAAGAAAAGATCAGGATGGGAATTTTGGAGCCATCATGTGCTCCATACTCCAACAGACGGTTTACCGTGCCAAAGAAAAATGGAGCATTACGCTTCATTCAAGACATGCAACCTGTAAACAAGGTCACAATCAGGAATGTGGGAACAGGTCCGATTGTCATTAGGAAGTGAATGGGGTCTTCTTGGGCCCTTTAATTTGCCCAAGCCTAATCAAGGTGATTAAGGAATAGCCAAATGGGGGGTTGCCATGTGGACTGAAATGTTGGGTTTGTAAGAGAGGTGTAAGAGTGGTCAAAGGGTGCACTTTTTCCCCCAAAAAGGGGGGGAGGCAATTTTACAATTTTCGGACCTCCATAACTTCTACATACAAGCTCCGATTTGAGCGGAGATTATAGATCCATGATCTACGCATCAAGAGCTTTCCATAGATATGTTACATGATATGGTTTTGTCTGCTAGATTTTAAATTCTATTTTTTCCCCAAAATTCAAATTCAAATAAAGTAGCCATTTTGAAGCTTCTAATTAGAAAACATTTCTTCTTAAGAGAAAAGGTTTGACTCCTTAAACTACCAAATAAAAGGGCCCAAGAAGCCTTCCATTGAGGTCCTAATGGGACGAGTTTGCAGAAGCATTTGCAGGGAAAGCTATATACTCTATGGGTGATCTCTATTATTCGGGATATGATCAGTTCCAGCTGGATATACAAAGCAGGGATATGACCACAATGAAAACTCCTTTGGGTTTGGTAAGGATGTGCACCTTACCACAGGGAGCCACCAACTCAGTGGCGCATATGATGAATGGAATGAATAAAGTCTTACGAGACTTCATACCACAAATAACTATGCCTTTTCTGGATGATGTGTCCATAAAAGGCTGTGATGAAAAAGATAAAGATGGGGATTTGGATTCGAAAGGGTGCCGCAAGTTTGTGGCAAATCATATAAAAGATTGTGATAAAATTCTATCCAGGCTTGAAGAGGTGAATCTTACTTTATCTGGATTGAAATCAATGTTTGGGGTTGGTGAAGTACCAATCGTGGGGCATCTTTATAGTACTAATGGGCGCAGACCTTGTCCAGCCAAGATAGATGCGATACAAAGAATGAAAGAGATATGCATTAATGTTACAGAGGTGAGGAGATTTCTTGGTGCATGTGTCTTTTATGTTATATGGATCCCACATTATGCACATGTAGCAGATCCTCTCTATCAACTTTTGAGGAAAAATCGAAGATTTTTATGGAGTGCTGCACATATTAAAGCTATGCGGAAGCTGAAATGTCTGCTCCAATCATCACCTACTCTAAGGAAGGTAGATTATGAGTGTGGCAGGCCTGTGATTGTAACAGTTGATACTAGTCCTACTGGGATAGGATGGGCAGTAGGGCAAGATGATGAGGATGATCATAGGTATGTAATCAGGTTTGGAGCAAAGGTACTAATTCGCCAGCGAAATTATCCGCAGATCAAGAGGGAGTTATTGGGAGTAGTCACTACTCTAAAATGTGAAAAAGAATATCTTATTGGAGCATCCGTGCTTGTGGAAACTGACTGCTTGCCACTCCTTGGGATGATTGCAAGCTGCACCACTCTAGATATTGCTATGCTCAGGTGGATTGCCTATATCAAGTCACTAAATCCTAAGTTTGAGCATATTGCAGGGAAGGACAACCCAGTTTGCTGATATGCTATCAAGAGCCAGGTATGAAGATGAAGAAGGGATGATTAGTGACATTGATGATGTAGGCACAAAGTTCTATACTACTGCACATGCAAAAGGGGACCATGCTTGCTTATCAAATGCACTTGAGTCTTTTACTGAGGAAATGTATGAAGGAGATTGGTTGCTTATTGGCCAAACCAATACTTGAGTACCTTGACAAGGCAGGAAAATTGGTCTGACTTAGAATTCAAGAGGATCTGCAGAAAGGCATATGGGTATTTTCTAAAGAATGGGTACCTGTGGAAGCATCCTAAGCAGAGGAATGCTATGCCACAGAGAGTTATATGTGATAAAGAGACTCAAGGGAAGCTCATGAAAGAATTCCTTGAGAGTCTCTGTGCTGGACATCGAAGTGTGTGGGCCACCTTTACCAAAATAAAGGAAAGATATTGGTGGAAAGGAATGTACAAGGATATATCCCAATATGTGGAAACATGCATGGTATGTCAAATGTACTCGAATGTGCGACATCGTGATGGCCTGCAACCAACCTACCCACTTGCCATGCACTACAAATGGGTAGTGGATCTAGTTACAATGCCCTTGGGAATCTGGCAGATGCGGTACGTAGTACTTGCAAGAGAAGACCTGACAAATTAGGTGGAAGGGCGTACTCTTAGAACAAAGAGCACGGAAACAGTATGCAAATTTCTCTTGGAAGACGTGATTTGCCGGTATGGTTGTGTTGGGAAAATAACAGCTGACAGGGGTGAGTTAGATGCTGAAGAAGCAAGGGAATTCTTTTCTAGAATTGGCATTAAATTGGCCCTAACATGTGCTTACAACCCTGAGGGCAATGGTAAAAGTGAGCGAGGACATCCTCCAATCATTAAAGCTTTGGCTAAGGCATGCAAAGGAAGAATGCGAGAGTGGCCAAGGCTGCTACCATATGCTTTATGGATTGACCGTACAACTCATAGCTTAGTGACAGGATACATGCCTGCAGAATTAATGTATGGTCAGAAGCCGGTAATGCCAGTTGAAGAAGTAGTCCCAACTTGGAATGTATTACCCTGGGTGGAAGAATTGAACAGGGAAGACCTCCTTGCATTGCGAATGAGGCAGGAGAGAAGGCCTGAAGATGTAGAGCTTGCTAAAGCTTGTTTGAAAGATGCAAGGTTGAAAATAAAGAAAGATTTGATAGAAGACACAGACTCCGGCCAAAACCCATTGAAAAAGATGCACGAGCGTGCCAAATGTCAAAAATTTCCAATCGTGGCCCAAACGGCCGAAGAGGCATGGAATTTGAATCATGCATGGACAAATGTGTGGCAAATAACCCGGATCTTTCTTGTTGTGTTCAGATGCGATTTAGACTCATTTCAGATCTGAAACTCTGTTATGTGGATTTTGCACTATCTTGGCTGGGACCCAACTTTGACACACAGGGAGAACTGATTGCGATGCCCAAATCCATGCACAGAGTGATGTGGACATAGAGCAACTTCCCTAACACAAGTCCGTGTGGTCCGTTCTCTCATCATGGGGTCCCAGATCCTCAACTTCTAAACTGTCTAAATTCGGGTTCTCGAAAAAGATGCAGGAGCGTGCCAAATGGCAAAAATTTCCAACCGTGGCCCAAACGGTGCCAACAAAGAGGCATGAAAATTGAATCATGCATGGAAAAATGTGTGGCAACCAACTCGAATCTTTCTTGTTGTGTTCAGATGTGATTCGGACTCGTTTCGGATCCGAAACTCTGTTATGTCGATTTTTGCACTATCTTCGCCAAGACTCAACTATGACACGCTGGGAGAGGTGATTCCGATGACCAAATTCGTGCACGGAGTGACATGGACATAGAGAAACTTCCCTAGGACAAGTCCGTGTGGTCCGTTCTCTGATGAGGTCCCGGATCCTCAACTTCTAACTGTCCGAATCTGGGTTCTCCAAAAAGATGCAGGAGCGTGCCAAATGGTGAAAATTTCCAACCGTGGCCCAAACGGCGCCGAAGAGGCATGAAAATGGAATCATACATGGAAAAATGTGAGGCAAGCAACCCGGATCTTTCTTGTTGTGTTCAGATGCGATTCGGACTCATTTCCGACCCCAAACTCTGTTATGGCAAATTTGCACTATCTTCGCCAGGACCCAACTTTGACGCACTGGGAGAACTGATTGCGATGCCCAAAATCCATGCACAGAGTGATGTGGACATAGAGCAACTTCCCTAACAAAAGTCCGTGTGGTCCGTTCTCTCATGGGGTCCCACATCCTCAACTTCTAAACTGTCTGAATCCGGGTTCTCGAAAAAGATGCACGAGCGTGCCAAATGGCAAAAATTTCCAACCGTGGCCTAAACGGTGCCAAAGAGGCATGAAAATCGAATCATGCATGGACAAATGTGTGGCAACCAACCCGAATCTTTCTTGTTGTGTTCAGATGTTATTCGGACTCGTTTCGGATCCGAAACTCTGTTATGGCGATTTTGCACTATCTTCGCCAGGATCCAACTTTGACGCGCTGGGAGAAGTGATTGTGATGCCCAAATCCGTGCACGGAGTGACATGGACATAGAGCAACTTCCATAGGACAAGTCTGTGTGGTCCGTTCTCTGATGGGGTCCCGGATCCTCAACTTCTAACTGTCCGAATCCGGGTTCTCGAAAAAGATGCAGGAGCGTGCCAAATGGTGGAAATTTCCAACTGTAGCCCAAACGGTGCCGAAGAGGCATGAAAATCGAATCATGCATGGACAAATGTGAGGCAAGCAACCCAGATCTTTCTTGTTGTGTTCAGATGCGATTCGGACTCATTTCGGACCCGAAACTCTGTTATGGCAAATTTGCACTATCTTCGCCGGGATCCAACTTTGACGCACTGGGAGAACTGATTGCGATGCCCAAATCCATGCATGGAGTGATGTGGACATAGAGCAAATTCCCTAGCACAAGTCCGTGTCGTCCGTTCTCTGATGGGGTCCTGGATCCTCAACTTCTAACTGTCCGAATCTGGGTTCTTGAAAAAGATGCACGATCGTGCCAAATGGCGGCAATTTCCAACAGGGGCCCAAACGGCACCGCAGAGGCATGAAATTTGAATCATGCAAGGACAAATGTGTGGCAAGCAACCCGGATCTTTCTTGTTGTGTTCATATGTAATTCCGACTCATTTCAGACCCGAAATTCTATTATGGCAAATTTGCACTATCTTCGCCTGGACCCAATTTTGACGCACTGGGAGAACTGATTGCGATGCCTAAAATCTATGCACAGAGTGATGTGGACATAGAGGAACTTCCCTAACATAAGTCCGTGTGGTCCGTTCTCTCATGGGGTCCCAGATCCTCAACTTCTAAACTGTCTGAATCCGGGTTCTCGAAAAAGATGCACGAGCGTGCCAAATGGCAAAAATTTCCAACTGTGGCCCAAACGGTGCCAAAGAGGCATGAAAATCGAATCATGCATGGAAAAATGTGTGGCAACCCAACCCGAATCTTTCTTGTTGTGTTCAGATGTGATTCGGACTCGTTTTGGATCCGAAACTCTAATATGGCAATTTTGCACTATCTTCACCAGGACCCAACTTTGACACGCTGGGAGAAGTGATTGCGATGCCCAAATCCGTGCATGGAGTGACATGGGCGTAGAGCAACTTCCCTAGCACAAGTCCGTTTGGTCCGTTCTCTGATGGGATCTCGGATCCTCAACTTCTAACTGTCCGAATACGGGTTCTCGAAAAAGATGCAGGAGCGTGCCAAATGGTGGAAATTTCCAACTGTGGCACAAACGGTGCCGAAGAGGCATGAAAATCAAATCATGCATGGAAAAATGTGAGGCAAGCAACCCGGATCTTTCTTGTTGTGTTCAGATGCGATTCGGACTCATTTCGGATCCGAAACTCTGTTACGGCAAATTTGCACTATCTTCTTGGACCCAACTTTGACGCGTCGGGAGAAGTGATTGTGATGCCCAAATCCATGCGCACGGAGTGATGTGAACATAGAGCAACTTCCCTAGCACAAGTCCGTGTGGTCTGTTCTCTGATGGGGTCCCAGATCCTCAACTTCTAACTATCCGAATCCGGGTTCTTGAAAAAGATGCACAATTGTGCCAAATGGCGGAAATTTCCAACAGGGGCCCAAACGGCACCGCAGAGGCATGAAATTTGAATCATGCAAGGACAAATGTGTGGCAAGCAGCTCGGATCTTTCTTGTTGTGTTCAGATGCGATTCGGACTCATTTCGGATCCGAAACTCTATTATGGCGATTTTGGCAGCATCTTCACCGAGACCCAACTTTGATGCGCTAGGAGAATTGATTGTGATGTCCAAATCCTTGTACGGAGTTATGTGGACATAGAGCAACTTCCCCAGCACAAGTCTGTGTGGTCCGTTCTCTTATGGGGTCCCGGATCCTCAACTTCTAACTGTCCGAATCCGGGTTCTCGAAAAAGATGCACGAGCGTGCCAAATGGTAAAAATTTCCAACCGTGGCCCAAACTGCGCCAAAGAGGCATGAAATTCGAATCATGCATGGACAAATGTGTGGCAAGCAACTCGGATCTTTCTTGTTTTGTTCAGATGCGATTCGACTCATTTCGGATCCGAAACTCAGTAATGGCAATTTTGCACTATCTTCGTCGGGACCCAACTTTGACGCATCGGGAGAAGTGATTGCGATGTCCAAATCCATGTACGGAGTGATGTGGACATAGAGCAACTTTCCTAGCACAAGTCCGTGTGGTCCGTTCTCTGATGGGGTCCTAGATCCTCAACTTCTAACTATCCGAATTCGGGTTCTTGAAAAAGATGCACGAGCGTGCCAAATGGCAAAAATCTCTAACCGTGGCACAAACCGCGCCGAAGAGGCATGAAATTCGAATCATGCATGGACAAATGTGTGGCAAAAAACGTGGATCTTTCTTGTTGTGTTCAGATGCAATTCAAACTCATTCGGATCCAAAACTCTGTTATGTCGATTTTGCACTATCTTGGCCGGGACCCACAACTTTGACACGCAGGGAGAACTGATTGCGATGCCCAAATCCATGCACGGAGTGATGTGGACATAGAGCAACTTCCCTAGCACAAGTCTGTGTGGTCCATTCTCTGATGGGGTCCCGGATCCTCAACTTCTAACTGTCCGAATCCTGGTTCTCGAAAAAGATGCACACGAGCGTGCCAAATGGCGAAAATTTCCAACAGGGTCCCAAAGGGCGCCGAAGAAGCATGATATTCGAATCATGCAAGGACAAATGTGTGACGAGAAACCTGGATCTTTCTTGTGTTCAGATGCGATTCAGACTTCGAAACTCTGTTATGGCGATTTTGGCAGGCGATTCTGGCAGCATCTTTATCGGGACCCAACTTTGATGCGCTGGGAGAATTGATTGTGATGTCCAAATCCATGCATGGAGTGATGTGGACATAGAGCAACTTCCCTATAGCACAAGTCCGTGTGGTCCGTTCTCTGATGGGGTCCCGAATCCTCAACTTCTAACTGTCCGAATCCGGGTTCTCGAAAAAGATGCACGAGCGTGCCAAATGGCAAAAATTTCCAACCGTGGCCCAAACTGCGCCGAAGAGGCAAGAGGCATGAAATTCGAATCATGCATGGACAAATGTGTGGCAAGCAACTCGAATCTTTCTTGTTGTGTTCAGATGCGATTCAGACTCATTTCGGATCCGAAACTCTATTATGTCGATTTTGCACTATCTTCGTCGGGACCCAACTTTGACGCGCTGGGAGAATTGATTGTGATGTCCAAATCCATGCACGGAGTGATGTGGATATAGAGAAACTTTCCTAGCACGTCCATGTGGTCCGTTCTCTAATGGGATGAAATCCTTTGAACTAATTCACGTGACATATAAAAGGCAAAAGCTGGTTGTGGTCTCTGCTTTGGAATCCTGTTTATGAAAGTGTAGCGTCTTTTTGCAGAGGTTTGGGCAACATTAACCTCATTAGTTACATCTCCATCATTATCCTCATTACATACATCAGCATGTTCAGTATGCAAGCCATTAAGCAGAACATAGCGTTGCAATGGGCTCCCATCCAGCATTGTCAGCTGTTTAATAGGCCATTTAACTAGGGTGATACTATCCACTTGCGGCATAGTTTGAAATTCATTTGCACTTTCAATAGCCACACCCACACAATCATCACCAAGTTGTTGAAAGTTGACACATTCAAATGGAAACACATATAAGATAGTCCCTTGATTGATAGTCTGCATCATGCTCTCATCCTTTAGAAGAACCATCTCATTCTTCCAAGATTATCGGATTTGCATGTCAAGTTCTGGAGATGTTATCGGTATTGCATCTACAATTGGAGGTTCCATAGGCTCTTCTTGATTTGCATCACTGCATCTTTCACTCCACTCTCCAAATTCCAGCTCCCTTGTGAAAGGCCTTAAAAGCATTTTTGGCCAACGAACATTACTCCATAATGCATTTTTTAGATAAATGGTATCCATTGTAGGGAATGGTAGTTCCACATCCTTCAAGCATTCCTCCACAAGTAATGACACATTTCCTTGACCAATCTTTGTTCCACTACAAGTGGAATTTGGATCAATTCTACACATGCAGCCAATACCAACAGAATCATTGTTCAACATCATGTAGACCCTCCCTCCAGATTTGAAATCCATCGTGCACATAATCATGTTGGACTTGTTAAACTAGTAATCAAATCTAGCAAGCAATTTTTTTTATATTGAAACCTACATCAGACTCTACCATGAAGTATAGCTCTACCATGTGGCTGAGCTAGAACTAGCTCTATCGTATGGTAGAGATAGAACCCATTGAAGACTATCTCTACTATGTGGTGGAGTTAGACTTTAAAGCATTCTAGCGATACCATGGTGTCTAGATAGATTATTTTGATATAGCTCTACCACATGGTAGAGCTAGATCAATGAATTCTAGCTCCGTTACATGATATAGTTACATTGATGCATTCTAGCTCCACCACATGATATAGTTACCAGATAGTAGAGCTAGTTCAATATATTCTAGCTCCACCACATGGTAGAGCTAGACCTCTAGGCATTCTAAATCTACAACGTGGTTTATGGTACAGCTAGATTGATGCATTCTAACTCCACCACATGGTAGAGCTAGACCTTAAAGTTCTATGATGCGGTCTAGGTAGAATACAGCTGTACCACGTGGTAGAGCTAGATCAAATACTTTGAGGTCTAGCTCTACCATGTGGTGGAGCTAGAATTGCATTTAAGGTCTAGATCTACCATGTGGTGGAGCTAGAATGCATCGATCTAACTGTGTACCATGCAGATCAACAAAACCAATTTCTCCAAGAAGAGACCTACTTCACATGACAAGAACCAAGGAGCTAGAATTGCATTTGATCTTGCTCTACCACGTGGTAGAGCTGTATTCTACCTAGACCACATCATAGAGCTAGAATTATTTGAGGTCTAGCTCTACCATGTGAGCTCTACCATGTGGTGGAGCTAATGCAGATCAATAAAACCAATTATTCCAAGAAGAGACCTACTGCACATGATGAGAACCAAGGATCTAGAAAAAAGGTCAGACTCTATTAGTCCTAAAAATCTATTAGTCCTAAAAATCTATATAAACTTGTAGTCTCTCATTCAATGCAATAGAAGTGTTTATGTAATCATGGTTTGTGTGTGAATTGATCTTCCCTAGTCCTTGATAACTAACAATCTATGGTAGGAATCAATGTTTCAAATTCTGGGCTTGTTATAGGAATTGCATCTGAAATTGGAGGATCAGAATGATCCCCTTCTTCATCACCGCTATAGCTTTCGTTGGACTTCTCCCCAGAGCCAAAAACTGTGAATTTATTAATAATTCATTAGTTTTTGACCATTTACTCTTCTAAAGAATTTGTGAGATCCCCCTGTTCCCACCGAGCAACGGATTCGGGTACTAGTAGCGGAAGTAGCACTTCTCGCACGGGACAGGGGTCCCACATTCGGGGCCTCGTCCACGGATATCCGGACAAGAGACTAATCCGTCGGTTTTTCCAAAACCGAACCCGGAAAAAACTTCCCTTACCCGGAAAGCACGGGCGATTCCACCAGGATAATTTTTTACTCTAACGTAGTCAAGATCATTACTGATCACGCTGATCCAACTGCACCTATAAAGATACTCGGTCGGATCAAGGAAGAAACTTGCACTTGGATCATTGGGATCAACGCTTTTTTCCCCATCAAGAGGCACAGCCGTTGATTCCTATCCATAGAACAATTACTATCCGGGACTTACTTCATCTATCGTAATAACAGAAATTGAGTCTCGGTTTACGGATCCATCAGTCCAGCCTAACCCCATCCGATCCCATGGGTTAGCCAACCGCCCAACCACTGTAGTGATGGGATCCAATTTGGAATTTGGTTAGGTTTTGTCCCGGGTACCAAGGAAAAGAGTTCCAAGGCCCCCTAGCCGGAATTTCATGCAAACATAAAACTAGCCACACCACTTACACACCCAATATGAAAATTGCCTTTTTCTTAGCATCAGCTAACTTTAAAACAATCCTTTAATGAAACCATAGTACCACTGATCACAATCTCCCAATTTATCCAGTTGATTCATAATTTCCCATCATTCCTTCATCAGAGTATCTATGGCATCATTGGCAACTAGAACGCTCACCACCTGTCCACACAGAGGCCGTTTCCATAGTTCCTAGCCCATAATACTCGGCAATATAATCACTTATCAAGATGGACTCTCGTTGAAGATCAGCAAGATCAACCAACAGATCCATATAAAAGAGCCATGGACTCATCCGTTGAGGACCAGCAAGGTCAGTCAACCAGATCCGTGCCCGGTTTCACAAAACAACTCTTACTCCTTGTTCCAATATCTTCCTCGACGCACGCGTGGGTATCCTAGGCGACCCAGAGCCCGAGCACCGTATGGTCAGCACCCTCTAGGATCCTTCGCAGGTGACCTAGCGCTTCACTCATAGGCCGCTTCCTTGGTCCCTCATCCACCGTACCGGAAGCTCACCATTTTAATCGAACCGAGGCTGGTCAAGACCTCGGTCGACCTTGCTACGCGAGATGTCCTCCATTGACTCTCCGTCAGCAGTTGCAACTTTATCAGTTAGGTCTCCACGACCTTAATCACAAGACGGTCAAAATGCTTCCCCAGCATTCTTGACATAAAACAGCCATTTACAAACAGCATTTACAAACAGTTTACAAATACAGTTTCTATATTAACTCTCATTTTTCCACATTATCCCTCATTAATCCACATTACTTATTTCACATTCCATGTATATGTGTACTCATCCAATCACCTCCTTTTCCATCTCTTCACTTCAGATTCCTTCACATCACATATCATATATTCACATCCATATCCACATCCATACATCCACATCCACATCCACATTCACATCCATACATCCACATCTACATGCTTATCTCCATTTTCACATCCTCATTTATACATCCACATCCCATATCCACATTCATACATACACATCCATATCCACATCCACATCCACATCCACATTCACATCCATGCATCCACATCTACATGCTTACCTCCATTTTCACATCCTCATTTATACATCCACATCCCATATCCACATTCATACATACACATCCATACATCCACATCTACATCCACATACATACATACATCCACATCCACATTCCACATTCACATCTATACATCCACATCTACATTCACATTCACATACATCCACATCCACATTCCCATACATCCACATCTATACATCCACATTCCACATTCACATCTACATTCACATTCACATACATGCATCCACATCTACATGCTTACCTCCATTTTCACATCCTCATTTATACATCCACATCCCATATCCACATTCATACATACACATCCATACATCCACATCTACATCCACATACATACATACATCCACATCCACATTCCACATTCACATCTATACATCCACATCTACATTCACATTCACATACATCCACATCCACATTCCCATACATGCACATCTATACATCCACATTCCACATTCACATCTACATTCACATTCACATACATCCACATCTACATTCACATTCACATACATCCACATCCCCATTCCCATTCACATCTATACATCCACATCTACATCCACATACATACATACATCCACATCCACATTCCACATTCACATCTATACATCCACATCTACATCCACATTCACATACATCCACATCCACATTTCCATTCACATCTATACATCCACATCCATTCACATCGATACATCCACATCTACATCCACATTTACATCTATGCATATACATCTTCATGCATATATCCATTTTCATGTTCATACATCCACACTCCCATCTCCATATCCACACATCCACATACATACATCCATTTTCACATTCCCATTTATATAACCCCATATACCTTCACATCTAATCTTTTACATCACATCCATTCTCGCCCTATCACAACCCATATACATCTTATCCTATCACATACACTTCTTACCTCATCCCCCCATACACATCTTAATTCATCTTATCACATCCTAACTTATTTCATAAGCATCTTATCACCTCTTATCACACCTCTTATCACATCCTATCACTTTCCATACGCATCTTATCAATTCTTATCACATCTCATACACCTCTTATCACATCTTATCACATTTCATATCTTTTTTTTTTTTTAAAGAGAATTCTTTTATTTGATATAAGATTTCTCTACACATTTATTTATACATAAATTCCATTTAAGGAGACTAACACTTTCGAAATTAAAATCAATCTTTTATGCATCTTCTTATGCATGATTTCAATTTGGTAGGGAATTATACTTTTAGAATAAAAGAATTTCTCTTATGCATCTAAGTTAAGCATAAAATCCATTTATGAGGAAAATCATACTTTTAGTATAAAAAGAATATCTTTTATGCATACCTATATGCATGAAATCCAATATGATAAAAGTAACACTTTTGATATAAAAATTTTTCCTTTATGCATACTTCTATGCATGAAAATTAAAAATGATAAAAGTAACACTTTTGATATAAAAATTTTCCTTTATGCATACTTCTATGCATGAAAATTAAAAATGATAAAAGTAACACTTTTGATATAAAAATTTTCCTTTATGCATACTTCTATGCATGAAAATTAAAAATGATAAAAGTAACACTTTTGATATAAAAATTTTCTTTTATACATACTTTTATGTATGAAATAAAAATGATAAAAATAACACTTTTGATATAAAAATTTATCCTTTATGCATAATATTAAAATTCAATTTCTCCATGATTATAATGAAATTCTTTCAATTAATCTAGGATGATGATTCCTAGAATATGGTAGGAAGTCCTCTTTTTATGCTTTGAATGAAAATTTTTTATGCATAATTTTTATAAAAATTTTGCCATAGCTCCGCTGCTATGACTGATAAATCTCAAATTTTTCTAAGGGATAAAGCTTATCATTAAGGAAATAATTAAAATGATTCTCTAATTGGATCCTTAATCCATAATGGATTGAATCATCAATATACATAAACTAAAAGCATAAGAAAAAGCCATTAATTTGGCCTCAAGCATAGCTTAATCTTGGGTTAAGGAAAAGCTTTATGAAAAGCTTGATTTAGATTGAGAATGGGTCATGAGTATGACCATTTCTTGAGTGAGAGAGAGAATTTACATAGGAGTCATTAGAATTTAAACATAAATGAAAATTAACTTCAATAGCATTTATTAAATTATGTAACTCTTCACTACTATTCAAACTTCAATAGCATTTAAAAAAAAACCATACCAATTAAACTTCTCAAGCTTGAGAGGGGTTGAGAAGAGAGAAACATTGAGAAATTATAGAAAAGAGCAATATTCACTAATTACCTTACAAATTGCTTGATTCTTTGTTCACGGTAGAGGCCCCCAACCAATCAATTGGTTAAGTATGTTGATGGAGCCACTAATGGGGATTGAAGAAAGAGGGAAGCTCCAAAAACTAGTGAATTATTAAATGAATTCACAGTTCTTGGCTTAGGTGGAGTAGAGTAACGATGCATAAACACTATATATTTTTCAACAAGGGTGAGGCTTCTATTTATAGGAAAAATTGAGCTCCTAACCAAACAAACTGATTCTAGAATTTTCTAAATCAGTTTGGTCAATATTTGACCATTTTTAGGTCAGTTAAGCTAACTTTTTGGAACTAGACTTGAATGAGGAGAGAGGAGAGATGAAATATCTCAATTTTTATGAGTTTAAAACTCATTCAAGCATGTGAAATATGCACCTCCTTTAAAGAACTCCCCTTCCTTACATATGTCATATTTTTAATATTGCTCATAGTTTTTTACTAATAAACCTTGTACATTTTCAACTCTTCATCTTATGTGAAATATGCACCTCCTTTAAAGAACTCCCCTTCCTTACATATGTCATACTTTTAATATTGCTCATAATTTTTTTACTAATAAACCTTGTACATTTTCAACTCTTCATCTTATGTGAAATATGCACCTCCTTTAAAGAACTCCTCTTCCTTACATATGTCATACTTTTAATATTGCTCATAATTTTTTACTAATAAACCTTGTACATTTTCAACTCTTCATCTTATGTGAAATATGCACCTCCTTTAAAGAACTCCTCTTCCTTACATATGTCATACTTTTAATATTGCTCATAATTTTTTACTAGTAAACCTTGTACATTTTCAACTCTTCATCTTATGTGAGTATTTACTCATTTTTGGGTATCTTCTTTTTCAAATTGGATTTATCTCCTCCCTACACATGGATTGATGCTATTGGTCCATAGGAACCTTAATTGGACCATAATCCAAAAATTTTTGAAAATCTAGACCCTTAGACTAAGGTCCTTTATACACATTTCCAATTAATTCCAATTGCACATTGGAAAGTTCTTTTTTGAATTTCTGTTTCAGGGAAACTTATTTTAATAAGATGAGATAATTTTCTATCCAAAAATATTAAAAATCTGAATATTCTCTCTCTAGAATATTTTCTCTCTCTAGGTTAAAACAGTTAGAAACAAGTCTTTTATATTTCTGAAGAGGGATTGATTATAGAAGAAGATACTAGACATCAAAAAGGGGTTTGGGGGAGGAATCTTACATTCTACCCCACTTAAAAAACGCGAGATGTCCTCATCTCGCAAACTGGGATAATTTCGCAAGATGCACGAATTATGAGACTTAGAGAAAAATTTAAATCAGGATTAACCACCAAGAAAAAGTCTCAAAGAGAGCAAGATTCAAGATAAGAACAAGATTTAAACTTTATTCATTCTCGGAACTTATACAGTAAAGATAGAAGAACTCTTTACACTTCCATAAGCCCGTCCATCATATGATCACAAAAGCAGCACTCACAAGCTGCACAAGTATAGGGTAACTCATCTATGGGAATGATTCTGCTGGTTATTGCCGCACCTATCTCAGTGGTATGAGGTGATCTAACAAAAGGACCTCTGAGAGGCAAGCCAAAAACGGGGTAAAGGCATATCTTCTCATGAGGAAGAAAACACGCCAGTAAGAAGACCCGCTCAGAAAACCCAGGATGTCTTGATCTCATGACGCAGTAGTATCGGGGACCCAAACCCAAAGCTTCAATAACCATGGCCAAGCGGACATTGTTACGAAAGTGCTGCTGACCCCAGGGTGTTACCCTAGTTATGTCTTGAAAGGTCCGCCATTTGGTCTGCGCTACAGAAGTTCCCAAGTGAGGGAAAAGTGAGCGCTCATACTGTTCTATAAAATCCTTCTTCACAGACTCACTTGCGTCTTGAAGGTGAGGAATCATTATGGATAAAACTAATTCTTGTTGCCAAGCCATGAAGGAGATTAGGAAGAAAGGAGATCGATGGGAGTAAGATTACTGTGAGCGACAAGTAAAAGTTACGACTTATATAAAGGAAGGAGCTAGCGTAACTTAGAAGCCAACGGTAGCTTGCCACTGAAGTTTTACCGTCTTTCCATGATTTGGGTTTGGCACAATTTTCTATAGAAGGCATTAAGAACTTTGAGATGAGGAGATAAAAGAAGCTCGTAAGCTAAGTCACTTACTTTCTTTGAAGTCAGATAAGGCTCACAATATCTGGGGGATAACTTCTTAAACTCCCCAATAGATAAAGAACTTCTTTTGTGCCGTACTCGAATGAAGACCAAAACCTTGGTATCCAAAACACCGATTTTCACTTCTGAACTCATTGTTCTGAATCCTTAAAACAGCGTGACTCCTGAGAAGTATTCTAGGGAAAGGGTCTTCCTTTTTTTAAACAGAATCTTTCTTTTATTTTAGAGAGGGACTAAGATCAAAAAGGGAGATTCTTACTCCTGTATACCTCGAAGACAGGGGAGGAATCTTACATTCTACCCCACTTAAAAAAGTGCGAGATGTCCTCATCTCGCCAAGTAGAGGACAACTCTTTTTCTTAAGATCCAATTTATTCTAGGGTTCCTTATATTCTGGTCAACCCAACAGAATACGGGGATAAATATCCCTTATATAGAACTCATCATTAAATAATTTCATTTCAGATCATATCATTCATATCTTTAACACGATAATGGTCCATCAGATCAAAAATTTTTCTTTCTGAACATTCCTCCACGGGAATTTCAGTCAAGCAAGTTTTCAATTTGTCATCCCTTAACTTGATATACCGAGTCAAGTGTTAACAGTAGCACTTTGACAGCACAATCCACTAATCTCATAGTGATTTGCTGAAATCATTATCATCATTTATCATTACAGGGACTCGTCCCATTCATCCTCATTGCGGTTTTGCTCAGGTAATTATATTTCAACTAAAATTCAAAAATCATCATTTTTCAATCAGAATCCCAATCAATTCATCAGTTCCCAAACAGAATTAAAAATCATATCAACCACATTCAAATTCATCATCTGGATAGCATTAACGCTTATAATTTCAAGTCTTAGATTTACTCGTATATACTGTCAGTAAAGAGCTGCAGTTATACTCTCGGTATATACGGTAGTCACGGCCCTTGGAATTATAAGGTAAATACCATCATGTCTAGGCCTCAAGCAAGCCAAGGATTTTATATAATTGCGGTACTTCCATCTGAAGACCCAATTACCAAATTACGAATTTCAATTTGAATATCAAATTGTATGAATTATATCACACAATTACAACCTTTTTTGTGCTTCTTGAAAAATTTTTGACATATTTGGTTTCTCAATTGATCTTTATTAGCCAAATGCTCTGATACCAACTGTGAGATCCCCCTGTTCCCACCGAGCAACGGATTCGGGTACTAGTAGCGGAAGTAGCACTTCTCGCACGGGACAGGGGTCCCACATTCGGGGCCTCGTCCACGGATATCCGGACAAGAGACTAATCCGTCGGTTTTTCCAAAACCGAACCCGGAAAAAACTTCCCTTACCCGGAAAGCACGGGCGATTCCACCAGGATAATTTTTTACTCTAACGTAGTCAAGATCATTACTGATCACGCTGATCCAACTGCACCTATAAAGATACTCGGTCGGATCAAGGAAGAAACTTGCACTTGGATCATTGGGATCAACGCTTTTTTCCCCATCAAGAGGCACAGCCGTTGATTCCTATCCATAGAACAATTACTATCCGGGACTTACTTCATCTATCGTAATAACAGAAATTGAGTCTCGGTTTACGGATCCATCAGTCCAGCCTAACCCCATCCGATCCCATGGGTTAGCCAACCGCCCAACCACTGTAGTGATGGGATCCAATTTGGAATTTGGTTAGGTTTTGTCCCGGGTACCAAGGAAAAGAGTTCCAAGGCCCCCTAGCCGGAATTTCATGCAAACATAAAACTAGCCACACCACTTACACACCCAATATGAAAATTGCCTTTTTCTTAGCATCAGCTAACTTTAAAACAATCCTTTAATGAAACCATAGTACCACTGATCACAATCTCCCAATTTATCCAGTTGATTCATAATTTCCCATCATTCCTTCATCAGAGTATCTATGGCATCATTGGCAACTAGAACGCTCACCACCTGTCCACACAGAGGCCGTTTCCATAGTTCCTAGCCCATAATACTCGGCAATATAATCACTTATCAAGATGGACTCTCGTTGAAGATCAGCAAGATCAACCAACAGATCCATATAAAAGAGCCATGGACTCATCCGTTGAGGACCAGCAAGGTCAGTCAACCAGATCCGTGCCCGGTTTCACAAAACAACTCTTACTCCTTGTTCCAATATCTTCCTCGACGCACGCGTGGGTATCCTAGGCGACCCAGAGCCCGAGCACCGTATGGTCAGCACCCTCTAGGATCCTTCGCAGGTGACCTAGCGCTTCACTCATAGGCCGCTTCCTTGGTCCCTCATCCACCGTACCGGAAGCTCACCATTTTAATCGAACCGAGGCTGGTCAAGACCTCGGTCGACCTTGCTACGCGAGATGTCCTCCATTGACTCTCCGTCAGCAGTTGCAACTTTATCAGTTAGGTCTCCACGACCTTAATCACAAGACGGTCAAAATGCTTCCCCAGCATTCTTGACATAAAACAGCCATTTACAAACAGCATTTACAAACAGTTTACAAATACAGTTTCTATATTAACTCTCATTTTTCCACATTATCCCTCATTAATCCACATTACTTATTTCACATTCCATGTATATGTGTACTCATCCAATCACCTCCTTTTCCATCTCTTCACTTCAGATTCCTTCACATCACATATCATATATTCACATCCATATCCACATCCATACATCCACATCCACATCCACATTCACATCCATACATCCACATCTACATGCTTATCTCCATTTTCACATCCTCATTTATACATCCACATCCCATATCCACATTCATACATACACATCCATATCCACATCCACATCCACATCCACATTCACATCCATGCATCCACATCTACATGCTTACCTCCATTTTCACATCCTCATTTATACATCCACATCCCATATCCACATTCATACATACACATCCATACATCCACATCTACATCCACATACATACATACATCCACATCCACATTCCACATTCACATCTATACATCCACATCTACATTCACATTCACATACATCCACATCCACATTCCCATACATCCACATCTATACATCCACATTCCACATTCACATCTACATTCACATTCACATACATGCATCCACATCTACATGCTTACCTCCATTTTCACATCCTCATTTATACATCCACATCCCATATCCACATTCATACATACACATCCATACATCCACATCTACATCCACATACATACATACATCCACATCCACATTCCACATTCACATCTATACATCCACATCTACATTCACATTCACATACATCCACATCCACATTCCCATACATGCACATCTATACATCCACATTCCACATTCACATCTACATTCACATTCACATACATCCACATCTACATTCACATTCACATACATCCACATCCCCATTCCCATTCACATCTATACATCCACATCTACATCCACATACATACATACATCCACATCCACATTCCACATTCACATCTATACATCCACATCTACATCCACATTCACATACATCCACATCCACATTTCCATTCACATCTATACATCCACATCCATTCACATCGATACATCCACATCTACATCCACATTTACATCTATGCATATACATCTTCATGCATATATCCATTTTCATGTTCATACATCCACACTCCCATCTCCATATCCACACATCCACATACATACATCCATTTTCACATTCCCATTTATATAACCCCATATACCTTCACATCTAATCTTTTACATCACATCCATTCTCGCCCTATCACAACCCATATACATCTTATCCTATCACATACACTTCTTACCTCATCCCCCCATACACATCTTAATTCATCTTATCACATCCTAACTTATTTCATAAGCATCTTATCACCTCTTATCACACCTCTTATCACATCCTATCACTTTCCATACGCATCTTATCAATTCTTATCACATCTCATACACCTCTTATCACATCTTATCACATTTCATATCTTTTTTTTTTTTTAAAGAGAATTCTTTTATTTGATATAAGATTTCTCTACACATTTATTTATACATAAATTCCATTTAAGGAGACTAACACTTTCGAAATTAAAATCAATCTTTTATGCATCTTCTTATGCATGATTTCAATTTGGTAGGGAATTATACTTTTAGAATAAAAGAATTTCTCTTATGCATCTAAGTTAAGCATAAAATCCATTTATGAGGAAAATCATACTTTTAGTATAAAAAGAATATCTTTTATGCATACCTATATGCATGAAATCCAATATGATAAAAGTAACACTTTTGATATAAAAATTTTTCCTTTATGCATACTTCTATGCATGAAAATTAAAAATGATAAAAGTAACACTTTTGATATAAAAATTTTCCTTTATGCATACTTCTATGCATGAAAATTAAAAATGATAAAAGTAACACTTTTGATATAAAAATTTTCCTTTATGCATACTTCTATGCATGAAAATTAAAAATGATAAAAGTAACACTTTTGATATAAAAATTTTCTTTTATACATACTTTTATGTATGAAATAAAAATGATAAAAATAACACTTTTGATATAAAAATTTATCCTTTATGCATAATATTAAAATTCAATTTCTCCATGATTATAATGAAATTCTTTCAATTAATCTAGGATGATGATTCCTAGAATATGGTAGGAAGTCCTCTTTTTATGCTTTGAATGAAAATTTTTTATGCATAATTTTTATAAAAATTTTGCCATAGCTCCGCTGCTATGACTGATAAATCTCAAATTTTTCTAAGGGATAAAGCTTATCATTAAGGAAATAATTAAAATGATTCTCTAATTGGATCCTTAATCCATAATGGATTGAATCATCAATATACATAAACTAAAAGCATAAGAAAAAGCCATTAATTTGGCCTCAAGCATAGCTTAATCTTGGGTTAAGGAAAAGCTTTATGAAAAGCTTGATTTAGATTGAGAATGGGTCATGAGTATGACCATTTCTTGAGTGAGAGAGAGAATTTACATAGGAGTCATTAGAATTTAAACATAAATGAAAATTAACTTCAATAGCATTTATTAAATTATGTAACTCTTCACTACTATTCAAACTTCAATAGCATTTAAAAAAAAACCATACCAATTAAACTTCTCAAGCTTGAGAGGGGTTGAGAAGAGAGAAACATTGAGAAATTATAGAAAAGAGCAATATTCACTAATTACCTTACAAATTGCTTGATTCTTTGTTCACGGTAGAGGCCCCCAACCAATCAATTGGTTAAGTATGTTGATGGAGCCACTAATGGGGATTGAAGAAAGAGGGAAGCTCCAAAAACTAGTGAATTATTAAATGAATTCACAGTTCTTGGCTTAGGTGGAGTAGAGTAACGATGCATAAACACTATATATTTTTCAACAAGGGTGAGGCTTCTATTTATAGGAAAAATTGAGCTCCTAACCAAACAAACTGATTCTAGAATTTTCTAAATCAGTTTGGTCAATATTTGACCATTTTTAGGTCAGTTAAGCTAACTTTTTGGAACTAGACTTGAATGAGGAGAGAGGAGAGATGAAATATCTCAATTTTTATGAGTTTAAAACTCATTCAAGCATGTGAAATATGCACCTCCTTTAAAGAACTCCCCTTCCTTACATATGTCATATTTTTAATATTGCTCATAGTTTTTTACTAATAAACCTTGTACATTTTCAACTCTTCATCTTATGTGAAATATGCACCTCCTTTAAAGAACTCCCCTTCCTTACATATGTCATACTTTTAATATTGCTCATAATTTTTTTACTAATAAACCTTGTACATTTTCAACTCTTCATCTTATGTGAAATATGCACCTCCTTTAAAGAACTCCTCTTCCTTACATATGTCATACTTTTAATATTGCTCATAATTTTTTACTAATAAACCTTGTACATTTTCAACTCTTCATCTTATGTGAAATATGCACCTCCTTTAAAGAACTCCTCTTCCTTACATATGTCATACTTTTAATATTGCTCATAATTTTTTACTAATAAACCTTGTACATTTTCAACTCTTCATCTTATGTGAGTATTTACTCATTTTTGGGTATCTTCTTTTTCAAATTGGATTTATCTCCTCCCTACACATGGATTGATGCTATTGGTCCATAGGAACCTTAATTGGACCATAATCCAAAAATTTTTGAAAATCTAGACCCTTAGACTAAGGTCCTTTATACACATTTCCAATTAATTCCAATTGCACATTGGAAAGTTCTTTTTTGAATTTCTGTTTCAGGGAAACTTATTTTAATAAGATGAGATAATTTTCTATCCAAAAATATTAAAAATCTGAATATTCTCTCTCTAGAATATTTTCTCTCTCTAGGTTAAAACAGTTAGAAACAAGTCTTTTATATTTCTGAAGAGGGATTGATTATAGAAGAAGATACTAGACATCAAAAAGGGGTTTGGGGGAGGAATCTTACAGAATTGGTGGCCCACTCTTGTTGCAAACAAGAGTAGATCCCTCAAACCATCAAGCCAAAGGAAAGCTCCCAGAAATTCATGTAAGCTAGAAATCCTACTTTTTCTTTATTCTTTTAATGGTTTTCTAATTTTTGTTATCTTCAAAATGATAAATTGATGCTATGCCTTATCATGATAGTAGATTGCAAAATAATCTTTGGCCATCGAACGGCACTCCATAATGAGTCTTGGAGAGATGAAGTATCCATTCTAGGAAAAGGTAGGACCACATCTTTCAAAAATTTCTCCACTAGTATGGATACATTTCCTTGCCCTATCTTTGTACCAAAATCCCCTTGAATTTATACATATACTTTAATCTATAATAAAAGCTATAATCAAACTTATAAGCTTACAGTTATATTTATTAAATAAGCTATAATATAGTAGCATTAAAATAAGCTTTTATTAACTATGAGTTACTATAAGCTATATAGTTATAAATATATAATTTAAGTTACTATAAGTTATATAGTTATAGTTGTAGGTTAATATATAGGTTAATGTATATAAACTTCAAATTATATAGGTTTATATATAAATAGGTTTGATTTATATAGCTATAGAAAGTTTATAAATAAGATATATAAAGTATAATTATAAACTATAAATAGACTTTGAGTTACTATAGTGAACCTATTAAACCTATAAGCCTATTTATATATATTTTTAAGTCTATTTATATAATCAAACCTATAGTTACTATAACTGTTAATCTATTAAACCTATAAGCCTATTTATATATCTTTAAGTTACTATAGTTAACCTATTAAACCTATAAGCCTATTTATATATATATATATATCTTTAAGTTACTATCTATTAAACCTATAAGCCTATTTGCCTATCGATTATAACTTTATATTACCTATTTTTATAAAGGTTTATTTATAAACTATAGGTTATTTATAATTTAAAACTTAAATTATATGGGTTTATATATAAATAGGTTTGATTTATATAGCTATATAAAGTCTATAAATAAGTAAAGTATAATTGTAAACTATAAACATGCTTTAAGTTACTATAGTTAACCTATTAAACCTATAAGAATATTTAAATATAGCTTTAATCCTATTTAAATAATCGCTTCACGGCCCATCGCTTGCCTCTCTCTCCCATCCGAGCTGCTGCGGGCTGTTTGGGCCAGCCATGCCCACTACTCACCTCTCTCTCCCTCGCGATTCTGCCCCTGTGCGCACACATGACAATCTCTCTCTCTCTGCTCCATCTTCCACCACCATAGCTAGGCTCCTTCATTCAAATTTCAAATTTGAATTTCCCTCCCTCCAGTCAAGGGGCCATTCCCACGTGCCACTTCCACAAACACTAAAGTAGGGTCTTTTCACATTACAATTAAAAAAAGACCTTATGAACAACAAAATCTTTACTTCGGGAGGCCATGATGGGGTCTGTGCTGCTGCTACCCCTGCGTTTCTTGGTGGCTTTCCTGCTCGTTGCCACATGCATACTTGTAGGATGGTTTTTGGAATGGAAATTGATTTTGGTCCACATACCACTGGTGCAAGAAATATGTGGACTGTGGAAGAAGCCAAAAGAATCGAGACCCACAACTAGGAGGCTGTTTCGCCTGTACAACGATAATCCACCACAAACTCTGGGTCGGAAGATCTTGATTCAAGCAAGATTCTATGACTTTCTGATCAACATGATGGGGATTGGTACATCTCAATGTTTCTTCAAGGCTATGAAGACCTTTATGCAGAGCAAAAAAGGCAAAAATCTCTTCTAACCATGAACCATTATTGGGCAATCTCGCCCATCCTTCAAGCTCAGGTACGGTTAACCTTCTCATTCATGGGTGAAAAATACAAAAAACCTTTTGCCCGAAGCCGGGGGCAGTGGACCTTCATGTGTGTGAATACTTTTATGCTTTCTCTCATACTTTTTTTTAAGAAAGCATGTGAACAAAGCATCATGCTTTTGACGGTTTGTGAAGTAGGTGTGTGTGAACATTTTTTTAAATGCTTTGAAAATTTGTGTAAATGAACCCTTACTGCCAATAAGGGTTACATTGTTATATATATATATATTTTTAAAAAAAACTCCTGAATGCGCTTGCTGTGAATGCCGGTGACCCTGACACACACAGGGTCGTCTTCTTCTCCTTCCTTTCGACTCACAGTGGCCAGCTATGGCGGTCTCCTCCAGCTTGATGTCTGATGCTGCTTTTGATCCACCTACACCTCCTTCAGCTTCTGTTGTTGCGCTCATGGGTCTGTGCCTCTAGCACCCCTATGTGATGAGCTCTACTTGTTTGAGGATCTTCTGCTCTCCTTCAACGTAAGATGCTGTTCGCTTCTGCATCACACTGGCACTCTTGTTCCTTTCTTCAGCAGTTTTTTTTTACCCGACACTGCATTGCAGTAGTGTTCTTACCTTGGCTTAAATGCTGCCGCCTCTCATCTACTATACCTTGCTTGGCTGACCTTAGCACCGCTGCTTCACCATTTCTTCCCAAGATTTAATGGCATCTTCATCATGAGAAGCTCTTCCTGCTTTGTGTACTTTCCCATGACAAGCTTCTCTATCTTCTTCATCGACTCTGCATCAACTACTATGGGGTTGCCTCTCTAGCCTTCATAAAGATTTTTCAGCTTCTCCATGCTTTCGACTGATTCTCTTGCAGCCATTGACATGGCAAACAGAAGCTCTAATGTGAGTTTTTCCAACTCTCATGCATTCTTCTCTTGACAAAGCATGCACTTGAAGAACTCTTAGACACAGCTCCTCCTTGGGGGGGCTTGGTCTGGATCTTCTTGGCACTGCTAGCCTCTAATCTGAAAGAGTGAGATGGATGCTTGACAACCAAGGCATGCACTGCAGCTCCATGCACTTGGCGGAGTATCAGGTTTTTTCTCTTCAACCATTCCTGATTTTTTGAATTCTTGCATACTTTTATTTTCTACTCTATGTCAATGTGTATGATCTGAATTTTAATTGACATGTTCAAAACTTTAAATCTAATAATAGATAATGATTTAATATGAGACAAAAATATGTGTACCTTGTGGTATCGTTGAATTTGATAATTTGATAATGGATGCGGTGATCTCCAAGTGCTAGTTGTCAATGACAAGATGGGAAAGTAGGTTTGTATTACATAAGTGACATGGATGTCAAGGAAAATTTGAAAAAGAGCAAGACCATTTTAAATTCTTAAAGGGCGGGATAATTTGAATTTAAAATTGGGCAGGATAATTTGAATGCTCTACCACATGCTAGAGCTGGAGAAACGCATTCTAGCTCTACCACATGGTAGAGCTGGAGTTGAAGTGACTTAAACTAGTGCAAGATGACTTGAAATGACAAACCATCCATCTTTGTATGGGTGTCTTCAAATAAGCACTGCTTATGTCCCAATGGTAGCCAAGAACATTGCTAAGCCGGCTATGGAAGCTCCCTTGTCCTAGAGCATGCACGAAAGACCCCTCCACCTTCTTCATAGCATAGCTTCTCCCCTCTCTCCTTGCTTGAAATTGTACTTTCCTGCTCTTACACTCTATGCATGAGATCTATGCAAGAGAGCTCTCATAATAATGCAAGATGTAACTCTATGCATGTGAGCTCTATGTATGAGAGCTCCTAATGCAAGACCTAGCTCTATGCATGAGAGCTCTTTCACTTTTTACATGAGATATATCCATGGGAGCTCTTATAATAATGCAAGATATAGCTCTATGTATGAGAGCTCTTATAATAATTAATGCAAGATCTAACTCTATGCATGCAATCTCTATGTATGAGAGCTCTTAATGCAAGACTTAGCTCTATGCATGAGATCTCTTTCACTCTATACATGAGATCTATCCATGGAAGCTCTTATAATAATGCAAGATATAGCTGTATGCATGAGATGTATGTAAGAGAGTTCTCATAATAATGCAAGATCTAACTCTATGCATGTGAGATCTATGTATGAGAGCTTTGAATGCAAGACCTAGCTCTATTCATGAGAGCTCTTTCACTCTATACATGAGATCTATCCATGGGAACTCTTATAATAATGTAAGATATAGCTCTATGCATGCGAGCTCTATGGTATGAGAGATCTTAATGTAAGACCTAGCTCTATGAATGAGTGCTCTAATGCAAGACCAAGCTCTATGCATGGGAGCTCTATGTATGAAAGCTCTTAATGTAAGACCTAGCTCTTTGCATGAGAGCTCTAGTGCAAGACCAAGATCTCTATAGCTCTCATGCATGATATGAGAGATCTATGCATATGAGAGCTATTAATGCATGAGAGCTCTTACAATGCAAGAGGGATCTCATGCATGAGACCTCTTAGAATACAAGAGATCTCCATGCATAAGATCTCATGTATGATAACTCTATATGCATGAGAGCTCATCGATATATGCATAAGAGCTCTCATGCATGAGATATATATGCATGATAGCCCTCTATGCATAGGAGCTCTCTGTAAGATCCCTGTTCCCACCGAGCAACGGATTCGGGGTACTGGCAGCGGAAGTAGCGCTTCTCGCGTGGGACAGGGGTCCCACACTCGGGGCCTCGCCCACGGATATCCGGATAAGAGACTAATCCGTCGGTTGTTCCAAAACCGAACCCGGAAAAACTTCCTTTACCGGAAAGCACGGGCGATTCCACCAGGATAACTTTTTACTCTAACGTAGTCAAGATCATTTCTGATCGAGATGATCCGATTACATCTATAAGATACTTAGTCAGTTCAAGGAAGAAACTTGCACTTGGATCATTGGGATCAACGCTTTTTTCCCCATTCAAGAGGCACAGCCGTTGATTCCTATCCATAGAACAGTTACTGTCCGGGATTTTTTTTTTTTTTTCTATCGTAAAAACAAAAGTTTGAGTCTCGTTTTACGGATCCATCAGTCCAGCCTAACCCCATCCGATCCCATGGGTTAGCCAACCGCCCAACCACTGTAGTGATGGGATCCAATTAAAAATTTGGTTAGGTTTTGTCCCGGGTACCAGGGAAAAGAGTTCCGAGGCCCCCTAGCCGGAGGTTCATGCAAAATAAAACTAGTCACACCACTCACACACCCAATATGAAATTGCCTTTTTCAATCAGATTCAACCAGTTTAAAACAATCCTTTAATAAAACCATAGTATCACTGATCACAATCTTCCAATTTATCCCATTGATTCTTAATTTTCCATCATTCCTTCATCAGAGTATATATGGCATCATTGGCAACTAGAACGCTCAGGGGCCGTTTCGATAGTTCCTAGCCTTTAATAATTTTCCATCATTCCTTCATCAGAGTATATATGGCATCATTGGCAACTAGAACGCTCAGGGGCCGTTTCAATAGTTCCTAGCCTTTAATACTTGGCAATATAATCACTTATCAAGATGGACTCTCGTTGAAGATCAGCAAGATCAACCAACAGATCCATATAAGGGGCCATGGACTCATCCATTGAAGACCAGCAAGGTCAATCAACCAGATCCATGCCCGATTCAGAAAACAACTCCAACTCTGTTCCAATATCTTCCTCGACGCACGCGTGGGTATCCTAGGCAACCCAGAGCCCGAGCACCGTATGGTCAGCACCCTCTAGGATCCTTCGCAGGTAACCTAGCGCTTCACGCATAGGCCGCTTCCTTGGCCCCTCATCCACCGTACCGGAAGCTCACCATTTTAATCGCACCGAGGCTGGTCAAGACCTCGGCCGACCTTGCTACGCGAGACGTCCTTCATTGACTCCCCGTCAGCAGTTGCAACTTTACCATCACGACTTTAATCACAAGACGGTCAAAATGCTCCCCCCAGCATTCTTGACATAAAACAATCATTTACAAACAGCATTTACAAACAGTATTTACAAACAGTATTTTACAACAGTTTACAACACAATTTCTATTTTAACTTTCATTTTTCCACATTATCCTTTATCAATCTACATTACTTATTCCATATTCCATTTATATGTATACTCATCCCATCACATCATTTCTATCTCATCACTTCAGATTCCCTCACATCGCATATCGTATATTCACATCCATACATCCACATCTATATGCGTACATTCCCATCTACATGCATACATCTACATCTCTATGCATACATCCACATCCACGTTCACATTCACCTCCATACATCTACATCTACATGTATACATCCACATCTCCATTCACATCTACATCTATACATCTACATCTACATGCATCCATCCACCTCCACATCCACATCTACATCTATACATCTACATCTACATGCATACATCCATATCTCCATTCCCATCTACATCTATACATCTACATCTACATGCATCCATCTACCTCCACATCCACATCTACATCTATACATCTACATCTACATGTATACATCCACCTCCACATCCACATCCGTATCTATACATCTACATCTACATGTATACATCCACATCCACATCTATACATCTACATCTACATGCATACATCCACATCTCCATTCACATCTATATCTATACATCTACATCTACATGCATCCATCCACCTCCATATCCACATCTACATCTATACATCTACATCTACATGCAAACATCCACATCTCCATGCATGATAAAATTCTTTTAATTAATCTAGGATGATAGTTCCTAGAATATGGTAGAAAGTCCTCTTTTTATGCTTTGAATGAATTTATTTTATGCGTAATTTCTATAAAAATTTTGCCATAGCTCCGCTACTATGACTGATAAATCTCAATTTTTTTCTAAGGGATAAAGCTCTTTATTAAAGAAATAATTAGAATGGTCTCTAATTGGATCATCAATCCATAATGGTCTCTAATTGGATCATTAAGAAAACAATTAGAATGGTCTCTAATTGGATCATCAATCCATAATGGTCTCTAATTGGATCATTAAGAAAACAATTAGAATGGTCTCTAATTGGGTCATCAATCCATAATGGATTGAATCATCAATGTGCATAAACTAAAAGCATAGCAAAAAGCCATTAATTTGGCCTCAAGAATAGCTTAATCTTGGATTAAGGAAAAGCTTTATGAAAAGCTTCATTTGGATTGAGAATGGGTCATGAGTATGACCATTTCTTGAGTGAGAGAGAGAAATTATAAAAACCATTAGAATTTAAATATAAGTGGAAATTAACTTCTATAGCATTTATTAAATTATGTAACTCTTCACTACTATTCACCAATTAACTTCATTAGCATTTAAAAAAAACTATACCAATTAAACTTCTCAAGCTTGAGAGGGGTTGAGAAGAGAGAATCATTGAGAAATCATAGAAAAGATCGAAATTCAATATACTTACCTTATGATTTGCTTGATTCTTTATTCACGGTAGAGGCCCCCAACCAATCAATTGGTTTAGTATGTTGATGGAGCCACCAATGGAGATTGAAGAAAGAGAGAGGTATCAAAAACTAGTGAATTATTAAAGAATTCACAGTTCTTGGCTTAGGTAGAGTAGAGTAACAAGGCATAAGACACTATATATTTTAGCTTAGTTGGAGTAGAGTAACAAAGCATAAGACTCTATCTAATTTGGCTTAGGTGGAGTAGAGTAACAAAGCATAAGACTCTATCTAATTTGGCTTAGGTGGAGTAGAGTAACAAAGCATAAGAGACTATATATTTTGGCTTAGGTGGAGTAGAGTAACAAAGCATAAGAGACTATATATTTTGGTTTAGGTGGAGTAGAGTAACAAAGCATAAGAGACTATATTTTGGCTTAGGTGGAGTAGAGTAACAAAGCATAAGAGACTATGTTTTTTTTCAACAAGGGAAGGCTTCTATTTATAGGAAAATTTGAGCTCCTAACCAAACAAACTGATTCTAGAATTTTCCAAGTCGGTTTGGTCACTTTTTGACCATTTTAAGGTCAGTTAAGCTAACTTTTTGGAACTAGACTTGAATGAGGAGAGAGGAGAGATAAAATATCTCAATTTTTATGAGTTTAAAACTCATTCAAGCATGTGAAATATGCACCTCCTTTAAAGAATTCCCCTTCCTTACATATGTGTCAAAATTGTATTGCTCATAGTTTTTTACTAATAAACCTTGTTCATTTTCAACTCTTCATCTTATGTGAAATATGCACCTCCTTTAAAGAACTCCTCTTCCTTACATATGTGTCATAGTTTTTTTACTAATAAGCCTTGTACATTTTCAACTCTTCATCTTATGTGAAATATGCACCTCCTTTAAAGAACTCCCCTTCCTTACATATGTGTTTATTTACTAATAAACCTTGTACATTTTCAACTCTTCATCTTATGTGAAATATGCACCTCCTTTAAAGAACTCCTCTTCCTTACATATGAGTTTATTTACTAATAAACCTTGTACATTTTCAACTCTTCATCTTATGTGAAATATGCACCTCCTTTAAAGAACTCCTCTTCCTTACATATGAGTTTATTTACTAATAAACCTTGTACATTTTCAACTCTTCATCTTATGTGAGCATTTACTCATTTTTGGGTATCTTCTTTTACAATTTGGATTTATCTCCTCCCTACACATGGATTGATGCTATTGGCCCATAGAAACCTTAATTGGACCATAGTCTAAAGATTTCTGAAAATCTAGGCCCTTAGACTAAGGTTCTTTATACCTATTTCCAATTAATTCCAATTGCACATTGGAAATTTCTTTTTGAATTTCTGTTTCAGGGGAACTTATTTTAATAAGATGAGTTATTTTTCTATCCAAAAATATTCATAATCTGAATATTCTCTCTCTAGAATATTTTCTCTCTCTAGGTTAAAACAGCCACAAACAAGGTCTCTTATATTTTAGAAAAGGAATTGATTACAGGGGAATATACTAGACATCAAAAAGGGGTTGGGGGAGGAATCTTACATTCTACCCCACTTAAAAAACGCGAGATGTCCTCATCTCGCAACTTGGAATAATTTCGCAAGATGCACGAATATGAGACTTAGAGAAAAATTTTAATCACGATTAACCGCCAAGAAAAGTATTAAAGAGAGCAAGATTCAAAATAAGAACAAGATTTAAACTTTATTCATTCACGGGACTTATACAGTAAAGATAGAAGAACTCTTTACACTTCCATAAGCCCGTCCATCATATGGTCACAAAAGCAGTCCTCACAAGCTGCACAAGTATAGGGTAACTCATCTATGGGAATGATTCTGCTGGTTATTGCCGCACCTATCTCAGTGGTATGAGGTGATCTAACAAAAGGACCTCTGAGAGGCAAGCCAAAAACGGGGTAAAGGCATATCTTCTCATGAGGAAGAAAACATGCCAGTAAGAAGACCCGCTCAGAAAACCCACGATGCCTTGATCTCATGACGCAGTAGTATCGCGGACCCAAACCCAAAGCTTCAATAACCATGGCCAAGCGGACATTGTTACGAAAGTGTTGCTGACCCCAGGGTGTTACCCTAGTTATGTTTTGATAGGTCCGCCATTTGGTCTGCGCTACAGAAGTTCCTAGGTGAGGAAAAAGTGAGCGCTCATACTGTTCTATAAAGTCTTTCTTCACAGACTCTCTTGCGTCTTGAAGGTGAGAAATCATCAGGGATAAAACTAATTCCTGTTGCCAAGCCATGAAGGAGATTAAGAAAGAAAGGAGATTGATGGGAGTAAGATTACTGTGAGCGACAAGTAAAAGTTACGACTTATATAAAGGAAGGAGCTAGCGTAACCTAGAAGCCAACGGTAACTTACCACTGAAGTTTTACCGTCTTTCCATGATTTGAGTTTGACACATTTTTCTATAGAAGGCATTAAGAATTTTGAGATGAGGAGATAAAAGAAACTTGTAGGCTAACACACCTACTTTCATTGAATTCAGATATAAGGATCACAATATCTGGGGGATAACTTCTTATACTCCCCAAGAGATAAAGAACTTCTTTTGGGCCGTACTCGAATGAAAACCAAAACCTTGGTATCCAAAACACCGATTCTCACTTCTAAACTCATTGTTCTAAATCCTTAAAACAAGCGTGCCTCCTGAGAAGTATTCTAGGAAAAGGGTCTTCCTTTTTTAAACAGAAATTTTCTTTTATTTTAGAGAGGGAATAATTATAAGATCAGAAAGGAAGATTCGTACTCCAGTATACCTCGAAGGTTGGGGAGGAATCTTACATTCTACCCCACTTAAAAAGTGCGAGATGTCCTCATCTCGCAAGGTAGAGGACAGCTCTTTTTCTTAAGATCCAAATTTTATTCTGGGGTTCCTTATATTCTGGTCAACCCAGCAGAACACTGGGATAATTATCCCTTATATAGAACTCATCATTAAATAACAATTCATTTAACATGATAATGGTCCATTAGACCGAAAAATTTCCTTCGGAACATTCCTCCACGGAAACTTCAGTCAAGCAAGTTCTCAATTTGACATCCCTTAACTTGATCTACCGGTCAAGTATTAATAGCAGCAATCTGACAGCACAACCCACTAATCTAATAGTGATTTGCTGAATTCATTATCATCATTCTAGTTATGAATATCATCACAGGGACTCGTCCCATTCCCCCTCATTGTGGTTTCATTATATTTCAACTAATTTTTAAAAATCAACATTTTTCAATCAGCATTTTCAATCAGAATCCAAATCAATTCATTCATTCTCAAACAGAATTAAAAATCATATCAATCACATTCGAAATCATCATCTAGATAGCATTAACGCTTATAATTTCAAGTCTTAGATTTACTCGTATATACTGTCAGTAAAGAGCTGCAGTATACTCTCGGTATATACGGGTAGTCACGGCCCTTGGAATTATAAGGTAAATAATATCATGTCTACGCCTCAAGCAAGTCAGGGATTCTATATAATCGTGGTACTTCTATCTGGAGAACCAATTACCAAATTATGAATTTCAGTTTGAATATCAAATTGTATGAATTATATCACACAATTATAACCTTTTTGTGTTTCTTGATAAATTTTTGACATATTTGTCTTCTCAGTTGATCTTTATTAACCAAACGCTCTGATACCAACTGTAAGATCCCTGTTCCCACCGAGCAACGGATTCGGGGTACTGGCAGCGGAAGTAGCGCTTCTCGCGTGGGACAGGGGTCCCACACTCGGGGCCTCGCCCACGGATATCCGGATAAGAGACTAATCCGTCGGTTGTTCCAAAACCGAACCCGGAAAAACTTCCTTTACCGGAAAGCACGGGCGATTCCACCAGGATAACTTTTTACTCTAACGTAGTCAAGATCATTTCTGATCGAGATGATCCGATTACATCTATAAGATACTTAGTCAGTTCAAGGAAGAAACTTGCACTTGGATCATTGGGATCAACGCTTTTTTCCCCATTCAAGAGGCACAGCCGTTGATTCCTATCCATAGAACAGTTACTGTCCGGGATTTTTTTTTTTTTTTCTATCGTAAAAACAAAAGTTTGAGTCTCGTTTTACGGATCCATCAGTCCAGCCTAACCCCATCCGATCCCATGGGTTAGCCAACCGCCCAACCACTGTAGTGATGGGATCCAATTAAAAATTTGGTTAGGTTTTGTCCCGGGTACCAGGGAAAAGAGTTCCGAGGCCCCCTAGCCGGAGGTTCATGCAAAATAAAACTAGTCACACCACTCACACACCCAATATGAAATTGCCTTTTTCAATCAGATTCAACCAGTTTAAAACAATCCTTTAATAAAACCATAGTATCACTGATCACAATCTTCCAATTTATCCCATTGATTCTTAATTTTCCATCATTCCTTCATCAGAGTATATATGGCATCATTGGCAACTAGAACGCTCAGGGGCCGTTTCGATAGTTCCTAGCCTTTAATAATTTTCCATCATTCCTTCATCAGAGTATATATGGCATCATTGGCAACTAGAACGCTCAGGGGCCGTTTCAATAGTTCCTAGCCTTTAATACTTGGCAATATAATCACTTATCAAGATGGACTCTCGTTGAAGATCAGCAAGATCAACCAACAGATCCATATAAGGGGCCATGGACTCATCCATTGAAGACCAGCAAGGTCAATCAACCAGATCCATGCCCGATTCAGAAAACAACTCCAACTCTGTTCCAATATCTTCCTCGACGCACGCGTGGGTATCCTAGGCAACCCAGAGCCCGAGCACCGTATGGTCAGCACCCTCTAGGATCCTTCGCAGGTAACCTAGCGCTTCACGCATAGGCCGCTTCCTTGGCCCCTCATCCACCGTACCGGAAGCTCACCATTTTAATCGCACCGAGGCTGGTCAAGACCTCGGCCGACCTTGCTACGCGAGACGTCCTTCATTGACTCCCCGTCAGCAGTTGCAACTTTACCATCACGACTTTAATCACAAGACGGTCAAAATGCTCCCCCCAGCATTCTTGACATAAAACAATCATTTACAAACAGCATTTACAAACAGTATTTACAAACAGTATTTTACAACAGTTTACAACACAATTTCTATTTTAACTTTCATTTTTCCACATTATCCTTTATCAATCTACATTACTTATTCCATATTCCATTTATATGTATACTCATCCCATCACATCATTTCTATCTCATCACTTCAGATTCCCTCACATCGCATATCGTATATTCACATCCATACATCCACATCTATATGCGTACATTCCCATCTACATGCATACATCTACATCTCTATGCATACATCCACATCCACGTTCACATTCACCTCCATACATCTACATCTACATGTATACATCCACATCTCCATTCACATCTACATCTATACATCTACATCTACATGCATCCATCCACCTCCACATCCACATCTACATCTATACATCTACATCTACATGCATACATCCATATCTCCATTCCCATCTACATCTATACATCTACATCTACATGCATCCATCTACCTCCACATCCACATCTACATCTATACATCTACATCTACATGTATACATCCACCTCCACATCCACATCCGTATCTATACATCTACATCTACATGTATACATCCACATCCACATCTATACATCTACATCTACATGCATACATCCACATCTCCATTCACATCTATATCTATACATCTACATCTACATGCATCCATCCACCTCCATATCCACATCTACATCTATACATCTACATCTACATGCAAACATCCACATCTCCATGCATGATAAAATTCTTTTAATTAATCTAGGATGATAGTTCCTAGAATATGGTAGAAAGTCCTCTTTTTATGCTTTGAATGAATTTATTTTATGCGTAATTTCTATAAAAATTTTGCCATAGCTCCGCTACTATGACTGATAAATCTCAATTTTTTTCTAAGGGATAAAGCTCTTTATTAAAGAAATAATTAGAATGGTCTCTAATTGGATCATCAATCCATAATGGTCTCTAATTGGATCATTAAGAAAACAATTAGAATGGTCTCTAATTGGATCATCAATCCATAATGGTCTCTAATTGGATCATTAAGAAAACAATTAGAATGGTCTCTAATTGGGTCATCAATCCATAATGGATTGAATCATCAATGTGCATAAACTAAAAGCATAGCAAAAAGCCATTAATTTGGCCTCAAGAATAGCTTAATCTTGGATTAAGGAAAAGCTTTATGAAAAGCTTCATTTGGATTGAGAATGGGTCATGAGTATGACCATTTCTTGAGTGAGAGAGAGAAATTATAAAAACCATTAGAATTTAAATATAAGTGGAAATTAACTTCTATAGCATTTATTAAATTATGTAACTCTTCACTACTATTCACCAATTAACTTCATTAGCATTTAAAAAAAACTATACCAATTAAACTTCTCAAGCTTGAGAGGGGTTGAGAAGAGAGAATCATTGAGAAATCATAGAAAAGATCGAAATTCAATATACTTACCTTATGATTTGCTTGATTCTTTATTCACGGTAGAGGCCCCCAACCAATCAATTGGTTTAGTATGTTGATGGAGCCACCAATGGAGATTGAAGAAAGAGAGAGGTATCAAAAACTAGTGAATTATTAAAGAATTCACAGTTCTTGGCTTAGGTAGAGTAGAGTAACAAGGCATAAGACACTATATATTTTAGCTTAGTTGGAGTAGAGTAACAAAGCATAAGACTCTATCTAATTTGGCTTAGGTGGAGTAGAGTAACAAAGCATAAGACTCTATCTAATTTGGCTTAGGTGGAGTAGAGTAACAAAGCATAAGAGACTATATATTTTGGCTTAGGTGGAGTAGAGTAACAAAGCATAAGAGACTATATATTTTGGTTTAGGTGGAGTAGAGTAACAAAGCATAAGAGACTATATTTTGGCTTAGGTGGAGTAGAGTAACAAAGCATAAGAGACTATGTTTTTTTTCAACAAGGGAAGGCTTCTATTTATAGGAAAATTTGAGCTCCTAACCAAACAAACTGATTCTAGAATTTTCCAAGTCGGTTTGGTCACTTTTTGACCATTTTAAGGTCAGTTAAGCTAACTTTTTGGAACTAGACTTGAATGAGGAGAGAGGAGAGATAAAATATCTCAATTTTTATGAGTTTAAAACTCATTCAAGCATGTGAAATATGCACCTCCTTTAAAGAATTCCCCTTCCTTACATATGTGTCAAAATTGTATTGCTCATAGTTTTTTACTAATAAACCTTGTTCATTTTCAACTCTTCATCTTATGTGAAATATGCACCTCCTTTAAAGAACTCCTCTTCCTTACATATGTGTCATAGTTTTTTTACTAATAAGCCTTGTACATTTTCAACTCTTCATCTTATGTGAAATATGCACCTCCTTTAAAGAACTCCCCTTCCTTACATATGTGTTTATTTACTAATAAACCTTGTACATTTTCAACTCTTCATCTTATGTGAAATATGCACCTCCTTTAAAGAACTCCTCTTCCTTACATATGAGTTTATTTACTAATAAACCTTGTACATTTTCAACTCTTCATCTTATGTGAAATATGCACCTCCTTTAAAGAACTCCTCTTCCTTACATATGAGTTTATTTACTAATAAACCTTGTACATTTTCAACTCTTCATCTTATGTGAGCATTTACTCATTTTTGGGTATCTTCTTTTACAATTTGGATTTATCTCCTCCCTACACATGGATTGATGCTATTGGCCCATAGAAACCTTAATTGGACCATAGTCTAAAGATTTCTGAAAATCTAGGCCCTTAGACTAAGGTTCTTTATACCTATTTCCAATTAATTCCAATTGCACATTGGAAATTTCTTTTTGAATTTCTGTTTCAGGGGAACTTATTTTAATAAGATGAGTTATTTTTCTATCCAAAAATATTCATAATCTGAATATTCTCTCTCTAGAATATTTTCTCTCTCTAGGTTAAAACAGCCACAAACAAGGTCTCTTATATTTTAGAAAAGGAATTGATTACAGGGGAATATACTAGACATCAAAAAGGGGTTGGGGGAGGAATCTTACACTCTCACAATGACTCGCACTTGATAATAACAGCTGCTGATCTATATGCATGAGAGCTCTCTATGCATGAGATTTGCGATCTATATGCATGGCAGCTCTCACAATGAATCACACAAAATGATAGCTCTATATTTATGAGATCTATATGCATGGATCTCTCATGGAAGAGATCCACGCTTGAGAGCTTTATGTAAGATCTCTCACAATGCATGAAAACTCTCTGTGCATGAGAGCTCTCACACCTTGCGTAGATATATCCTAGATCTATATGCATGAGAACTCTCACCTCAAAGTTGGGTCCCAGCGCCATTCAACACACTTGTTTATCTCCTTGGTTCTCGTCATGGTCTCTTCTTGGAGTAATTGGTTTTGTTGATTTGCATGGTACACAGCTAGATCAATGCATTCTAGCTCTACCACATGGTAGAGCTAGACCTCAAATGCAATTCTAGCCCACCACATGTTAGAGCTAGACCTCAAAGCAGTCTAGCTCTACGATGTGGTCTAGGTTAGATACACTGTCTACCACGTGGTAGAGCTAGATCAAATGCAATTCTAGCTTCTTGGTTCTTGTCATGTGAAGTAGATCTCTTCTTGGAGTAATTGATTTTGTTGATCTGCATGGTACACAGCTAGATCGATGCATTCTAGCTCCACCACATGGTAGAGCTAGATCAGATGCAATTGTAGCTCCTTGGTTCTCGTCATTTGAAGTAGGTCTCTTCTTAGAGTAACTGGTTTTGTTGATCTGCATGGTACACAGCTATATTCGGGTTGCTTGCCACACATTTGTGTTGATCTGCATGGTACACAGCTAGATCCGGGTATTTGACGGCCTCTCTCGATAGCTCCAATGCTACCCACAAGCTTTCAAGCTGCAAGCAACCATGACTACATCCCAAAGCATGCCATCCGATAGCATCATGTTCAAACAAATCAGTGCTTTGTCACCCCAATTGTAATCAGCATACCCAGTAATAAGTTCAGTCCATGAGACGACACAATGAACTGGCAGTGTGTCCAAACACTCTTGGTTTTGTTGCAAGCCATGCCCACTTGGGAAATATATCAAGTAAAACATTGTCCATGATAGGATCTTGTTATAGGTCCTCTTTGACAATCCTTGCATGCACTTGCTTGCCCCTAGCTAGGGCTCCTATGTTACCACAAGTTGGCAGAGTGCAACAAATCGTGTCCGTGTTTAGATGAATTCTCTCACTTTGTACTTGTTTCAAGCAATTTAATGCTGCCTTGTTGAGCCCTTCAATCAACATATCTAAGGATCAAAGCATTCTAGGGAACTACATTCCATACTAATAGTTTATCACCCCCATCTTGTGTTGCGGCAAGGAACCCACATCTACGGAGAAACTTCTCATCAGCTACTAATACCAGATCATCCTGACTATCTACCCCATGAGGGAAATCCGATGAAGTGCTAGAGGCATCCTAGGGCATCACCTGGCTCTTCCGGCCTTCGTGCTCCCTCATCCCTCATCCCAACCATCCCATCATCATGGCTAAAAATACTATTTGGATCATCTGTGACATTCTGTGGGCTCTTGCATCCACACTGCTTCTCCACAACCTGACTGCTCTTGTCATGTATCTCAGCATTTGAGACATCATCCACCATGCTCTCCGGCATACCTATCGGAGGGTTGTGCACATGGGAGGGCATTCCTGGGATCCCTCGGCCACACAACTCCTCCACTACCTTACCTTGTACCTCATCCATGGTTGCGTGATGCAACCTTTCCAGGTCAATTATTCGAGCATCCTCAAAAGTGCCAAGACCACTGCATCCGAAACAACAACACATGGATTTCCATGCTCTTGGGGAGCATCGGCGGATGACCTTAGCTCTATGGAATGCAGATCACATTTTTTTGTGTGCAAGGATGTAGGCTAGATCCCTACCATATCTGCTAGGATTCTTGGCAAATTACATACCCATATCCATGGGTTAATCCAGTTCATTCTCACTTTCATCAAACTCAAATTCATGTTCATACTTTTCACTCAAGGCATCCACTACTTCTTGAAACATTCAAATGCAACGAATGTTGGAGCAGGATTTGTTGCTTTTACCATCATGATCTGCATGCCAATGCTCTGCCTTATCGAGAAAATCTAAAAATTCTTCCAACTCCTCCTGTACTTCCTCCATTTCGTCATAGTCGGATGCATTCTCGAAGTTCTTCACAATCTAGTACAACTTCTTGCATAAATCCGGCCTGCAAAATTTGATGCATGTTTCTTTCTTGGAACATGGGTCACACAGGTATGGGCAATCTCTGGTGGAATGACCACGGTGCAAGAGCAAATAGCACACTCCTTCTTCTTGTTTTTAGCCATTCAAGCAAGGCTAGATCATGGCAAGGCTAGGCTACAAACCTTGTGAGGTTATGGCTAAAGGAAAAGGGGATCAAAGTTTCTCATGCACAAAAGGGAAACAAAGGATCTCATGCCTTCCGAGAAAAGACATTGAGCAAGATGAGCTCTGCTAGAATGTTCCCAGTGGTAGGATTCCTGCTATAATGAGCTCCTCATAGTGCCAAATGAACGGCCTTGCAACTGAAGCGGGCGAAAATAGTTCTGATGGGACACTCCTTGTGCTGGTTGATCCAATTGCTGATTAGAACATCCTTCTATGCTTCAAGAAGATTTGTGAGGATCAGGTCTTGCGTGGTATGCTTAGTCCTTGTGAAGGAATGCATCTGGAACATCATGAGTTTTCAATGAAGAGGCATGAATAGAGGCTGGCACTTGATGAAAAAGGCTAGGCTATGTCTCTCAAAGCCTTAATACTCTCAAGGAAAAGATTTTCTCAAGTAAATCTGAATGTGGCAGCCACATCATCTTTGAAACTTTTCCTATCATATGGTTTGTAGATAGCATCAACAAACTTTGCCCTTGGTATGGTTGACCTTGGGTGATCTGGGATTGAGAAGTGGTGCTTACTCGTCGTTGGTCGGGAAGGCTTTGCAGACGTAGCCGATTTACGAGCATGTGAGGTGGTCAAGAGCTGGTGTAGCACCTCCTCATCGGCGAGAAAAGACATTGAGCACGATGAGCTCTGCCAGAATGTTCCTAGTGGTAGGATTCCTGCTTTGATGAACTCCTCATAGTGCCAAATGAACGGCCTTGCAACGGAAGCGGATGAAAATAGTTTTGATGGGACACTCCTTGTGCTGGTTAATGCAATTGCGGATTAGAACATCCTTCTATGCTTCAAGAAGATTTGTGAGGATCAGGTCTTGTGTGGTATTCTTAGTCCTTGTGAAGGAATGCATCTGGAACATCATGAGTTTTCAATGAAGAGGCATGCATAGAGGCTGGCACTTGATGAAAAAGGCTAGGCTATGTCTCTCAAAGCCTTAATACTCTCAAGGAAAAGATTTTCTCAAGTAAATCTGAACGTGGCAGCCACATCATCTTTGAAACTTTTCATACCATATGGTTTGTAGATAGCATCAATGAACTTTCCCTTGGTATGGTTGACCTTGCGTGATCTGGGATTGAGAAGTGGTGCTTACTCGTTGGTCAGGAAGGCTTTGCAGAGGTAGCCGATTCACGAGCATGTGAGGTGGTCAAGCACTGGTGTAGCACCTCCTCATCGGTAATGACCTGAGGACTACCTACTACTATGTCAGAGTGTGGTATTATGGGCCAGCTGCACTATCCCCACTATTCCATGGGAACACTCACAGGAACACGGATTATGGAAGGAGGCCGGAAGCAAATAATGCGAGAGAGCGGGATTGTAGCCATGGGAAGATAAATACGCACATAATTTTTTCATATTTTTGTGCCGAAGTGCAATGTAAATCGTTTTAGGTCAATGTGGGTTCTAAATGAGAGTTCTAAGTGTATTAAGCAAGGCTCACTTATGGGGTTGTCCACCCATGTGTGAAAGAGGCCTAGGGTTAGGGTTAGTGACATCTCTACAAAAGAGATGTTAGCTAAAGAAAGTGGACGTCTTTGCCATTCTCATAAGCTATTGAGTGTAGCTCTTGAGCTCACAAGCTATGGCAGCTCTCTAACTCTCTCTCTATTGTACTCTAATGAGCATCAAGCTCCAATGAGTATAGCTCCACTTCTTTCTCTTAATCTGTTTTAGCATCATTGAAGTAGATTAATCTATGATTAGTTGAATGCTTCTTTCTTTCTCTTGTGTATGCTGCATGCTTGTAGTGTGTGTGTGAAGTCTCCATTGATGCAAGCTCTTGCCCACTTCATTGGCAATGAGTTATTCATGGATAGACTCTCTCTATGAGCTTGTGGATTTGTGAATGTTACATTCTCTGCTTGCTTAAGCTTGTGGGTTAGTAGATGCACGCTTATGGGTTTGCAGGCATTAGGGAAAGCTAAGATTTAATCAATGTTTGAATGGGATTAAGAGATTGCTATGCATTGCTTGTTCTCTTGATTAGTGTAGTGGATTTAAGGGATTGAGAGATTGATTGAGGTGTTGAATGGTTGAATCGCCAAGTGGTGGTTTGTGTATGTGAACTCTCCCTCATGGGATAAGCCTTCATGCACTAATCGGGTTGAGTCCTCAGATTGACATTGTGTTTCTTAACACATTTGTTGATCGGTAGTACTCTATGAGCACTATATTGCATAGTAGAGAGAACCGCTCTACAATGGCGTCGCTGCTGGGGAGCGAGTGCCTACATTAGTTGAGCACCACACACACACTACCACTCCTTGTTAAGCTCCAATCGGTTACAAAACTGTTGGATAGGAGAGCAGGATTTGGGACTAATTTTGGTACTTATTTAAGACTAATCTGTTGTTAAATTCTCTTTATTTATCTTGCAATTTGAGGGTGATTGGCTGGCTACGCTTCTCACTTGAGGTCAGGACAAGGATTCAACACATAGGAAGGATTGGAGGTACGTGCTAAACCTGCAAATTTCAATTTGTGTGCAAAAGAGAGAGGCCTATTTTTGCATTTCTGTCATTCTGTTTGAGGAAAATTTTTACAGTTTCAATTTTTTGCATGTTTGTTTTATTTTTTGTTCTTAGCTTAGTTTAGTTTTTTGCATCTTTAATTTTGTGCATTTTAGTTCTCTATTAAACCTGCATTTTAGTTCTCTGTTAAACTTGCACCTGCAAAGAAACTGAAATCCGTACACACACATGAAGATTGAACATTTCGAATTTGCTATGAATCTCACAGCAGCTGCACATGCATTGAGTTCCCTGCACATGTATTGAATTCACTGTAAATCTCACAGCTGCACATGCATTGAGTTCATTGCACACGCACTTCAAAAAAGAAAGAAAAAAGAGAAGGTGGTTGTGCATGAACAGCGCACCGCGTAGAGAGACCCACACACCGCACCATAAAGACCGCCACCGCACCGGATAAGGGGGTGCAAAAAAAAAAGAGTGGAAAATTTTTCATTTTCTGCCGTAAAAATTTGGAAGGTTATCTAACTTTTCAAGAGGAGTTAGAAAACACCCATCGTCGAAATTTCGGTCCCGGGACCATTTTCCCATAGTGAGTCAGTATGGGAAACTGGTAAATTTTAGGCGATTTTTGATCCAGAAAAATACGTTATTTTTTTGGCCTAATGTGTTCGAGGGGGTTCAAAATGGGTTCTGGCAAAGTTTGAGCCAACTTGAAAATTTTGAGATTTTTTGAAAAAAAAATAAAAAATAAAACCTTAAAATTTGACCTTATGCACTTGCGGTCGGGACGTCATATAGACACTGCCATAGGGTCTAGGGCACCTTCTAGAGTACCTACGCAAGAAAGTGGGACCCAATCGGTAGGAAATTTGGCAGATATTGCTGAAACCTCTTCCGAATCCCAATCTGATACCCTTTCCAAGACAACTAGCTCATTGTCTATGGACAATCTAGGGCCGTCAAATAGTCATCCCTTAGCCCCAAATAGGACATCCACAAGATCTTTTAATCCATTTGAAGCCGACACCATGGGGTTACCACTTAATGTGAGACTTCAATATGTCTACACGAATGCTCAAGGAGCTGAGATCTTTAGGGATCCACAACAACGGTATCTCGTTAAAATCGCAGACTTTTTCTTAGAGCTTGATAGAGCACCTCTAGTCAATGACCAAGGTAACATGTACATGGGTTGAGATGGTGTTCGCTACGAAGTCACCTATCATCCAGAGAATGTAGACAAATTATGAGTTCCTAGATTTATTAAAGCCTTTTGGAGCAAGGGAGTCTAGAAATGATTGGCTCATTGAGCCGGACATGCCTGGACCATCCAATGCCCAGTCCTCAAAGCCATCCATAGATGATTTACTTTGTGTAGATCTAAATTTGGAAAGGGATAGGAAAGGCAAGAGTAAAATGGATCAGGGGCTGAGAACCAATGGGAGTTTGTACGACAAATTCCAGTGACAAAGGTCTTTCAGGATGACCCACTTCAAGAGGTCTATAAGGACTCTTTAGAAGGATATTATGCCACAACTAGATTGCCAGAGCTAGATCTTCCTCTAGTACTTGTGGTGGTAGTTGAGAAGCTTGCAGGACACAAGAACCGAATCATTGATAAATGGGCCAATGAATACCGAACCTTAGATTGGAAGGAAATTTGTGAGCTCACGTGGAGAGGACAACCATTATTCATGGAAGTGTTCTCAACTAATACAGCTAAACTAGGAGAGACAGCCTTTCTTCGAGAAATTGTTGCTCCTCCCCTAAGAGAGTTCACTAGAGAGGGACCCTCAACATCAAAGTGGGGACCACTGCAAGTAGCCCAACTCTAGCACCAAGATATTATCCTACACCAAAAGTGTGACCACCACAGATCACACCACAACAACGTTTCTCTCACTATGACAATCGGAGGGTAGGGGAGCCAACTCGGCCTCCCATAAATGCACCTCCTGAAATGCGGGTAACGAGATCTTTGGAGGGGGTTGGTGAGGCAGGTAATAGGGAACCCACACCAATTTGGGATGCATGTGGACCATCTTACCAAAGAGAGGAACAGTTCCCACTGAGAGTGAGAGGCCGTAGGCCCTATGATGAGTATTCAAGACAAGTAAGGCCATCAACTCTTCAGAAACTGGTAAAGAAGTACGAAGGGTCAGGAGATCCATATGACCATGTAGCAGCATTTAGGCAAGCAGTTCGAGCTGAGCAAGTGACTAACAAGCATACGCAAATTGAAGGATTTGGGCTCACTCTTGAGGGAAAGGCCCTTGCTTGGTTTCAAGCACTAGAGGCTTCAGACAAATCTTCTTTACGAGTTTTGGAAGAGAGATTCATCTGTTTTTTCCTTGATGGGGATTCAGCATGACACAATAGCAAACATCTATTCTTTCAAGTAAGGCGAGACTGAGAGTGTTAGAGACTGTGTAAATAGGATGAAGCAGTACATTAATCATTGTGCCCAGAAGATGAGAAGCCCACCCAGAGTCGATTAATTTCTCTCTTCTTAAAAGGACTTAAAAATTCAACACTGCACACACATCTCTATGCAAAGAAGCATACAAATTTCAATGAGTGTTGCCATGATGCTATGGATTTCATAGATAACTTCAAATTCCAAGATAGTTCTGGCCCTGAGGTGTAACCTAGGGATCAGTGGGGTGATGACCAAAGCTCAAGGTCTAGCGCACTAGTAAATCCAGACCAGATAGCTAACCTAGTACTAAGGAGATTGAGACAAACCTATCGCCCACCCATGCAACCACAACAACAGCAGCAGCGAATGAGGAGTGTACTACCTACAGGTCCTCATCTTTGTGGAGCATGTGGCGGTAACCATAAAACCGAAGAATGTAATACCTTTTCTCCTCTAGTCACAAACCAACCCACAAAGAAGTGGTGTCAGGCCTGTGCTTGGAATTATACCCACACCACACAGGCCTGACACCACAAAGAAGTGGTGTTAGGCCTGTGCTTGGAATTATACCCACACCACACAGGAATGTACTCGCATTGCAAGAATGAGACAGGAGCTTGAGCAGCAAAGGGGTGCAGTGGCTCCACAAATGCATCAACAGTATACTAATTTTGAACGTAAGCCACTGATGGCACAAGAGCAAGTATGACCTGTACTTGGAGCTCAACCTCTTGCTCCTGGGACTGCTCCTGTGAGGTTTGTTAACTACGACAATTCAAATATGTGTAGAGACTTGGTAAACCCAAGCTATGTGGAGGAGGAATATGCATCATATTCATCCAAGGAAAATCTCTTTGAAAGTACCGCATATCCAAGCCAAGCACTGGGGAACAAAATTCTTTGATGTTGCTAGGCGGCTACCAACCTAGGACTCCAGGCCCCTCAGGTCAATGGCAGTAAAGGAAAGTAGAAGCCAAACTAATGGGCCCCTGTTATGAGTGCGGAGAACCCCATTGGGCTCGTGATTGTCCACATCGCTCAAGGCAAGCAGCTCGATCCAATACAACAGTACCACAGTTTTCACCAATTGAAAGATATTGTCTAGGGTGTTGTGTAGAACACTTTCCAAAGGATTGTTTGCTGAAACCACATGAGGAAGGCACCTCTCAACCAAAGGTCTCACTCAACTTTGTAGGGGCAGTTCCATCGCCACCTTCATCAGAGAATGAGGATGTCGTGCCACTTAGAGTCATGACTAGATCACAGACACGAAATGCCGAAATGCAGACTGATGAGACACCTCGAACTAGGGATGCAAAGGCAAATCTAGTGGACAAGACCCTACATTCCAATAGAAAAAGGACCACTAGGAGGAAAAAGAACTGCAACAAGAAAACTAAGAGTGCATCCAGTAGTTCTCAAGAAGTCTCTAAACAAAACATGAGGGATCAAGCTTTTACATACCAAGAAGTGCATGAGGAGCATCAACCTCCAGGGGCCTAGTGCTAAACAGGATGGCTAGTATAATCGAGGATAGTTCTGGGGGTTCTGTTTTTGTGGATAAGGTGAATGAGACTCTAGATGCCATCATTGATGCTCATAGAAGTCGCATTGCAGCTTTATCTGAGCTACCCAAGAAGCTTCAAGAATACCCAAACCCTTGTGAGGAGAAGATCAATCTAGCTGTACATCAACAACTCATTTTAGGGAAGCTCAATCAATACTTGAGGGCCCACCTCCACCTATCCCTCGGGGCCCAACCTCTCTTAAGCCAACATTAGAAACCATACCAGAAGTGTCATCAAGTTGGGAAATGAAAAGTGAGCTGATCTCACAAGCTCATAGAGCGAAAAGTCTGTACCAATTGACACCCCATTGAAAGAAGGCATTCTACCGCCACCTAGTCTTACCTTCCCATGCAATGATGAAGTTATTGATGCTAACGAGGACATGGCAAATGAGATGTGGGTAGTTCATGAGAAAGTTAATGAAAATATGTCCTCTATTATCTCACCTCCATTCTCTGAGGTGGATTTTACCAGGGGCACAGAAAACAACTTTAGACGCCCAAGCATCCAGGAGGAAGTTCAAACAATTGTTTCTCCTAGAAGTAAGCATACAATGAAAACCTTACCATCTTATTTGGGAGAATATGAGAACTGTTCTCAAACCTTGAGGATACCCTCCATGCATAGAAGGTTGACAAAGGAGATGGATATGGGAATCGTGCAAGCTATTTTGTTAGCACCAGTGGCTTGTACCATACCTTTTCTTGATTTGATAAAGCTTTGTCCAGAGTTGTGGAATGAAATTGCCACATGTTTGTCAGAGCAGGTAATGCTACAAAAGGGTCACCATCATTGTACTATACACCCTAAGACAAAGCATATTATGCCAGTTCCTATCAACAAAGTAAGAAAATTTTGTGAGGACGATCAGGGAAATGCTACCCTCCCATTAGAAGTGCGAAAAGTAGCTTCAACTGCAATACTTGATAGTGGTGCAGGAGTGGGCATTGTGACAAGGTCCATTTGGGAAAAGTGGGGCAAACCAGCTATTAGGAGTACCAGGATGCACTTGCAGCTAGCAGATGGAAGCTTAGAACATCCCATTGGGCTGCTAGAGAACATATTGGTCACCACATGTGGGATTGAATATGAGCACACATTTGCAGTAGTGGATTTTGGAAAGCATCCAAACTATGAAGTTGTATTGGGTAGACCATTCATGCGACAATTTCAAATGATTCAAGATTGGGGATACAATTATTTGTACCTCCGACATGATTCTGTCATCACAAGGGTCAACCTAAAGAATCACTCATATCGTGATGTAACAAGGTCTCCAATAGATGAGTTTGATTTTGCTTCATCTGAGGGCTCAAGAGTTACATTGTTAGATGGGCAAGAAGATCTGTGGATGTGTGGAGCCTCATGTACGAATTTCAACACTGAGAGACTTAAGGGTAATCAAAGTGTATCAGATGAGGCATACATTCCACAACCCTTCCCTGAGCACTTAATTGATCCACTAGAATGGAGTCATGTCCTTGCAACATTATCGACATGTGCTTTACCTAAGCAAGTTCAATTTTGTGACTCAGATGGATATGAAATTATTCCTATACGAATGGTACAACCACGTGACCTTCTAGATGATTTGTAAGTTATGGGGATGCATCCACAACTGCACTGCATGTTGAGGAAGTCTCAATGGAGGATTTAACACTCGAATCTGCTAATGATGCTGATAAGGAAGATGGATGGGACTCTGATTTGGATGATGATGTGATAATCCCCGAGGAAGAGCAAGGAAAGGCACGCCTACTCTTGAGAGGAAGGAAGGAAGATGGATGGGACTCTGATTTGGATGATGATGTGATAATCCCCGAGGAAGAGCTAGGAAAGGCACGCCTACTCTTGAGAGGAAGGAAGGTTCAAGTAGAGATCCCTCGAAGCCAACCTAAACGTAAATGTTGTAAGAGCCATAAGAGAATCCGTAAACAAGATGAGAGGGAACGATGTGAGAGAATACAAAAAGAAGACGAGGAGTTTAAGAATGAACACTCTCGACCACCACCTCACTTCTTGGGAAAGAATGGATATCTATACTATGTCCAAGCACACAAGATAGTATCAAAGACCAAGTAAAATGATCAGATGGATTCCAACCAGGAGAAAATGTAAGATCCCTGTTCCCACCGAGCAACGGATTCGGGTACTGGCAGCGGAAGTAGCGCCTCTCGCGCGGGACAGGGGTCCCACACTCGGGGCCTCCCCCACGGATATCCGGATAAGAGACTAATCCGTCGGTTGTTCCAAAACCGAACCCGGAAAAACTTCCTTTACCGGAAAGCACGGGCGATTCCACCAGGATAACTTTTTACTCTAACGTAGTCAAGATCATTTCTGATCGAGATGATCCGATTACATCTATAAGATACTTAGTCAGTTCAAGGAAGAAACTTGCACTTGGATCATTGAGATCAACGCTTTTTTCCCCATTCAAGAGGCACAGCCGTTGATTCCTATCCATAGAACAGTTTCTGTCCGGAATTTAAATTTTTTTTTTCTATCGTAAAAACAAAAGTTTGAGTCTCGATTTACGGATCCATCAGTCCAGCCTAACCCCATCCGATCCCATGGGTTAGCCAACCGCCCAACCACTGTAGTGATGGGATCCAATTAAAAATTTGGTTAGGTTTTGTCCCGGGTACCAAGGAAAAGAGTTCCAAGGCCCCCTAGCCGGATGTTCATGCAAAATAAAACTAGTCACACCACTCACACACCCAATATGAAATTGCCCTTTTTCAACCAGATTCAACCAGTTTAAAACAATCCTTTAATAAAACCATAGTATCATTGATCACCATCTTCCAATTTATCCAATTGATTCTTAATTTCCCATCATTCCTTCATCAGAGTATCTATGGCATCATTGGCAACTAGAACGCTCAGGAGCCGTTTCGATAGTTCCTAGCCCATAATACTTGGCAATATAATCACTTAACAAGATGGACTCTCGTTGAAGATCAGCAAGATCAACCAACAGATCCATATAAGGAGCCATGGACTCATCCATTGAAGACCAGCAAGGTCAATCAACCAGATCCATGCTCGATTTCAGAAAACAACTCCAACTCTGTTCCAATATCTTCCTCGACGCACGCGTGGGTATCCTAGGCAACCCAGAGCCCGAGCACCGTATGGTCAGCACCCTCTAGGATCCTTCGCAGGTAACCTAGCGCTTCACGCATAGGCCGCTTCCTTGGCCCCTCATCCACCGTACCGGAAGCTCACCATTTTAATCGCACCGAGGCTGGTCAAGACCTCGGCCGACCTTGCTACGCGAGACGTCCTTCATTGACTCCCCGTCAGCAGTTGCAACTTTACCATCACGACTTTAATCACAAGACGGTCAAAATGCTCCCCCCAGCATTCTTGACATAAAACAATCATTTACAAACAGCATTTACAAACAGTATTTACAAACAGTTTACAACACAATTTCTATTTTAACTTTCATTTTTCCACATTATCCCTCATCAATCTACATTACTTATTCCATATTCCATTTATATGTATACTCATCCCATCACATCATTTCTATCTCATCACTTCAGATTCCCTCACATCGCATATCGTATATTCACATCCATACATCCACATCTATATGCGTACATTCACATCTACATGCATACATCTACATCTCTATGCATACATCCACATCCACATTCACATTCACCTCCATACATCTACATCTACATGCATACATCCACATCTCCATTCACATCTACATCTATACATCTACATCTACATGCATCCATCCACCTCCACATCCACATCTACATCTATACATCTACATCTACAAGCATACATCCATATCTCCATTCCCATCTACATCTATACATCTACATCTACATGCATCCATCCACCTCCACATCCACATCTACATCTATACATCTACATCTACAAGCATACATCCATATCTCCATTCCCATCTACATCTATACATCTACATCTACATGCATCCATCTACCTCCACATCCACATCTACATCTATACATCTACATCTACATGTATACATCCACATCCACATCTATACATCTACATCTACATGCATACATCCACATCTCCATTCACATCTACATCTATACCTCTACATCTACATGCATCCATCCACATCTCCATTTACATCCTCATCTACACATCTATTTCTACATGCATACATCCACGTCCCATGCATACATCCACCTCCACATTCACACTCACATCCATACATCTACATCTACATGCAACATCCACATCTCCATGCATAATAAAATTCTTTTAATTAATCTAGGATGATAGTTCCTAGAATATGGTAGGAATTCCTCTTTTTATACTTTGAATGAATTTATTTTATGCGTAATTTCTATAAAAATTTTGCCATAGCTCCGCTACTATGACTGATAAATGTCAATTTTTTTTTCTAAGGGATAAAGCTCATTATTAAAGAAATAAATTAGAATGGTCCCTAATTGGATCATCAATCCATAATGGTCTCTAATTGGATCATTAAGAAAACAATTAGAATGGTCTCTAATTGGATCATCAATCCACAATGGTCTCTAATTGGATCATTAAGAAAACAATTAGAATGGTCTCTAATTGGATCATCAATCCATAATGGTCTCTAATTGGATCATTAAGAAAACAATTAGAATGGTCTTTAATTGGGTCATCAATCCATAATGGATTGAATCATCAATGTGCATAAACTAAAAGCATAGCAAAAAGCCATTAATTTGGCCTCAAGCATAGCTTAATCTTGGATTAAGGAAAAGCTTTATGAAAAGCTTCATTTGGATTGAGAATGGGTCGTGAGTATGACCATTTCTTGAGTGAGAGAGAGAAATTATAAAAACCATTAGAATTTAAATATAAGTGGAAATTAACTTCTATAGCATTTATTAAATTATGTAACTCTTCACTACTATTCACCAATTAACTTCAATAGCATTTAAAAAAAAACCATACCAATTAAACTTCTCAAGCTTGAGAGGGGTTGAGAAGAGAGAATCATTGAGAAATCATAGAAAAGATCAACATTCAATATACTTACCTTATGATTTGCTTGATTCTTTATTCACGGTAGAGACCCCCAACCAATCAATTGGTTTAGTATGTTGATGGAGCCACCAATGGGGATTGAATAAAGAGGGAAGTATCAAAAACTAGTGAAATATTAAAGAATTCACAGTTCTTGGCTTAGGTAGAGTAGAGTAACAAGGCATAAGACACTATATATTTTAGCTTAGGTGGAGTAGAGTAACAAGCATAAGACTCTATCTAATTTGGCTTAGGTGGAGTAGAGTAACAAAGCATAAGACTCTATCTAATTTGGCTTAGGTGGAGTAGAGTAACAAAGCATAAGACACTATCTAATTTGGCTTAGGTGGAGTAGAGTAACAAGGCATAAGACTCTATATTTTTTTTCAACAAGGGGAGGCTTCTATTTATAGGAAAATTTGAGCTCCTAACCAAACAAACTGATTCTAGAATTTTCTAAGTCAGTTTGGTCACTTTTTGACCATTTTTAGGTCAGTTAAGCTAACTTTCTGGAACTAGACTTGAATGAGGAGAGAGGAGAGATGAAATATCTTAATTTTTATGAGTTTAAAACTCATTCAAGCATGTGAAATATGCACCTCCTTTAAAGAATTCCCCTTCCTTACATATGTGTCAAAATTTTATTGCTCATAGTTTTTTACTAATAAACCTTGTACATTTTCAACTCTTCATCTTATGTGAAATATGCACCTCCTTTAAAGAACTCCTCTTCCTTACATATGTGTCATAGTTTTTTTACTAATAAGCCTTGTACATTTTCAACTCTTCATCTTATGTGAAATATGCACCTCCTTTAAAGAACTCCCCTTCCTTACATATGTGTTTATTTACTAATAAACCTTATACATTTTCAACTCTTCATCTTATGTGAAATATGCACCTCCTTTAAAGAACTCCTCTTCCTTACATATGTGTCATAGTTTTTTTTTACTAATAAGCCTTGTACATTTTCAACTCTTCATCTTATGTGAAATATGCACCTCCTTTAAAGAACTCCCCTTCCTTACATATGTGTTTATTTACTAATAAACCTTGTACATTTTCAACTCTTCATCTTATGTGAGCATTTACTCAATTTTTGGGTATCTTCTTTTACAAATTGGATTTATCTCCTCCCTACACATGGATTGATGCTATTGGCCCATAGGAACCTTAATTGGACCATAGTCTAAAGATTTATGAAAATCTAGACCCTTAGGCTAAGGTTCTTTATACCTATTTCCAATTAATTCCAATTGCACATTGGAAAATTCTTTTTAAATTTCTGTTTCAGGGGAGCTCAACTGAATTATAAGAGATATTTTTCTATCCAGAATTATTCAGAATCTGAATATTCTCTCTCTAGAATATTTTCTCTCTCTAGGTTAAAACAGTCACAAACAAGATCTCTTATATTTCAGAAAAGGAATTGATTACAGGAGAATATACTAGACATCAAAAAGGGGTTGGGGGAGGAATCTTACAGAAAAGCTAAAAACTATTAGCAAAAATTACAAAAAAATGAAGAAACCAAAACCAAAACTCAAGTCTCAAACCGATTCAAAAGAGAGTGTCGGAAGTGCAAAGATAACGGTTGAACAAAAAAATCTGATGCAAGATTGCAAAAGAGAGAGCTCAAAACCGCATGGTCTTCAATTAGTGATGACTCAAGTGGACAAGAACAAGGTCTCAATGTTCCCCCCAACTTCACACAGTACACTCTTCAAGATCGGAAGATTGTTCTTCAATAGCCCATGCGAAAAAAGCCAAGCGTGCCAGGGGTTTCATATGATGGTCCAGAAGATGCAAAAAGAATTGATATCGCTAAGCCAAGAGAAGAGCCTCACTATGTGTGGATTGCCACAGACTTGTCCTTAGATGAGGAGAAGTTATTAATTCAAACAATAAAGGAGTATCGCGATGTTTTTGCTTGGAGTTATAAAGACCTCAAAGGAGTTGATCCAAGCATATGTCAGCATACAATTCTATTGCGAGAGGATGCAAAGCCTTCCAAGCAACGTCCTTATACTTACAAATGAGAATTTTGCACGAAAGATAAAAGAAGAAATAGACAAGCTCTTAGAGGCAGAATTTATCTATGAGATTGAACACACTGAATGGGTCTCCCCTATTGTAGCGGTGCCCAAGAAAATTGGAAAACTTCAAGTATGTGTAAACCTCAAGAAGGTAAATGCAGCTACTGTACGTGATCATTACCCACTTCCAATCACGGATCATGTTTTGGAACGAGTTGTAGGGAAAAAGGCATATAGTTTCTTGGATGGATTCTCCGGTTACAATCAAGTGTCAATTGATCCAAAGGATCAACACAAGATAGCCTTTGCTACTGAAGATGGCATCTTTGCCTATCGTGTTATGCCATTTGGTTTAATAAATGCACCAGCAATCTTTCAATGGTTAATGAGTCATGTATTCAAGGAGTACCTTAAGAAATTTCTTGAGATCTTCATGGATGATTTATGTGTTCACTCACAAGAGCGTGATGATCATATAGAACACCTTAGACTTGTGTTTCAAAAGTGTCAAGTTTATCGTATATGCTTGAATCCTGACAAGTGCAAATTCATGGTAAGACAAGGAAAAATTTTGGGCCATATTGTTTCTCGCAATGGGATTTCAACAGATATGGATAAAATTGATGTCATTGTCTCATTACCTCGGCCTATCAACCCTAAAGGGGTACAGATATTCATGGGACATTGTGGCTATTATCGTCGATTCATCTACATGTACACTGTCCTAGCCAGACCATTATATTCTCTTCTTGTAAAGTTTAATTGGACTGATGAGTGTGAGGAATCCTTTGAAAAGTTGAAGCAAGCATTAGTGACTGCACCCATCTTACGGGCACCAGATTGGAACCAAATCTTTCATGTCCATATTGATGCTTCAAATGTTGCAATTGGATGTATTTTGGCTCAATCGGGAGAACATAATAAGGATTTCCCAATCTCATATGCTAGTCGACAGTTGAACAATGCTGAAAAGAATTATACCACAACAGAAAGAGAAGGTTTGTCCATGATATATGCAGTGAAAAAGTTTTGCCATTACCTTTTGGCACAAAAATTCATATTTTTTGTGGACCATCAAGCACTGCTATATTTGGTGAGTAAGCCTTGTGCAGCTGGAAGGATTGTGAGGTGGTTTGTCATCCTTCTTGAGTTTGATTTTGAAGTGGCAGTCCGAAACGGAACAACTCATCTAAGGGCAGATCATTTGTCTCGAATCACCTCTGGAGAAGCTCTTGTGGATGTGGATGATGATATGTTAGATTCCACACTTTTCCTTGTAGAGACAACTTCTAAATGGTCTGAACCCATCTTAGAAATTTTCACAAGTGAGCAGATACAATTAGCGGGTCCTAATGTAGACCTATGGCGACCATTCAAGTTAATCTCAGGGAGATTATATCGTCAAGGTAATGATGGAGTGTTGCGGCTTATACCTAACTCTGACCAATATGAAGAGATCTTGGAATGGGCACATGAGGGTATTGGTGGAATCCATGCACCAGCTACTACTTGTGTGCGACGTATAACTCAGGATGGGCAATGGTGGCCTACCATGCATGCGGATGCTGAAAAATTTGTTCGTAACGGTGCTTCATGTAATATTCAACAACCAATTCATAATGTCACATTATTCCAAATTTCAACTACACCAAGTTGGAGTAAGTATATTGTGGACTATCTTAAGCATGGTCATACTGATCGATAATTCCTAAACAAGTGCTATTGAAGTTGAAGCGGCCAACTATATGCTGATAGAAAACCAACTCTACAAAAGGGGCAAGGATGGCAACTTGCGCATGTGTGTATTTGAAGCTGACTACTTGAAAATCTTGACTCATGCACATGCAGGTGTTGGGGGTGGACACTTTTCGGGCAATACCACAACTAAGTTGATTAGGTGGATTGGGCTTTGGTGGCCAACCTTACAAATGGATGCCGAAGAATATGTGAAACGTTGTGACGATTGTCAAAGGACCAAACCTCCCATCACAAAGGACAATATGCCATTGTGGCCTATGTTAAGCACATGTGCTTTTGCCAAATAGGGTATTGATTTTGTCGGTCCCATTAAACCTCCAGGTCGTCACTCGCATGCCGAATATATTATAATCGCAACTGACTATTTTGACCAAATGGGTAGAGGCAAAGGCTACAGTTAAAAATGATGCCAGAACCACAACCAAGTTCTTGTATGAGTACGTGTTTACACGCTATGGCTTACCTATTGAAATCGTTAGTGATCAAGGTGTGCACTTTGTGAATGAGGTCATAGAGTTTTTACTTCAAGAATTTTTGGTAATTCACAAGCGTTCTGCACCATATCATCCCCAGACCAATGGTCAAGCTGAGAGTACTAACAAGATTCTCTGCACAGTGCTCACAAAGATTGTTGAGGGACATAGGACTGATTGGGAGCAAAAGTTGCACTCGGTTCTTTGGGCATATAGAATAGCCTATAAAACATCTGTGGACACAACCCCATTTGAGCTTGCTTTTGGGCTAGATGCAATTCTTCCCATTGAATTTCTTGTACCTACTCTACGAGTTACTAAACAATTAGACTGGACTGGTCATGACCTTTTTCAACGCATTGATGAATTGGAAAAGCTTGATGAGACCCGCTTATTGGCGATGATGGGGATGTATGCTGAGAAGAGGAGACAAAAGAAATGGTATGATAGTGTGAGATCCCTGTTCCCACCGAGCAACGGATTCGGGATACTAGCAGCGGAAGTAGCACTTCTCGCGCGGGACAGGGGTCCCACACTCGGGGCCTCGCCCACGGATATCCGGACAAGAGACTAATCCGTCGGTTTGTCCAAAACCGAAACCGGAAAAACTTCCTTTACCCGGAAAGCACGGGCGATTCCACCAGGATAACTCTTTACTCTAACGTAGTCAAGATCATTACTGATCAAACTGATCTGACTGCACCTTTAACGGTACTTGGTCAAATCAAGGAAGAACTTGCACTTGGATCATTGGGATCAACGCTTTTTTCCCCATCAAGAGGCACAGCCGTTGATTCCTATCCATAGAACAATTTCTATCCGGGATTTACTTCATCTATCGTAATAATAGAATTTAAATCTCGATTTACGGATCCATCAGTCCAGCCTAACCCCATCCGATCCCATGGGTTAGCCAACCGCCCAACCACTGTAGTGATGGGATCCAATTTGGAATTTGGTTAGGTTTTGTCCCGGGTACCAAGGAAAAGAGTTCCAAGGCCCCCTAGCCGGAAGTTCATGCAAACATAAAACTAGCCACACCACTTACACACCCAATATGAAATTGCCTTTTTCTTAGCATCAGCTAACTTTAAAACAATCCTTTAAGGAAACCATAGTACCACTGATCACAATCTTCCAATTTATCCAGTTGATTCATAATTTCCCATCATTCCTTCATCAGAGTATCTATGGCATCATTGGCAACTAGAACGCTCACCACCTGTCCACACAGGGGCCTTTTCAATAGTTCCTAGCCCATAATACTCGGCAATATAATCACTTATAAAAATCAAGATGGACTCTCGTTGAAGATCAGCAAGATCAACCAACAGATCCATATAAAGAGCCATGGACTCATCCATTGAAGACCAGCAAGGTCAATCAACCAGATCCATGCCCGGTTTCACAAAACAACTCTTACTCCTTGTTCCAATATCTTCCACGACGCACGTGTGGGTATCTTCGGCGACCCAGAGCCCGAGCACCGTATGGTCAGCACCCTCTAGGATCCTTCGCAGGTGACCTAGCGCTTCACTCATAGGCCGCTTCCTTGGTCCCTCATCCACCGTACCGGAAGCTCACCATTTAAATCGAACCGAGGCTGGTCAAGACCTCGGTCGACCTTGCTACGCGAGACGTCCTCCATTGACTCTCCGTCAGCAGTTGCAACTTTAACAGTTAGGTCTTCATGACCTTAATCCATAAGACGGTCAAAATGCTTCCCCAGCATTCTTGACATAAAACAGTCATTTACAAACAGTCACAAAATACAGTTTCTAAATCGAACTCTCGTCTTTCCACATTATCCCTCCTTAGTCCACATTACTTATTCCACATTCCATTCAATGTGTACTCATTCTCATCCATTTCCTCATATCGACGACACATTAATTCACATACACATTCACCTTCACATCCATACATCCACATTTACATGTATACATCCATTTTCACATCCTCATTTATACATCCACATCCCATATCCACATTCATACATACACATCCATATCCACATCCATAAATCCACATCCACATGCATACATCCACTATCACGTCCTCATTCATACATCCACATCCACATCCACATCCATATACATACATACATCCACATCCACATTCTCATTCACATCTATACATCCACATCTACATCCACATACATACATACATCCACATCCATATTCCACATTCACATCTATACATCCACATCTACATCCACATTCACATACATCCACATCCACATCCATATACATACATACATCCACATCCACATTCTCATTCACATCTATACATCCACATCTACATCCACATACATACATACATCCACATCCATATTCCACATTCACATCTATACATCCACATCTACATCCACATTCACATACATCCACATCCACATCTACATCCACATTCACATACATCCACATCCACATTTCCATTCACATCTATACATCCACATCTACATCCACATACATACATACATCCACATCCACATCCACATACATACATACATCCACATCCACTTTCCACATTCACATCTATACATCCACATCTACATCCACATTCACATACATCCACATCCACATTTTCATTCACATCTATACATCCACATCTACATCCACATACATACATACATCCACATCCACATCCACATACATACATACATCCACATCCACTTTCCACATTCACATCTATACATCCACATCTACATCCACATTCACATACATCCACATCCACATTTTCATTCACATCTATACATCCACCTCTACATCCACATACATACATACATCCATATCCACATACAACCACATCTACATCCACATTCACATCTATGCATATATATCTTCATGCATACATCCATTTTCACATTCATACATCCACACTCCCATCTCCACATCCACACATCCACATACATACATCCATTTCCACATTCCCATTCATATAACCCCATATGCCTTCACATCTAATCTTTTACATCACATCCATTCTTGCCCTATCATCACAACCCATATACATCTTATCCTATCACATACACTTCTTACCTCATCCCTTACACATCTTATCACATCTTAGTTCATCTTATCACCTCTTATCATCTCTTATACACCTCTTATCACATCCTATCACATCTCATATCTATTTATAGAATACAAGAGAACTCTTATATTTGATATAAGATTTCTTTACACATTTACTTATGCATAAATTCCATTTAAGGAGATTAATACTTCCGAAGAAAAATCAATCTTTTATGCATCTTCCTATGCATAAATTCATTTTAAATGAAAATGACACTTTTGAATTAAAATTCAATCTTTTATGCATCTTCCTATGCATAAATTCAATTTAGATGAGAATGACACTTTTGAATTAAAAATCATTTTTTTAAAATGCATCTTCTTATGCATAAAGTCAATTTGGTAGGAATTACACTTTTAGAATAAAAGAATTTCTCTTATGCATCTAAGTTATGCATAAAATCCATTTATGATGAAAATCACACTTTTAGTATAAAAAGAATATCTTTTATGCATACCTCCATGCATGAATTCCAATTATGATAAAAGTTACACTTTTATAATAAAATAATCAACTTTTATGCATACCTCTATGCATGAAATTCAATTGTGACAAAAGTAATACTTTTTACATTAAAATAATCATCTTTTATCCATACCTCTATACATGAAATCCAATATGATAAAAGTATCACTTTTGATATATATAAAAAATTATCCTTTATGCATACTTCTATGCATGAAAATTAAAAATGATAAAAGTAACACTTTTGATATAAAAATTTTTCTTTATGCATACTTCTATGCATGAAAATTAAAAATGATAAAAATAACACTTTTGATATAAAAATTTATCCATTATGCATACTTCTATGCATAAAACAAAAATGGTAAAAATAACACTTTTGATATAAAAATTTATCCATTATGCATAATATTAAAATTCAATTTCTCCATGATTGTAATGAAATTATTTCAATTAATCTAGGATGATAATTCCTAGAATATGGTAGGAAGTCCTCTTTTTATGCTTTGAATGAGATTATTTTATGCATAATATTTTTTATAAAAATTTTGCCATAGCTCCGCTGCTATGACTGATAAATCTCAATTTTTTCTAAGGGATAATGCTTATCATTAAGAAAATAATTAAAATAATCTCTAATTGGATTATCAATCCATAATGGATTGAATCATTAATATACATAAACTAAAAGCATAGAAAAAAGCCATTAATTTGGCCTCAAGCATAGCTTAATCTTGGGTTAAGGAAAAGCTTTATGAAAAGCTTGATTTGGATTGAGAACGGTTCATGAGTATGACCATTTCTTGAGTGAGAGAGAGAATTTACATAAAAATCATTAGAATTTAAACATAAATGAAAATTAACTTCAATAGCATTATGTAACTCTTCACTACTATTCAAACTTCAATAGCATTAAAAAAAAACCATACCAATTAAACTTCTCAAGCTTGAGAGGGGTTGAGAAGAGAGAAACATTGAGAAATTATAGAAAGATCAATATTCACTAATTACCTTACAACTTGCTTGATTCTTTGTTCACGGTAGAGGCCCCCAACCAATCAATTGGTTAAGTATGTTGATGGAGCCACTAATAGGGATTGAAGAAAGAGGGAAGCTCCAAAAACTAGTGAATTATTAAATGAATTCACAGTTCCTGGCTTAGGTGGAGTAGAGTAACGATGCATAAACACTATATATTTTTCAACAAGGGGGAGGCTTCTATTTATAGGAAAAATTGAGCTCCTAACCAAACAAACTGATTCTAGAATTTTCTAAATCAGTTTGGTCAATATTTGACCATTTTTAGGTCAGTTAAGCTAACTTTTTGGAACTAGACTTGAATGAGGAGAGAGGAGAGATGAAATATCTCAATTTTTATGAGTTTAAAACTCATTCAAGCATGTGAAATATGCACCTCCTTTAAAGAACTCCTCTTCCTTACATATGTGTCATAATGGAATCATTTTAATATTGCTCATAGTTTTTTTTTTACTAATAAACTTGTACATTTTAAACTCTTCATCTTATGTGAAATATGCACCTCCTTTAAAGAATTCCCCTTCCTTACATATGTCATATTTTTAATATTGCTCATAGTTTTTTACTAATAATCCTTGTACATTTTCAACTCTTCATCTTATGTGAAATATGCACCTCCTTTAAAGAATTCCCCTTCCTTACATATGTCATATTTTTAATATTGCTCATAGTTTTTTACTAATAAACCTTGTACATTTTCAACTCTTCATCTTATGTGAGTATTTAAGGGACTCCCCTTCCTTACATATGTGTCATAATAAAATCATTATACCTAAAATATCTCATATTTTTAATATTGCACATAGTTTTTTTACTAATAAACCTTGTACATTTTCAACTCTTCACCTCATGTGAGCATTTACTCATTTTTGGGTATTTTCTTTTTACAAGTTGGATTTATCTCCTCCCTACACATGGATTGATGTTATTGGTCCATAGGAACCTTAATTGGACCATAGTCTAAAGATTTCTGAAAATCTAGACCCTTAGACTAAGGTTCTTTATACCTATTTCCAATTAATTCCAATTGCACATTGGAAAATTCTTTTTGAATTTCTGTTTCAGGGGAACTCATCTGAATTATAAGAGATATTTTTCTATCCAAAAATATTCAAAATCTGAATATTCTCTCTCTAGAATAATTTTTCTCTCTCTAGGCTAAAATAGTTAGCAACAGGGTCTTTATATTTCTGAAGAGGGTTGATTACAGGGGAAGATACTAGACATCAAAAAGGGGTTGGGGAAGGAATCTTACATTCTACCCCACTTAAAAAACGCGAGATGTCCTCATCTCGCAACTTGTGATAATTTCGCAAGATTCACGAATATGAGACTTAGAAAAAAAAATTTAATCAAGATTAACCACCAAGATAAGTCTTAAAGAGAGCAAGATTCAAAATACGAACAAGATTTAAACTTTATTCATTCTCGGAACTTATACAGTAAAGATAGAGGAACTCTTTACACTTCCATAAGCCCGTCCATCATATGGTCACAAAAGCAGTCCTCACAAGCTGCACAAGTATAAGGTAACTCATCTATGGGAATGATTCTGTGGGTTATTGCTGCGCCTATCTCAGTGGTATGAGGTGTTCTAACAAAAGGACCTCTGAGAGGCAAGCCAAAAACGGGGTAAAGGCATATCTTCTCATGAGGAAGAAAACACGCCAGTAAGAAGACCCGCTCAGAAAACCCAGGATGCCTTGATCTCATGACGCAGTAGTATCGGGGACCCAAACCCAAAGCTTCAATAACCATGGCCAAGCGGACATTGTTACGAAAGTGCTGCTGACCCCAGGGTGTTACCCTAGTTATGTTTTGATAGGTCCGCCATTTGGTTTGCGCTACAGAAGTTCCCAAGTGAGGGAAAAGTGAGCGCTCATACTGCTCTATAAAATCCTTCTTCACAGATTCACTTGCGTCTTGAAGGTGAGGAATCATTATGGATAAAACTAGTTCTTGTTGCCAAGCCATGAAGGAGATTAAGAAAGAAAGGAGATCGATGGAAGTAAGATTACTGTGAGCGACAAGTAAAAGTTACGACTTATATAAAGGAAGGAGCCCTAGCGTAACTTAGAAGCCAACGGTAACTTGCCACTGAAGTTTTACCGTCTTTCCATGATTTGAGTTTGACACATTTTTCTATAGAAGGCATTAAGAATTTTGAGATGAAGAGATAAAAGAAGCTTGTAGGCTAAGTCACCTACTTTCATTGAATTCAGATATAAGGCTCACAATATCTGGGGGATAACTTCATATACTCCCCAAGAGATAAAGAACTTCTTTTGGGCCGTACTCGAATGAAAACCAAAACCGTGGTATCCAAAACACCGATTTTCACTTCTGAACTCATTGTTCTGAATCCTTAAAACAGGTGGGACTCCTGAGAAGTATTCTAGGAAAAGGATCTTCTTTTTTTTTTTTCTTTTTTTTTTTACAGAATCTTTCTTTTATTTTAGAGAGGGAATAATTATAAGATCAAAAGGGAGATTCTTACTCCTATATACCTCGAAGGTTGGGGAGGAATCTTACATTCTACCCCACTTAAAAAAGTGCGAGATGTCCTCATCTCGCAAGGTAGAGGATAACTCTTTTTCTTAAAATCCAATTTTATTCTAGGGTTCCTTATATTCTGGTCAACCCAACAGAATACTGGGATAAATATCCCTTAGAACTCATCAACAATTCATTCAGATCATATCATTCATATCTTTAACATGTAGATCGAAAAATTTCCTTCTGAACATTCCTCAACGGGAATTTTAGTCAAGTAAGTTCCTTCTGAACATTCCTCAACGGGAATTTTAGTCAAGTAAGTTCTCAATTTGTCATCCCTTAACTTGATCTAACGGTCAAGTATTAATAGTAGCAATCTGACAGCACAATCCACTAATCTCATAGTGATTTGCTGAAATCATTATCATCATTCCAGTTATGAATATCATCACAGGGACTCGTCCCATTCATCCTCATTGAGGTTTCGTTCAGCTTATTACATTTCAACCAAATTTCAAGGATCATCATTTTTCAATCAGAATCCAAATCAATTCATCAATTCTCAAACAGAATTAAAAATCATATCAACCACATTCGAAATCATCCTCTGGATAGCATTAACGCTTATAATTTCAAGTCTTAGATTTACTCGTATATACTGTCAGTAAAGAGCTGCAGTATACTCTCGGTATATACGGGTAGTCACGGCCCTTGGAATTATAAGGTAAATACCATCATGTCTAGGCCTCAAGCAAGTTAGGGATTCTATATAATTGCGGTACTTCCATCTGAAGACCCAATTACCAAATTACGAATTTTAGTTTGAATATCAAATTGTATGAATTATATCACACAATTACAACCTTTTTGTGTTTCTACATAAATTTTTGACATATTTGTCTTCTCAGTTGATCTTTATTAACCAATTCGCTCTGATACCAACTGTGAGATCCCTGTTCCCACCGAGCAACGGATTCGGGGTACTAGCAGCGGAAGTAGCACTTCTCGCGCGGGACAGGGGTCCCACACTCGGGGCCTCGCCCACGGATATCCGGACAAGAGACTAATCCGTCGGTTTGTCCAAAACCGAAACCGGAAAAACTTCCTTTACCCGGAAAGCACGGGCGATTCCACCAGGATAACTCTTTACTCTAACGTAGTCAAGATCATTACTGATCAAACTGATCTGACTGCACCTTTAACGGTACTTGGTCAAATCAAGGAAGAACTTGCACTTGGATCATTGGGATCAACGCTTTTTTCCCCATCAAGAGGCACAGCCGTTGATTCCTATCCATAGAACAATTTCTATCCGGGATTTACTTCATCTATCGTAATAATAGAATTTAAATCTCGATTTACGGATCCATCAGTCCAGCCTAACCCCATCCGATCCCATGGGTTAGCCAACCGCCCAACCACTGTAGTGATGGGATCCAATTTGGAATTTGGTTAGGTTTTGTCCCGGGTACCAAGGAAAAGAGTTCCAAGGCCCCCTAGCCGGAAGTTCATGCAAACATAAAACTAGCCACACCACTTACACACCCAATATGAAATTGCCTTTTTCTTAGCATCAGCTAACTTTAAAACAATCCTTTAAGGAAACCATAGTACCACTGATCACAATCTTCCAATTTATCCAGTTGATTCATAATTTCCCATCATTCCTTCATCAGAGTATCTATGGCATCATTGGCAACTAGAACGCTCACCACCTGTCCACACAGGGGCCTTTTCAATAGTTCCTAGCCCATAATACTCGGCAATATAATCACTTATAAAAATCAAGATGGACTCTCGTTGAAGATCAGCAAGATCAACCAACAGATCCATATAAAGAGCCATGGACTCATCCATTGAAGACCAGCAAGGTCAATCAACCAGATCCATGCCCGGTTTCACAAAACAACTCTTACTCCTTGTTCCAATATCTTCCACGACGCACGTGTGGGTATCTTCGGCGACCCAGAGCCCGAGCACCGTATGGTCAGCACCCTCTAGGATCCTTCGCAGGTGACCTAGCGCTTCACTCATAGGCCGCTTCCTTGGTCCCTCATCCATCGTACCGGAAGCTCACCATTTAAATCGAACCGAGGCTGGTCAAGACCTCGGTCGACCTTGCTACGCGAGACGTCCTCCATTGACTCTCCGTCAGCAGTTGCAACTTTAACAGTTAGGTCTTCATGACCTTAATCCATAAGACGGTCAAAATGCTTCCCCAGCATTCTTGACATAAAACAGTCATTTACAAACAGTCACAAAATACAGTTTCTAAATCGAACTCTCGTCTTTCCACATTATCCCTCCTTAGTCCACATTACTTATTCCACATTCCATTCAATGTGTACTCATTCTCATCCATTTCCTCATATCGACGACACATTAATTCACATACACATTCACCTTCACATCCATACATCCACATTTACATGTATACATCCATTTTCACATCCTCATTTATACATCCACATCCCATATCCACATTCATACATACACATCCATATCCACATCCATAAATCCACATCCACATGCATACATCCACTATCACGTCCTCATTCATACATCCACATCCACATCCACATCCATATACATACATACATCCACATCCACATTCTCATTCACATCTATACATCCACATCTACATCCACATACATACATACATCCACATCCATATTCCACATTCACATCTATACATCCACATCTACATCCACATTCACATACATCCACATCCACATCCATATACATACATACATCCACATCCACATTCTCATTCACATCTATACATCCACATCTACATCCACATACATACATACATCCACATCCATATTCCACATTCACATCTATACATCCACATCTACATCCACATTCACATACATCCACATCCACATCTACATCCACATTCACATACATCCACATCCACATTTCCATTCACATCTATACATCCACATCTACATCCACATACATACATACATCCACATCCACATCCACATACATACATACATCCACATCCACTTTCCACATTCACATCTATACATCCACATCTACATCCACATTCACATACATCCACATCCACATTTTCATTCACATCTATACATCCACATCTACATCCACATACATACATACATCCACATCCACATCCACATACATACATACATCCACATCCACTTTCCACATTCACATCTATACATCCACATCTACATCCACATTCACATACATCCACATCCACATTTTCATTCACATCTATACATCCACCTCTACATCCACATACATACATACATCCATATCCACATACAACCACATCTACATCCACATTCACATCTATGCATATATATCTTCATGCATACATCCATTTTCACATTCATACATCCACACTCCCATCTCCACATCCACACATCCACATACATACATCCATTTCCACATTCCCATTCATATAACCCCATATGCCTTCACATCTAATCTTTTACATCACATCCATTCTTGCCCTATCATCACAACCCATATACATCTTATCCTATCACATACACTTCTTACCTCATCCCTTACACATCTTATCACATCTTAATTCATCTTATCACCTCTTATCATCTCTTATACACCTCTTATCACATCCTATCACATCTCATATCTATTTATAGAATACAAGAGAACTCTTATATTTGATATAAGATTTCTTTACACATTTACTTATGCATAAATTCCATTTAAGGAGATTAATACTTCCGAAGAAAAATCAATCTTTTATGCATCTTCCTATGCATAAATTCATTTTAAATGAAAATGACACTTTTGAATTAAAATTCAATCTTTTATGCATCTTCCTATGCATAAATTCAATTTAGATGAGAATGACACTTTTGAATTAAAAATCATTTTTTTAAAATGCATCTTCTTATGCATAAAGTCAATTTGGTAGGAATTACACTTTTAGAATAAAAGAATTTCTCTTATGCATCTAAGTTATGCATAAAATCCATTTATGATGAAAATCACACTTTTAGTATAAAAAGAATATCTTTTATGCATACCTCCATGCATGAATTCCAATTATGATAAAAGTTACACTTTTATAATAAAATAATCAACTTTTATGCATACCTCTATGCATGAAATTCAATTGTGACAAAAGTAATACTTTTTACATTAAAATAATCATCTTTTATCCATACCTCTATACATGAAATCCAATATGATAAAAGTATCACTTTTGATATATAAAAAAAATTATCCTTTATGCATACTTCTATGCATGAAAATTAAAAATGATAAAAGTAACACTTTTGATATAAAAATTTTTCTTTATGCATACTTCTATGCATGAAAATTAAAAATGATAAAAATAACACTTTTGATATAAAAATTTATCCATTATGCATACTTCTATGCATAAAACAAAAATGGTAAAAATAACACTTTTGATATAAAAATTTATCCATTATGCATAATATTAAAATTCAATTTCTCCATGATTGTAATGAAATTATTTCAATTAATCTAGGATGATAATTCCTAGAATATGGTAGGAAGTCCTCTTTTTATGCTTTGAATGAGATTATTTTATGCATAATATTTTTTATAAAAATTTTGCCATAGCTCCGCTGCTATGACTGATAAATCTCAATTTTTTCTAAGGGATAATGCTTATCATTAAGAAAATAATTAAAATAATCTCTAATTGGATTATCAATCCATAATGGATTGAATCATTAATATACATAAACTAAAAGCATAGAAAAAAGCCATTAATTTGGCCTCAAGCATAGCTTAATCTTGGGTTAAGGAAAAGCTTTATGAAAAGCTTGATTTGGATTGAGAACGGTTCATGAGTATGACCATTTCTTGAGTGAGAGAGAGAATTTACATAAAAATCATTAGAATTTAAACATAAATGAAAATTAACTTCAATAGCATTATGTAACTCTTCACTACTATTCAAACTTCAATAGCATTAAAAAAAAACCATACCAATTAAACTTCTCAAGCTTGAGAGGGGTTGAGAAGAGAGAAACATTGAGAAATTATAGAAAGATCAATATTCACTAATTACCTTACAACTTGCTTGATTCTTTGTTCACGGTAGAGGCCCCCAACCAATCAATTGGTTAAGTATGTTGATGGAGCCACTAATAGGGATTGAAGAAAGAGGGAAGCTCCAAAAACTAGTGAATTATTAAATGAATTCACAGTTCCTGGCTTAGGTGGAGTAGAGTAACGATGCATAAACACTATATATTTTTCAACAAGGGGGAGGCTTCTATTTATAGGAAAAATTGAGCTCCTAACCAAACAAACTGATTCTAGAATTTTCTAAATCAGTTTGGTCAATATTTGACCATTTTTAGGTCAGTTAAGCTAACTTTTTGGAACTAGACTTGAATGAGGAGAGAGGAGAGATGAAATATCTCAATTTTTATGAGTTTAAAACTCATTCAAGCATGTGAAATATGCACCTCCTTTAAAGAACTCCTCTTCCTTACATATGTGTCATAATGGAATCATTTTAATATTGCTCATAGTTTTTTTTTTACTAATAAACTTGTACATTTTAAACTCTTCATCTTATGTGAAATATGCACCTCCTTTAAAGAATTCCCCTTCCTTACATATGTCATATTTTTAATATTGCTCATAGTTTTTTACTAATAATCCTTGTACATTTTCAACTCTTCATCTTATGTGAAATATGCACCTCCTTTAAAGAATTCCCCTTCCTTACATATGTCATATTTTTAATATTGCTCATAGTTTTTTACTAATAAACCTTGTACATTTTCAACTCTTCATCTTATGTGAGTATTTAAGGGACTCCCCTTCCTTACATATGTGTCATAATAAAATCATTATACCTAAAATATCTCATATTTTTAATATTGCACATAGTTTTTTTACTAATAAACCTTGTACATTTTCAACTCTTCACCTCATGTGAGCATTTACTCATTTTTGGGTATTGTGAGATCCCCCTGTTCCCACCGAGCAACGGATTCGGGTACTAGCAGCGGAAGTAGCACTTCTCGCGCGGGACAGGGGTCCCACATTCGGGGCCTCGCCCACGGATATCCGGACAAGAGACTAATCCGTCGGTTTGTCCAAAACCGAAACCGAAAAAAACTCCCTTTACCCGGAAAGCATGGGCGATTCCACCAAGATAACTCTTTACTCTAACGTAGTCAAGATCGTTACGGATCAACTGATCTGACTGCACCTTTAACGGTACTTGGTCAAATCAAGGAAGAACTTGCACTTGAATCATTGGGATCAACGCTTTTTTCCCCATCAAGAGGCACAGCCGTTGATTCCTATCCATAGAACAATTTCTATCCGGGATTTACTTCATCTATCGTAATAATAGAAATTAAATCTCGATTTACGGATCCATCAGTCCAGCCTAACCCCATCCGATCCCATGGGTTAGCCAACCGCCCAACCACTGTAGTGATGGGATCCAATTTGGAATTTGGTTAGGTTTTGTCCCGGGTACCAAGGAAAAGAGTTCCAAGGCCCCCTAGCCGGAAGTTCATGCAAACATAAAATTAGGCACACCACTTACACACCCAATATGAAATTGCCTTTTTCTTAGCATCAGCTAACTTTAAAACAATCCTTTAATGAAACCATAGTACCACTGATCACAGTCTTCCAAATTATCCGATTGATTCTCAAATTTTCCATCATTCCTTCATCAGAGTATCTATGGCATCATTGGCAACTAGAACGCTCACCACCTGACCACTCAGGGGCCGTTTCTATAGTTCCTAGCCCATAATACTCGGCAATATAATCACTTATCAAGATGGACTCTCGTTGAAGATCAGCAAGATCAACCAACAGATCCATATAAAAGAGCCATGGACTCATCCGTTGAGGACCAGCAAGGTCAGTCAACCAGATCCATGCCCGGTTTCACAAAACAACTCTTACTCCTTGTTCCAATATCTTCCTCGACGTACGCGTGGGTATCCTAGGCGACCCAGAGCCCGAGCACCGTATGGTCAGCACCCTCTAGGATCCTTCGCAGGTGACCTAGCGCTTCACTCATAGGCCGCTTCCTTGGTCCCTCATCCACCGTACCGGAAGCTCACCATTTTAATCGAACCGAGGCTGGTCAAGACCTCGGTCGACCTTGCTACGCGAGACGTCCTCCATTGACTCTCCGTCAGCAGTTGCAACTTTATCAGTTAGGTCTCCACGACCTTAATCACAAGACGGTCAAAATGCTTCCCCAGCATTCTTGACATAAAACAGCCATTTACAAACAGCATTTACAAACAGTTTACAAATACAGTTTCTATATTAACTCTCATTTTTCCACATTGTTCCTCATTAATCCACATTACTTATTCCACATTCCATGTATATGTGTACTCATCCAATCACCTCCTTTTTCCATCTCTTCACTTCAGATTCCTTCACATCACATATCATATATTCACATCCATATCCACATCCATACATCCACATCCACATCCACATCCACATTCACATCCATACATCCACATCTACATGCTTATCTCCATTTTCACATCCTCATTTATACATCCACATCCCATATCCACATTCATACATACACATCCATATCCACATCCACATCCACATCCACATTCACATCCATGCATCCACATCTACATGCTTACCTCCATTTTCACATCCTCATTTATACATCCACATCCCATATCCACATTCATACATACACATCCATACATCCACATCCACATCCACATACATACATACATCCACATCCACATTCCACATTCACATCTATACATCCACATCTACATTCACATTCACATACATCCACATCCACATTCCCATACATCCACATCTATACATCCACATTCCACATTCACATCTACATTCACATTCACATACATCCACATCTACATTCACATTCACATACATCCACATCCCCATTCCCATTCACATCTATACATCCACATCTACATCCACATACATACATACATCCACATCTATACATCCACATTCCACATTCACATCTACATTCACATTCACATACATCCACATCTACATTCACATTCACATACATCCACATCCCCATTCTCATTCACATCTATACATCCACATCTACATCCACATACATACATACATCCACATCCACATTCCACATTCACATCTATACATCCACATCTACATCCACATTCACATACATCCACATCCACATTTCCATTCACATCTATACATCCACATCCATTCACATCTATACATTCACATCTACATCCACATTTACATCTATGCATATACATCTTCATGCATATATCCATTTTCATGTTCATACATCCACACTCCCATCTCCATATCCACACATCCACATACATACATCCATTTTCACATTCCCATTTATATAACCCCATATACCTTCACATCTAATCTTTTACATCACATCCATTCTCGCCCTATCACAACCCATATACATCTTATCCTATCACATACACTTCTTACCTCATCCCCCCATACACATCTTAATTCATCTTATCACATCCTAACTTATTTCATAAGCATCTTATCACCTCTTATCACATCCTATCACTTTCCATACGCATCTTATCAATTCTTATCACATCTCATACACCTCTTATCACATCTTATCACATTTCATATCTTTTTTTTTTAAAGAGAATTCTTTTATTTGATATAAGATTTCTCTACACATTTATTTATACATAAATTCCATTTAAGGAGACTAACACTTTCGAAATTAAAATCAATCTTTTATGCATCTTCTTATGCATGATTTCAGTTTGGTAGGGAATTATACTTTTAGAATAAAAGAATTTCTCTTATGCATCTAAGTTAAGCATAAAATCCATTTATGAGGAAAATCATACTTTTAGTATAAAAAGAATATCTTTTATGCATACCTATATGCATGAAATCCAATATGATAAAAGTAACACTTTTGATATAAAAATTTTTCCTTTATGCATACTTCTATGCATGAAAATTAAAAATGATAAAAGTAACACTTTTGATATAAAAATTTTCCTTTATGCATACTTCTATGCATGAAAATTAAAAATGATAAAAGTAACACTTTTGATATAAAAATTTTCTTTTATGCATACTTTTATGCATGAAAATTAAAAATAATAAAAGTAACACTTTTGATATAAAATTTTTTCCTTTATGCATACTTCTATGCATGAAATAAAAATGGTAAAAATAACACTTTTGATATAAAAATTTATCCATTATGCATACTTCTATGCATGAAATAAAAATGGTAAAAATAACACTTTTGATATAAAAATTTATCCATTTTGCATACTTCTATGCATGAAATAAAAATGGTAAAAATAACACTTTTGATATAAAAATTTTTCCTTTATGCATACTTCTATGCATGAAAATTAAAAATGATAAAAGTAACACTTTTGATATAAAAATTTTCTTTTATGCATACTTTTATGTATGAAATAAAAATGATAAAAGTACTTTTGATATAAAAATTTATCCATTATGCATACTTCTATGCATGAAAATAAAAATGGTAAAAATAACACTTTTGATATAAAAATTTATCTTTTATGCATACTTCTATGCATGAAAGTAAAAATGATAAAAGTAACACTTTTGATATAAAAATTTATCCATTATGCATACTTCTATGCATGAAAATAAAAATGGTAAAAATAACACTTTTGATATAAAAATTTATCCTTTATGCATAATATTAAAATTCAATTTCTCCATGATTATAATGAAATTCTTTCAATTAATCTAGGATGATGATTCCTAGAATATGGTAGGAAGTCCTCTTTTTATGCTTTGAATGAAAATTTTTTATGCATAATTTTTATAAAAATTTTGCCATAGCTCCGCTGCTATGACTGATAAATCTCAATTTTTCTAAGGGATAAAGCTTATCATTAAGGAAATAATTAAAATGATTCTCTAATTGGATCCTCAATCCATAATGGATTGAATCATCAAATACATAGACTAAAAGCATAGAAAAAAGCCATTAATTTGGCCTCAAGCATAGCTTAATCTTGGGTTAAGGAAAAGCTTTATGAAAAGCTTGATTTGGATTGAGAATGGGTCATGAGTATGACCATTTCTTGAGTGAGAGAGAGAAATTACATAAAAACCATTATAGAATTTAAACATAAATGAAAATTAACTTCAATAGCATTTATTAAATTATGTAACTCTTCACTACTATTCAAACTTCAATAGCATTTTAAAAAAAAACCATACCAATTAAACTTCTCAAGCTTGAGAGGGGTTGAGAAGAGAGAACATTGAGAAATTATAGAAAGATCAATATTCACTAATTACCTTACAACTTGCTTGATTCTTTGTTCACGGTAGAGGCCCCCAACCAATCAATTGGTTAAGTATGTTGATGGAGCCACTAATGGGGATTGAAGAAAGAGGGAAGCTCCAAAAACTAGTGAATTATTAAATGAATTCACAGTTCTTGGCTTAGGTGAAGTAGAGTAACGATGCATAAACACTATATATTTTTCAACAAGGGGGAGGCTTCTATTTATAGGAAAAATTGAGCTCCTAACCAAACAAACTGATTCTAGAATTTTCTAAATCAGTTTGGTCAATATTTGACCATTTTTAGGTCAGTTAAGCTAACTTTTTGGAACTAGACTTAAATGAGGAGAGAGGAGAGATGAATATCTCAATTTTTATGAGTTTAAAACTCATTCAAGCATGTGAAATATGCACCTCCTTTAAAGAACTCCCCTTCCTTACATATGTCATATTTTTAATATTGCTCATAGTTTTTTACTAATAAACCTTGTACATTTTCAACTCTTCATCTTATGTGAAATATGCACCTCCTTTAAAGAACTCCCCTTCCTTACATATGTCATACTTTTAATATTGCTCATAATTTTTTACTAATAAACCTTGTACATTTTCAACTCTTCATCTTATGTGAAATATGCACCTCCTTTAAAGAACTCCTCTTCCTTACATATGTCATACTTTTAATATTGCTCATAATTTTTTACTAATAAACCTTGTACATTTTCAACTCTTCATCTTATGTGAAATATGCACCTCCTTTAAAGAACTCCTCTTCCTTACATATGTCATACTTTTAATATTGCTCATAATTTTTTACTAATAAACCTTGTACATTTTCAACTCTTCATCTTATGTGAAATATGCACCTCCTTTAAAGAACTCCTCTTCCTTACATATGTCATACTTTTAATATTGCTCATAATTTTTTACTAATAAACCTTGTACATTTTCAACTCTTCATCTTATGTGAGCATTTACTCATTTTTGGGTATCTTCTTTTTCAAATTGGATTTATCTCCTCCCTACACATGGATTGATGCTATTGGCCCATAGGAACCTTAATTGGACCATAATCCAAAAATTTCTGAAAATCTAGACCCTTAGACTAAGGTCCTTTATACACATTTCTAATTAATTCCAATTGCACATTGGAAAGTTCTTTTTTGAATTTCTGTTTCAGGGGAACTTATTTTAATAAGATGAGATAATTTTCTATCTAAAAATATTAAAAATCTGAATATTCTCTCTCTAGAATATTTTCTCTCTCTAGGTTAAAACAGTTAGAAACAAGTCTTTTATATTTCTGAAGAGGGATTGATTATAGAAGAAGATACTAGACATCAAAAAGGGGTTTGGGGGAGGAATCTTACATTCTACCCCACTTAAAAAACGCGAGATGTCCTCATCTCGCAAACTGGGATAATTTCGCAAGATGCACGAATTATGAGACTTAGAGAAAAATTTAAATCAGGATTAACCACCAAGAAAAAGTCTCAAAGAGAGCAAGATTCAAGATAAGAACAAGATTTAAACTTTATTCATTCTCGGAACTTATACAGTAAAGATAGAAGAACTCTTTACACTTCCATAAGCCCGTCCATCATATGATCACAAAAGCAGCACTCACAAGCTGCACAAGTATAGGGTAACTCATCTATGGGAATGATTCTGCTGGTTATTGCCGCACCTATCTCAGTGGTATGAGGTGATCTAACAAAAGGACCTCTGAGAGGCAAGCCAAAAACGGGGTAAAGGCATATCTTCTCATGAGGAAGAAAACACGCCAGTAAGAAGACCCGCTCAGAAAACCCAGGATGTCTTGATCTCATGACGCAGTAGTATCGGGGACCCAAACCCAAAGCTTCAATAACCATGGCCAAGCGGACATTGTTACGGAAGTGCTGCTGACCCCAGGGTGTTACCCTAGTTATGTCTTGATAGGTCCGCCATTTTGTCTGCGCTACAGAAGTTCCCAAGTGAGGGAAAAGTGAGCGCTCATACTGCTCTATAAAATCTTTCTTCACAGACTCCCTTGCGTCTTGAAGGTGAGAAATCATCATGGATAAAACTAATTCTTGTTGCCAAGCCATGAAGGAGATTAAGAAAGAAAGAAGATCGATGGAAGTAAGATTACTGTGAACGACAAGTAAAAGTTACGACTTATATAAAGGAAGGAGCTAGCGTAACTTAGAAGCCAACGGTAACTTGCCACTGAAGTTTTACCGTCTTTCCATGATTTGGGTTTGGCACATTTTTCTATAGAAGGCATTCAGAACTTTGAGATGAGGAGATAAAAGAAGTTCGTAAGCTAAATCACCTACTTTCTTTGGTCCACAATATCTGGGAGATAACTTCTTATACTTCCCAAGAGATAAAGAACTTCTTTTGGGCCGTACTCGAGACCAAAACCTTGATATCCAAAACATCGATTCTCACTTCTGAACTCGTTGTTCTGAATCCTTAAAACAGGTGGAACTCTTGAGAAGTATTCAGGAAAAAGGTTCTTCCTTTTTTAAACAGAATCTTTCTTTTATTTTAGAGAGAGAATAATTATAAGATCAGAAAGGGAGATTCTTACTCCTGTATACCTCTAAGGTTGGGGGAGGAATCTTACATTCTACCCCACTTAAAAGGAGCAAGATGTCCTCATCTCGCAAGTAGAGGACAACTTTTTTGCTTAAAATCCAATTTATTCTGGGGTTCCTTATATTCCGGTCAACCAACAGAATATGGGGATAAATATCCCTTATATAGAATCCATCATTAAATAACAATTCATTCAAATCATATCATTCATATCTTTAACACGATAATGGTCCATTAGACCGAAAATTTCCTTCAGAACATTCCTCCACTGAATTTAAGTTAAGCAAGTTCTCAATTTGTCATCCCTTAACTTGATCTACCGTCTCAAGTATTAACAGTAGCAATTTGACAACACAATCCACTAATCTCATAGTGATTTGTTGAAATCATTATCATCATTTATCATTACAGGGACTCGTCCCATTCATCCTCATTGCGGTTTTGCTCAAGTTATTATATTTCAACTAAATTTCAAAAATCATCATTTTTCAATCAGAATCCCAATCAATTCATCAGTTCCCAAACAGAATTAAAAATCATATCAACCACATTCAAATTCATCATCTGGATAGCATTAACGCTTATAATTTCAAGTCTTAGATTTACTCGTATATACTGTCAGTAAAGAGCTGCAGTTATACTCTCGGTATATACGGATAGTCACGGCCCTTGGAATTATAAGGTAAATACCATCATGTCTAGGCCTCAAGCAAGTCAAGGATTCTATATAATTGCGGTACTTCCATCTGAAGACCCAATTACCAAATTACGAATTTCAATTTGAATATCAAATTGTATGAATTATATCACACAATTACAACCTTTTTGTGTTTCTTGATAAATTTCTGACCTATTTGTCTTCTCAATTGATCTTTATTAACCAAATGCTCTGATACCAACTGTGAGATCCCCCTGTTCCCACCGAGCAACGGATTCGGGTACTAGCAGCGGAAGTAGCACTTCTCGCGCGGGACAGGGGTCCCACATTCGGGGCCTCGCCCACGGATATCCGGACAAGAGACTAATCCGTCGGTTTGTCCAAAACCGAAACCGAAAAAAACTCCCTTTACCCGGAAAGCATGGGCGATTCCACCAAGATAACTCTTTACTCTAACGTAGTCAAGATCGTTACGGATCAACTGATCTGACTGCACCTTTAACGGTACTTGGTCAAATCAAGGAAGAACTTGCACTTGAATCATTGGGATCAACGCTTTTTTCCCCATCAAGAGGCACAGCCGTTGATTCCTATCCATAGAACAATTTCTATCCGGGATTTACTTCATCTATCGTAATAATAGAAATTAAATCTCGATTTACGGATCCATCAGTCCAGCCTAACCCCATCCGATCCCATGGGTTAGCCAACCGCCCAACCACTGTAGTGATGGGATCCAATTTGGAATTTGGTTAGGTTTTGTCCCGGGTACCAAGGAAAAGAGTTCCAAGGCCCCCTAGCCGGAAGTTCATGCAAACATAAAATTAGGCACACCACTTACACACCCAATATGAAATTGCCTTTTTCTTAGCATCAGCTAACTTTAAAACAATCCTTTAATGAAACCATAGTACCACTGATCACAGTCTTCCAAATTATCCGATTGATTCTCAAATTTTCCATCATTCCTTCATCAGAGTATCTATGGCATCATTGGCAACTAGAACGCTCACCACCTGACCACTCAGGGGCCGTTTCTATAGTTCCTAGCCCATAATACTCGGCAATATAATCACTTATCAAGATGGACTCTCGTTGAAGATCAGCAAGATCAACCAACAGATCCATATAAAAGAGCCATGGACTCATCCGTTGAGGACCAGCAAGGTCAGTCAACCAGATCCATGCCCGGTTTCACAAAACAACTCTTACTCCTTGTTCCAATATCTTCCTCGACGTACGCGTGGGTATCCTAGGCGACCCAGAGCCCGAGCACCGTATGGTCAGCACCCTCTAGGATCCTTCGCAGGTGACCTAGCGCTTCACTCATAGGCCGCTTCCTTGGTCCCTCATCCACCGTACCGGAAGCTCACCATTTTAATCGAACCGAGGCTGGTCAAGACCTCGGTCGACCTTGCTACGCGAGACGTCCTCCATTGACTCTCCGTCAGCAGTTGCAACTTTATCAGTTAGGTCTCCACGACCTTAATCACAAGACGGTCAAAATGCTTCCCCAGCATTCTTGACATAAAACAGCCATTTACAAACAGCATTTACAAACAGTTTACAAATACAGTTTCTATATTAACTCTCATTTTTCCACATTGTTCCTCATTAATCCACATTACTTATTCCACATTCCATGTATATGTGTACTCATCCAATCACCTCCTTTTTCCATCTCTTCACTTCAGATTCCTTCACATCACATATCATATATTCACATCCATATCCACATCCATACATCCACATCCACATCCACATCCACATTCACATCCATACATCCACATCTACATGCTTATCTCCATTTTCACATCCTCATTTATACATCCACATCCCATATCCACATTCATACATACACATCCATATCCACATCCACATCCACATCCACATTCACATCCATGCATCCACATCTACATGCTTACCTCCATTTTCACATCCTCATTTATACATCCACATCCCATATCCACATTCATACATACACATCCATACATCCACATCCACATCCACATACATACATACATCCACATCCACATTCCACATTCACATCTATACATCCACATCTACATTCACATTCACATACATCCACATCCACATTCCCATACATCCACATCTATACATCCACATTCCACATTCACATCTACATTCACATTCACATACATCCACATCTACATTCACATTCACATACATCCACATCCCCATTCCCATTCACATCTATACATCCACATCTACATCCACATACATACATACATCCACATCTATACATCCACATTCCACATTCACATCTACATTCACATTCACATACATCCACATCTACATTCACATTCACATACATCCACATCCCCATTCTCATTCACATCTATACATCCACATCTACATCCACATACATACATACATCCACATCCACATTCCACATTCACATCTATACATCCACATCTACATCCACATTCACATACATCCACATCCACATTTCCATTCACATCTATACATCCACATCCATTCACATCTATACATCCACATCTACATCCACATTTACATCTATGCATATACATCTTCATGCATATATCCATTTTCATGTTCATACATCCACACTCCCATCTCCATATCCACACATCCACATACATACATCCATTTTCACATTCCCATTTATATAACCCCATATACCTTCACATCTAATCTTTTACATCACATCCATTCTCGCCCTATCACAACCCATATACATCTTATCCTATCACATACACTTCTTACCTCATCCCCCCATACACATCTTAATTCATCTTATCACATCCTAACTTATTTCATAAGCATCTTATCACCTCTTATCACATCCTATCACTTTCCATACGCATCTTATCAATTCTTATCACATCTCATACACCTCTTATCACATCTTATCACATTTCATATCTTTTTTTTTAAAAGAGAATTCTTTTATTTGATATAAGATTTCTCTACACATTTATTTATACATAAATTCCATTTAAGGAGACTAACACTTTCGAAATTAAAATCAATCTTTTATGCATCTTCTTATGCATGATTTCAGTTTGGTAGGGAATTATACTTTTAGAATAAAAGAATTTCTCTTATGCATCTAAGTTAAGCATAAAATCCATTTATGAGGAAAATCATACTTTTAGTATAAAAAGAATATCTTTTATGCATACCTATATGCATGAAATCCAATATGATAAAAGTAACACTTTTGATATAAAAATTTTTCCTTTATGCATACTTCTATGCATGAAAATTAAAAATGATAAAAGTAACACTTTTGATATAAAAATTTTCCTTTATGCATACTTCTATGCATGAAAATTAAAAATGATAAAAGTAACACTTTTGATATAAAAATTTTCTTTTATGCATACTTTTATGCATGAAAATTAAAAATAATAAAAGTAACACTTTTGATATAAAATTTTTTCCTTTATGCATACTTCTATGCATGAAATAAAAATGGTAAAAATAACACTTTTGATATAAAAATTTATCCATTATGCATACTTCTATGCATGAAATAAAAATGGTAAAAATAACACTTTTGATATAAAAATTTATCCATTTTGCATACTTCTATGCATGAAATAAAAATGGTAAAAATAACACTTTTGATATAAAAATTTTTCCTTTATGCATACTTCTATGCATGAAAATTAAAAATGATAAAAGTAACACTTTTGATATAAAAATTTTCTTTTATGCATACTTTTATGTATGAAATAAAAATGATAAAAGTACTTTTGATATAAAAATTTATCCATTATGCATACTTCTATGCATGAAAATAAAAATGGTAAAAATAACACTTTTGATATAAAAATTTATCTTTTATGCATACTTCTATGCATGAAAGTAAAAATGATAAAAGTAACACTTTTGATATAAAAATTTATCCATTATGCATACTTCTATGCATGAAAATAAAAATGGTAAAAATAACACTTTTGATATAAAAATTTATCCTTTATGCATAATATTAAAATTCAATTTCTCCATGATTATAATGAAATTCTTTCAATTAATCTAGGATGATGATTCCTAGAATATGGTAGGAAGTCCTCTTTTTATGCTTTGAATGAAAATTTTTTATGCATAATTTTTATAAAAATTTTGCCATAGCTCCGCTGCTATGACTGATAAATCTCAATTTTTCTAAGGGATAAAGCTTATCATTAAGGAAATAATTAAAATGATTCTCTAATTGGATCCTCAATCCATAATGGATTGAATCATCAAATACATAGACTAAAAGCATAGAAAAAAGCCATTAATTTGGCCTCAAGCATAGCTTAATCTTGGGTTAAGGAAAAGCTTTATGAAAAGCTTGATTTGGATTGAGAATGGGTCATGAGTATGACCATTTCTTGAGTGAGAGAGAGAAATTACATAAAAACCATTATAGAATTTAAACATAAATGAAAATTAACTTCAATAGCATTTATTAAATTATGTAACTCTTCACTACTATTCAAACTTCAATAGCATTTTAAAAAAAAACCATACCAATTAAACTTCTCAAGCTTGAGAGGGGTTGAGAAGAGAGAACATTGAGAAATTATAGAAAGATCAATATTCACTAATTACCTTACAACTTGCTTGATTCTTTGTTCACGGTAGAGGCCCCCAACCAATCAATTGGTTAAGTATGTTGATGGAGCCACTAATGGGGATTGAAGAAAGAGGGAAGCTCCAAAAACTAGTGAATTATTAAATGAATTCACAGTTCTTGGCTTAGGTGGAGTAGAGTAACGATGCATAAACACTATATATTTTTCAACAAGGGGGAGGCTTCTATTTATAGGAAAAATTGAGCTCCTAACCAAACAAACTGATTCTAGAATTTTCTAAATCAGTTTGGTCAATATTTGACCATTTTTAGGTCAGTTAAGCTAACTTTTTGGAACTAGACTTAAATGAGGAGAGAGGAGAGATGAATATCTCAATTTTTATGAGTTTAAAACTCATTCAAGCATGTGAAATATGCACCTCCTTTAAAGAACTCCCCTTCCTTACATATGTCATATTTTTAATATTGCTCATAGTTTTTTACTAATAAACCTTGTACATTTTCAACTCTTCATCTTATGTGAAATATGCACCTCCTTTAAAGAACTCCCCTTCCTTACATATGTCATACTTTTAATATTGCTCATAATTTTTTACTAATAAACCTTGTACATTTTCAACTCTTCATCTTATGTGAAATATGCACCTCCTTTAAAGAACTCCTCTTCCTTACATATGTCATACTTTTAATATTGCTCATAATTTTTTACTAATAAACCTTGTACATTTTCAACTCTTCATCTTATGTGAAATATGCACCTCCTTTAAAGAACTCCTCTTCCTTACATATGTCATACTTTTAATATTGCTCATAATTTTTTACTAATAAACCTTGTACATTTTCAACTCTTCATCTTATGTGAAATATGCACCTCCTTTAAAGAACTCCTCTTCCTTACATATGTCATACTTTTAATATTGCTCATAATTTTTTACTAATAAACCTTGTACATTTTCAACTCTTCATCTTATGTGAGCATTTACTCATTTTTGGGTATCTTCTTTTTCAAATTGGATTTATCTCCTCCCTACACATGGATTGATGCTATTGGCCCATAGGAACCTTAATTGGACCATAATCCAAAAATTTCTGAAAATCTAGACCCTTAGACTAAGGTCCTTTATACACATTTCTAATTAATTCCAATTGCACATTGGAAAGTTCTTTTTTGAATTTCTGTTTCAGGGGAACTTATTTTAATAAGATGAGATAATTTTCTATCTAAAAATATTAAAAATCTGAATATTCTCTCTCTAGAATATTTTCTCTCTCTAGGTTAAAACAGTTAGAAACAAGTCTTTTATATTTCTGAAGAGGGATTGATTATAGAAGAAGATACTAGACATCAAAAAGGGGTTTGGGGGAGGAATCTTACAGGTATTTTCTTTTACAAGTTGGATTTATCTCCTCCCTACACATGGATTGATGTTATTGGTCCATAGGAACCTTAATTGGACCATAGTCTAAAGATTTCTGAAAATCTAGACCCTTAGACTAAGGTTCTTTATACCTATTTCCAATTAATTCCAATTGCACATTGGAAAATTCTTTTTGAATTTCTGTTTCAGGGGAACTCATCTGAATTATAAGAGATATTTTTCTATCCAAAAATATTCAAAATCTGAATATTCTCTCTCTAGAATAATTTTTCTCTCTCTAGGCTAAAATAGTTAGCAACAGGGTCTTTATATTTCTGAAGAGGGTTGATTACAGGGGAAGATACTAGACATCAAAAAGGGGTTGGGGAAGGAATCTTATAGATAGAAATGTAACAACTGGCCGATTCAATAAAGGAGACCTTGTGCTCTTGTACACACTTAAGAAGCATAAGAGAAAGCTCAAGAAACGTGGCCTAGGACCGTTTGTGATTAATGAGCTTACTCCAAGTGGTGCAGTGCATTTAGAGACACTAGAAGGTGAGCAAATGCCTAACTTCATTAATGGAAGTCGTCTCAAGAAATACAATGAACCATTAACTGAAGCCGTGCTTCAACAAATGCATGCTGCCCACACACAGAAAGAAGCACATGACCTACTTAAATGTCAGGCTCAAGAAGAGACTAAAGCTAGAGTTGCAAAAGCTAAAGAGCATCGCAAGGCTTCTGTGTTGGCCTTACAGTTGGCTACTGATGAAACAATATGTCGATCCTTTCAATATTCAAGTGTGTCTTCATCTTCATGAGACTACCTACTTTGTCTCTGCCTTAATTGACTTTGGTGCAAATTATAATATTCTCTCGTTTGACACATGGATAGCCTTGGGACAACCAACACTTGTGCACTACGAAGCTTCTCAGGTGAAGATAACCCTATAGAGGAAAAATGTGTCATTATGATGTCCATTCAAGATCACTAGATGTCAGTTCCCTTTTATGTGGCTAGTAAGTCCAAGGCAGTGGTAGAGGCTGTTCTTGGTTGATCGTGGTTAAGTGCTACCAATTGTTCATTAGATTGGAAGAATAGACAATACAAATTGCAAATTGACTCTGATTGCATCTTGGGATCTGCTGCTCCACGAGTTTTATCATGTCAAAAGGGTGGTGGTTCTACCTTACACAACCCACTTTCAACATTTGCTCTTCAAGCTCCAAGACAAATGATGTGGATAATCGATGAGTCCTCAAATGAGGGCCATGGCTGGCATGTTCCAACTACTCTAGTCACTACTCAAAGAAGGCCAATCAAGAAGGAATTGTCAATTTGGCTACCCAAAGATGCGTACAAACTTGTACCATCTAGCCTAGTTGCTATATGTCCTAAAAAGCATATTTTTTCCAAGCCTAAACCTCAGATTGTTACTCATTGGATCCCAAAGCATGTTCTTAAAGCACAAGGCTATTATGAGGGTGCAACAACACTTTGGCTTCCCAAATGCCATGGTTTGCTAGAGCCAGAAGAGTGTATCAATAAGATTCCAAAAGCCACTCTTGGTTTTTCATATCAGTGGGTGCAAAGGAAATCAACACAACCTCTTCAAGATAGGATAGGTGGTTGTGATAGCACCTACAAATCTCCTTGTGTTGACCTTCCCCAAACATGTATTGAATCACCAGTTGTCCCAACTTCTCCTTGTTACACACGTCCACTATCAACTTGTGTACCTAAGAAAAATCCAACTTTACATGAGTCTCCTTTGAGCATAGATTCTAGCACTTCACTACCTAAATCCTCTGATCTTTCTCCAATTCCTCGACAATTGCTATCCTTCCTACCTCTTAAAAAGTACATACACAAAACCAAAGGTAAGGCATTAACATTACAATTGAAGCTCTTTGGTAGATCAATGTTTGAATAGCCTCACTTTTACTAATGTGGTTCCTTATGCCTTTACAGGATTGTGTTCTTTTGGAGATGATCTTATCTACATTGTTTTTGATAGGGATTGTAATGATGGATATGAATGTATAAAGTTTGAAGTCTCTAAATTTCATTGTTCTACGCCCAGATACCTCCTGATGTGGATACTTGGCGAGATACATGTCCACCATGCATTGACCCTGATAGTACTCAACCTGAACATCGTGGGGGTTATAGTGCTCCTCCTTTTCAAACTCATTCTAGGTACTTTTATGCTCCCTTAGGTGAATTGCTGTGGGCATCACTTTATCACTTTATTCTATCAACAGCATCATCCATTTCCACATTGTCAAGAGTGTGCACGACTCGTATTAGGAGAAGCTTCACACATTTGCTTGCTATGCCGCTCTTACTTTCGACAATATGGCACGGGCTTAATGAAACAAATTGTGGGAATTACAACCTAATGCCATAACCTTCTTGATGTGAGAGTACTAAGCCGAGGACCAAATCAACGTAGATTACCTAAGGAGGTTCAAGCACAACAATGGAGGGATACATGCATAAATGACTTGCAACCACCTATCTTGCAACCTTCCCCTAGCCTCAACATGTCAATTTTGGATCACTATCTATGAGTACCTATATTGAGCAGTTCCAAAATCGGAATTGTCTGCTTAACCTTCCCATAGAACCAATGCCATATTTTAGCGAGGAAGCACTCCTTCCTCTACCACCTTCTCTAGAGACCGGTTTTTGTACAGGGTTGTCCTTGTATCCTGCAGTGATTGATACCATCTTTCCAGCAGAAGTGGACACGGATCCACAACCAGTGCAAGGGTAAGCTTATCAACTCCACAATAAGATCAACAAGCCAGGGCACTTTTCTCCCACTGGGTTTTTCCCCTCGGCTATATTCGGGTGATTGGCACCAATAACAAATTTTATTCTTTTCTTTTCTTGTTTATTAATAAGACATTTTGTAGAGATCTCAGCTAAACAAGAGCATACAAACACACCCCAATAGTCCACCTATAGTGCACACAAATTTTAGGAAGGGGGGAGACATGCAATGCCTACAAAGAGCAAAGAGAAGCAATCTGCACAACATCAGCAATGCATCAATGCAAATGCATAACATTAATGAGCACTACAACAAGTGTATTCAAATCATAATATTTTGTTCTTTATGTGCTTTTCACTTTTGTATATATTGTTTGCATGTTCACACACAGTTGGGGCTGGTTTAAGTTTTAAATTAGTTGTTAAAATGTGGTGAGTGATTTCTAGATTCTTAGAGGACTTAGTAGAAGGTATTTCTATTTGAAGATGGTGTACGATATATGCCAAAGGAGTACGCCAAGTTCTTATGCTCTCGAAGTATATTAGTTATCCCTAGTGGTAGCTACCTCTTAGGTATGGGCTAGGTGCTAGGATTAATAAAAAATTTACGAAAATCATGCCCATAAAAAAAATATACAAGTGAATCGAGACATGACATGTCTACAGCCATGTGGAATGGTTGGTAGGACCTTGGGTTGTCTTAGCACCTTGGGGCCGATGCCTTGGTTTCCATGGGGTGAACACTGACGTCTAAAAGATTCAGAAGAAGACCTTCAAGGACTCTATCACCTTGATAGATGTTGGTAGGACTCTGGGGTGAACACTGACGTCTAAAAGATTCAGAAGAAGACCTTCAAGGACTCTATCACCTTGATAGATGTTGGTAGGACTCTGAGGTACATTTTGGGCCCTCGAGATCGATGCCCTCATCTTCATGGGGTACTCCTTATGTTAAAAAGAAAGAAAAGGGTTTGTCGCCCTTGAGATACTTAGCGGCCTTTAGATTCTCTTGGCGGAGGTCTCTTGGCCATTGCTTGGGTCTCATTGGGATGGAACCTTCCTCTTTATTCATCTTTTACCCACACACCAAAAGAAGAAGAAGAAGAAGAAGAAGAAGAAGAAGAAAGAAAGAAAGAAAGAAAGAAAGAAAGAAAGAAAAGGTCCAATCACCATTGCTCATATTTAGGAGTAGGGTTGCCACTTAGGAATAACTTAAATACTTGTAGGACATTGAGACTGCGGTCATAACCTGTGGTGTACAAGCACACTTGCCTCTGCATAGCACTATCTACCACTTAGTCTCACTTTGACTAGTCTTTACTCACTTCTTTTAGCACTCTTTAAAACTCTAATCGGCCTTTCACTTGCATGCTTACGTGTGAGATTGTCATTGTTGGTTTTTTTTCAATAAAAGGCTTTATTTGTCTTCTATTGTTTTTTGTAGCTTTTGTTTCTACCACGCCCGAGGATGTGCGCGATTTAGGAAGGGGGGAATGTTCCACGAGAACACTCACGGGAACACGAATTATGGAAGGAGGCCGAAAGCAATTAACACGAGAGAGCGGGATTGTAGCCATGGAAGATAAAGACGCACATAATTTTTTCATATTTTTGTGCCAAAGTGCAATGTTAATCGTTCTAGGCCAATGTGGGTTCTAAATGAGAGTTCTAAGTGTATTAAGCAAGGCTCACTTATGGGATTGTCCGTCCATGTGTGAAAGAGGCCTAGGGTTAGGGTTAGAGACATCTCTACAAAAGAGATGTTAGCTAAAGAAAGTGGATGTTTTTGCCATTCTCATAAGCTATTGAGTGAAGCTCTTGAGCTCACAAGCTATGGCAGCTCTCTAACTCTCTCTCTATTGTACTCTAATGAGCATCAAGCTCCAATGAGTATAGCTCCACTTCTTTCTCTTAATCTGTTTTAGCATCATTGAAGTAGATTAATCTATGATTAGTTGAATGCTTCTTTCTTTCTCTTGTGTATGCTGCATGCTTGTAGTGTGTGTGTGTAGTCTCCATTGATGCAAGCTCTTGCCCACTTCATTGGCAAACAATGAGTTATTCATGGATAGACTCTCTCTATGAGCTTGTGGGTTTGTGAATGTTACATTCTCTGCTTGCTTAAGCTTGTGGGATAGTAGATGCACGCTTATGGGTTTGCAGGCATTAGGGAAAGCTAAGATTTAATCAATGTTTGAATGGGATTAAGAGATTGCTATGCATTGCTTGTTCTCTTCATTAGTGTAGTGGATTTAAGGGATTGAGAGATTGATTGAGGTGTTGAATGGTTGAATCGTCAAGTGGTGGTTTGTGTATGTGAACTCTCCCTCATGGGATAAGCCTTCATGCACTAATCGGGTCGAGTCCTCGGATTGACATTGTGTTTCTTAACACATTTGTTGATCGGTAGTACTCTATGAGCACTATATTGCACGGTAAAGAGAACCGCTCTACACCCACTTATGTTGCCTTCACTAATACTAAGGAATGCATCAAGGACACCGCCAAGAACCAGGGCGCACTGAACCCGACTAACCATCTTATTGGCTAGTACATGCTGGCCAGCCGGCCAACCTATGATTTTTGTCAAGTACAACCAATTTATAGAGCTAGCAAATGGTCATAGGCTCATATCAAATCTATCAGGCAATGAGAGTATAGTGGGTGAGAGGGTGTATTTATCAGGTGGCCAAAAGTAAGGATAGCAATAGCCAGAGAGAGCGATCTCAAGTAATTTCTGCTAAATGAGGCCATAAACACATTGAATGCAGAAACAGAGCTACTGGTGCAAGAAGCAATGGAGCAGGAAGCTATGGGGAGGATAATCTATTTAAGATTTTGGAGAAAGTAGAGCTTCATCTCCCAAAGGGGTTATGGGTTTCTCTATCATGGGTCGCCAAGGTGTTAATGGGGAAATGACCTAACAGAGAAACCGAAAAAAAGAAACAGGAAAAAGGAACAAAACACAGAGAAAAAAACAAAGAGAGAAAGAGTCTCCATTGCAGCTTAGTCAAAATCCATGATTCTCAAAATGATACATAAAGGCTCACACAAAAAGTTCCAAGGTAGATGATGGCCCAAGGTAGGTGAAGGGTGCCGGTCGTCAATGTCCACATCACTCTGTGCACAGATTTGGGCATCGCAATCAGTTCTCCCAGTGCGTCAAAGTTGGGTCCCAGCGCCATTCAACACACTTGTTTATCTCCTTGGTTCTCGTCATGGTCTCTTCTTGGAGTAATTTGTTTTGTTGATTTGCATGGTACACAGCTAGATCAATGCATTCTAGCTCTACCACATGGTAGAGCTAGACCTCAAATGTAATTCTAGCTCCACCACATGGTAGAGCTAGACCTCAAAGCAGTCTAGCTCTACGATGTGGTCTAGGTTGGATACAGCTCTAGCACGTGTTAGAGCTCGATCAAATGCAATTCTAGCTTCTTGGTTCTTGTGTTGTGAAGTAGATCTCTTCTTGGAGTAATTGATTTTGTTGATCTGCATGGTACACAGCTAGATCGATGCATTCTAGCTCCACCACATGGTAGAGCTAGATCGGATGCAATTGTAGCTCCTTGGTTCTCGTCATGTGAAGTAGGTCTCTTCTTAGAGTGATTGGTTTTGCTGATCTGCATGGTACACAGCTAGATCTGGGTTGCTTGCCACACATTTTTCCATGCATGATTTGAATTTCATGCCTCTTCGTCAGCGCCGTTTGGGCCACGGTTGGAAATTTCCGCCATTTGCAATGCTCGTTTATCTTTTTCGAGAACCCGGATTCGAACAGTTAGAAGTTGAGGATCCAGGACCCCATCAGAGAACGGACCATACGGACTTGTGCTAGGGAAGTTGCTCTATGTCCAAATCACTCCATGCGTGGATTTATGCATCGTAATCACTTCTCCCAGCGCTTCAAAGTTGTGTCCGGGCGGCGAAGATAGTGCAAAATCGCCATAACAGAGTTTCGGATCCGAAATGAGTCCGAACCATATCTGAACACAAGAAGAAAGATCTGGGTTGCTTGCCACACATTTGTCCATGCATGATTCGATTTTCATGCCTCTTTGGCATCGTTTGGGCCACGGTTGGAAATTTTCACCATTTGGCACGCTCGTGCATCTTTTTCGAGAACCTGGATTCGGATAGTTAGAAGTTGAGGATTAGGGACCCCATCAAAGAATAGACCACACAGACTTGTGCTAGGGAAGTTGCTCTATGTACACATCACTCCGTGCATGGATTTGGGCATCACAATCACTTCTCTCGACGCATCAAAGTTGGGTCCCGGCGAAGATAGTGCAAAATTGCCATTACAGAGTTTCGGATCCGAAATGAGTCCGAATCGCATCTGAACACAACAAGAAAGATCGAGGTCTCTTACCACACATTTGTCCATGTATGATTCGAATTTCATGCCTCTTCGGCACCGTTTAGGCCACGATTGGAAATTTCTGCCATTTGGCACGCTCGTGCATCTTTTTCGAGAACCCGGATTAGGACAGTTTAAAAAAATGTTGTCAGTTAATCGATCGTGATGTACTAATGAGGATACGACAAGACTTTTGGGGACAATCTCAGGAGTCTCGTACAAATTATGTATATGATGTGTTTTCTACAGCTTGGCATCGTGATTCAGCTCAAAAAATTAAATATGAATTTAGGTTAAATGGGGTAATTGTTTGTTGTAGAGCATGGTATGAGATGCATGGTATACCACAGACATCCTTTTACCATTACAGGGAAAAGTTTGAGTCCGGTGTGTGTCAATATCTGCATGGAAACATAGGGGTATTGAGGAGAGGCCTACAACATTCTAGTGAGACAAGAGCACTACTTGATGAATTTGTGAACATGAACTCCGAGCCTACGCCACACAAAAGTAGAACAATGCTAGATGGCTCAAGGGAAACCAGGTTTTCGATTCCATCAATATTCAAGCAAGTTGACATTTTAAATGAAATCAACGCAACACTTGAGCAGTTGGGACATGAGAAGAGGCTATCAAAGTCATCGTTTAGTAGAATTTGGAATAAAGAGTACCCACAAGTGTCCCTAAAAAAGGCAAGTGAGTTCTCCAAGTGCACCTTGTGTAGTGGTCTCAAGGCAAAACTAGAAGCCAAACCTAGTCTAGAAGAAAGAGCAAGGCTTCTCAGTGAAAGAGATATTCACATGCAACAACAACAAAGTTGCAGGAGCTTATACTATGCATGGCACATATTTTCAAAAACGCAACCACAAAAGTATGTATGCATCATCCATGACAAGATGGATCAAAAGAAAATAGCCATTCCCAGACTATGGGTCCTTCCCAAGGGTGTGGATTCGATATATAATTTACCAATTGCATTGATTGGTATGATCACTCATGGCCATGCAGAAGGTCATTATGGACACTTTATTTTGAATGGTTTATGGCCATCTGATCCCAATCTAACAATTGGCTCAATCGCAAGTTGTTAACATAACTTAGAGAGGATGGATAAGCATCCTCTTGGTGATCTAGTAACAAATGGGCTTCCAAGGAGTAATTTTTCACTTCTACATGCTTTAAATTCAAGGACAGTTTTAGACAACCACAATATGAGTGATGGTAAAGATCCCATTGTTGAACCATGTATAAATCAGGGAGACACAATGAATTGGGTTTTCTTGTTTCACAAGTTACCAGAAAACTTGTTGCTACAACTAGATAATTGTGTTGGAGAAAATAAAAATCGGTACTTATTTGCCTATTTGTCATTGCTTGTTGCACGGGGTGCTTTCAAAACTGTACAGTTGGGATTTCTAATGGTCGAACATACACATGAGGATATAGATGCCATGTTTAGTAGGTTTTCAGAGAAATTAAGAGTGGGGCAAACCTTTACTTTACCACATTTGATGGATACTTTAAGAACCAGCTCAACTTCTTCTCCAGCTCCCTTCTTGCTTACAGAGGTCCCTGACTTCAAGGCATATTGTGATGGCTACATTTGTGATGGGCAAGAAGCACTTATAGGTCACTCCAAACCACTTCTATTCAGGTTCTTCATGGAAGGAGACACACCGGTAATGCAATTTAAGGCACATGTAGCTATTCATAATTAGAGTGGAAGTATCCATCTTTGGAAGACAGACAATGAAGGTAAACCAAGGTTACCAAAAGGAGATCCACCTCTACTACCAATGGCCAAGGATATAAAGATGCATGCAGAAGTAATATCAAGATTGAAGGGTTACATAAAATTTTGGCAGAATCTAAGTAATGGTTCATTTGTGCCAAGATATTATAGGCCCGTGATAGATTATTGGAGTAATGTAATCGAAGAGCTTGGAAAAACAATACAATCAGAGGCAAGAAAGTACACAGATTTTTGGCCAAAATCTGAAGGGTCCCATCAATCAGATGATATGAATGTTGAACAATTGCAGGCACAAAGACTCTTAGGTATTGAAGAACATAATGATCATTATTGTGGGCCTGTGCACGGGATAAACCAAGGGAGGCATTTAACCCTATGCTACATGTTCAGCAAGGACACTTTGTCATGCTGCACCTAGATGACGCAAACATCTATCCAGTTTGGCTTGCTATGGCTGAATCGGATATTGATGATGAGCCTACATCACCAAATTACAAGAAACTCTTGATTCAATATTGGGGACCTTGTGCAAGGAAGAAAGGTTTGACATATGCTCAAGCTTATGCTGATTGTTGGAAGGGATATTGGCAAATTAATGAGGCAGAACAACAAGTATGGGAAAATGTTGATGCAATTCTTTGGTCGTGGAAACCAAGGAATCCACCACCATACAAAAGAATCAAGATACCAGAAAAGGAAGCCCGTATAGCAAAAGCATGCTTAGGCTTGGCTTGTGAGGATGAAGTTCATATTGATGGTTCCTTCAATGAGGAGTAGCATTTGTAGATTCAATATTGACAATGTGGATTTTTAGGTTAATATAACTCTAATATCCAAAAGAGATGTACTTTGGTATCTTCTTTATTTTTTATTTTCACTTATTGAATGAAATTTTTCTTTGTGCCTCCTACATTTTTTTGATATAATAATGTTTCTATCTTATTTGTTCGATTGTTTCATAAATTTTGTGTAGTGTACAACTCAATTGGTGCAGGTCCTGCAAAGAAACAAATACCACTTTCTTATTAATGGTGTTTATCAACACCACCTTCCTACATGATTATCAAACTCCTTTCAAATATATTTATGCACAAATACTAATACCACTTTTTTGGTTTGAATGGTGATTATCAACACTACCTTCCTCCGTTCTATATTAAAAAAATCCACCATAACTTTTCCCACATTAAGTGGGAAATTCCCATAATACATGAAACCTCTCAATTTCAAAATTCCCATAATGCGGGATTTTTTCCATAATACCTAATACGGTCTTGGAAGCATATTGAAATTGTTATTTTGATTATAAAAGTGTTATTTTCATCATAAATGATTTTTATGCATAAATGGATGCATAAAAGAAATTCTTTTATATTAAAAGAGTGATTTTCATCATAAATAATTTTTATGCATAAATGGATGCGTAAAAGAAATTCTTTTATATTAAATGAGTGATTTTCATCATAAATGATTTGTATGCATAAAAGTTTTTTTATTAAAAGTTTGATTTTCATCATAAATGATTTTTATGCATAAATGGATGCATAAAAGAAATTCTTTTATATTAAAAGAGTGATTTTCATCATAAATGAATTGTATGCATAAACATATGCATAAAAGATTTTTTTATATTAAAAGTGTGATTTTCATCATAAATGGATTTTATGCATAAATTAGATGCATAAGAGAAATTCTTTTATTCTAAAAGTGTAATTCCTACTAAATTGGATGTATGCATGGAAAGATGCATAAAGAATTTATTTTAATCCAAAAGTGTTATTTCATCAATTTTGATTTTATGCATAGAATGATGCATAAAGAAATCTATTTTTATTTCAAAAGAGTTATTTTCACCAATTTTGATTTTATGCATAGAATGATGCATAAAGAAATCTATTTTTAGTTCAAAAGAATTATTTTCATCAATTTTGATTTTATGCATAGGAAGATCCATAAAAGATTAATTTTTACTTCAAAAGTGTCATTCTCATTTAAAATGAATTTATGCATAGGAAAATGCATAAAAGATTGATTTTTATTTCAAAAGTGTTATTCTCCTTAAAATGGAATTTATGCATAAATAGATGCGTAAAGAAATCTTATATCAAAAATAAGAATTCTCTTGTATTCTATAAAAAGATATGATGATGTGAAATGAATCAGATAGATGAAAATGAACGAAGAATGGATGGAGATGTATGTATGTGAAAGAATGGATGTAGATGTATGCATGTGAAGGATGGATGTGTATGCATGTGAAGGATGGATGTGAATGCATGTGAAGAATGGATGTGGATGCATGTGAAGAATGGATGTGGATGTATGTGAAAGGAAAGATGTATGTGTATGTGATAAGTATGGATGTGGATGTATGAGGAAGAATATATGTGGATGTGAATGTGATGGATACGAATGAAAGGAAAGATGTATGTGAATGTGATAAGTATGGATGTGAAAGGAAAGATGTATGTGAATGTGATAAGTATGGATGTGGATGTATGTGGAAGAATATATGTGGATGTGAATGTGTTGGATACGAATGAGATTAGAGGTGATGAGATGTGATGTAAATTGGATTGATATGAATGATAAGGGATGTGAATGAATGATATAAGATGTGAATGAATATGATAACACATGAATCCGGATGTGAATGAATGATAAGGGATGTGAATGGATGTGATGTGATGTGAATCGGGATGTGAATGAACGATAAGGAACGTGAATGAATGTGTTAGCATATGAATCTAGATGTGAATGAATGAAATGTGATGTGAAGTGGATGTGATAAGATGTAATGTAAACTGAATATATGTTAATGTATGAGAAGTGATGAGATGTATGGGTAGATGCAAGTGGATGAGATCTGATGAGGATAAACGAAGAAATAAGTGATGAAATAGAAAAAGATGTGATTAGATAAAAATGGGGAATGCTTATGAAATGAATGTGGATTGATGTAGATGAATGTATGAATAATGTGGATTGACATGTGGATTGATGTAGATGAAGGTATGAATAATGTGGTTTGATGTGGATCGATGTATGGATGATGTGGATTGATGTGAATAAATCTATGGATGATGTGGATGATGTGGACTGATGTGTGGATGATGTGGATTGACATGTGGATGATGTGATTGGATGTGAATTGATGTGGGAATGATATGATGTGATAGGGATTGATGAAGTAAAATTGTGGTAAGATGAAAAAAGATGGGGACTAATATGTAAGGATGTGGAGTGATTGAGAAAAGATGGAAATACTATTAGGACTCTAATTGTATGTGAAATCTGTTATTAAATGACTGTTTTATGTCAAGAATGCTGGGGTATCATTTTGACCGTCTTGTGGATGAGGTCGTGGAGATCTATCTGTTAAAGTTGCAACTGCTGAGATGGAGAGTCAATGGAGGATGTCTCGCGTAGCAAGGTCGGCCGAGGTCTTGACCAACCTCGGTTTGATTAAAATGGTGAGCTTCCGGTACAGTGGATGAGGGACCAAGGAAGCGGCCTATGAGTGAAGTGCTAGGTGACCTGGGAAGGATCCTAGAGGATGCTGACCATATGGTGCTCGGGCTCTCGATCGTTGAAGATACCCACAAGTATATCGGGGAAGATATTGGAACAAGGAGTAAGAGTTATTTTCTGAATTCGGGTGTGGATCTGGTTGATTGACCTTGCTGGTCCTCAACGGATGAGTCCATGACTCTTTTATATGGATCTATTGGTTGATCTTGCTAATCTTCCATGGAGATTCCATTTTGTTATGTGAATATATTGCCGGATACTATGAGCTAGGAACTATCAAAAAGACCCTTGAGTGAATAGGTGGTGAGCGTTGTGGTTGCCAATGATGCCATAAGTACATCGATGAAGGAATGATTTGGAAATAAGGATTCAACCAGAGATTTTGAGGATTGTGATCAGTGACACAATGGTTTCATTAAAGGATAAGTGAATATTAGGTAATTTGGAAAAAATCTCACATTTTGGGAATCAATTACTCCATATAGTTTTGGACATATCTTAAACATACTAACTCCAAATTTGTCAGAGTTCATAGATTTAGATTCTACTCTTCCAGATCTTTCCGATGATATATCACATGAGGGGGTTTTGAAAAACTTTTGGACAAGTTCACCATGCTCCCATTTTTCAAATGGGAATGGGATTTTTCCCAAATTATCTAATATGGTGTTGGATTGTTTTAAAGATAGCTGATGCTGAGAAAAAAGGCAATTTCATATTGGGTGTGTAAGTGGTGTGACTAGTTTTATGTTTGCATGAACATCCAGCTAGGGGGCCTGGGAACTCTTTTCCCTAGTACCCGGGACAAAACCTAACCAAATTCCTAATTGGATCCCATCACTACAATGGTTGGGCAGTTGGCTAACCCATGGGACTGGATGGGGTTAGGCTAGACTCACTAGTACATGATAGCCTAATACCAGCGCTTATACCGACGTCATTAAACGGGGTCTAAAAAAGCCCCGTCATCGGTATAAACATCGATATCTGTGTCGGAACGACGACATCGGTATAAGTGTCCGGGTTTAATACCGATGCCTATACCAATGTCTATACCGACGTTGCACCGATGCCTATACCGGCGAGCATACCGGCATATATACCGGCGACAATACCGACGCCTGTACCAGTACCTATACCGGGGAATATACCAACGCTACAGCAAATTTTTTTTTTAGCCAGAATGGTGTTGCCTGGCTGTTGTCTGGCTGCCTGCAATGAACAGGACTCAACAACAGTAAACAGACAACACCATTCTATTTAAAATAGAGCACAAAAGACAACCGTGCTCGTTTTTTTATTTTTCAGATAAACAAGAAATTAAATTAAACAGTAATACTCAAGAATCTTTTGATCATATACCAATAGTTTGAAGGTCGTCTTACATTATGGTAATGCCTCCCAATTGACGGTCTCTCCGTCTTCTTCAAGCATCTCAAATAAGGCCACAAGGCCATGTTTGTGAACGTACTTCTCTTCTCGCCTACTTGGTGGGCGATTCATGGCCAACTCCTACACAAACGATTAACAATTACAACTTTTAGAAATCAACATTTAGCCCACATACATACATTTAGATAAACAAAATTGCTACAAATACTTACGAATTCATAGCGCATGGTTTCGTAACCACAACTCCCCAAGATGAGAAGCCCCTACTGTTTGGAGTCTTGCCCTTGCTGCCTCTCTTTGTTGTTGAAACCTCTCTGGTGTCTCTGTGAGCTCGTGATGAGCAATGGCTTCCCACTCCCTATCATCTAGCCAAACAGGTTTCTCTTTCCCCTCTCTAAATGCATCCCTCGCCTCTGACCTACGATGCCCCATCAAAATACGAGCTATATATTGTATCCACTCATTAGAGATGACATTCATAGGGTCAGATGGTTGAAACTCTTGCTTTATCTTTGTATTTATGTAATGGACGAGAGAAAACCATATAACTACTGGGGACTCATGCCCTGCGCTGTAGGGTTAAATGAGAAATCAGGACTGTAGTCGAGTGGCGGGTGAGTCATCACCCATGGCCTGTTGGACAAAAAACCATATGACAAACTTGTGCGAAATGAAAATTACACGGTAAACAATGAAAGAACCATATGACAAACATTAACAATGATAAACAACAATGGTAAAACCATATCAATTTGCACCTGCACTAGTGATTATGATGGTAAACATTAACAATGGTAAACAATGAAAGGACCATATGACAAACATTAACTTTTCTAAACAACAATGGTAAACCATATCACTCTGCACCTTCAATGTCATAAAATCATTACAAATATGTCATAACTATTTGCATAATCATTAAGATACATCATTTTAAAAATCATTATCTATTCTGTTGGAAATCATGGATCTAGGGCTAAGCTAGCCTATGGGAGGCTCAAACATAATGCTAAACATGATTATAAACAAATGACAAAAAGCAATACAAAGCAACACAAGATGCACTTACTTGACCAAGAGATTGTGTACTTGAGAATGAGCTGTTGTGTAACATTACATTGAAATGACCCTTTATATAGGTCCAAGTACCATATGGGCTTTGCCTTTGCATGTGGGATAACTCCTAGCCTTCACCACATTCATCCACATCCCTTTGACCTTGTCTATGATATGACATAGATCACTTTTTCTAACACCCTTCCTTGATCATGGCATATCATAATGCCCTTCCTTGCTGCCGTCGGCTTCTCCCGTTGTTGTTGTCTACGCTGCTATGTGCTGCCTCTTGTACTGTCTATTCTTTAGATGCTCACTCTCTCTCTTCATGCGGTGTGTGTTGCTCAGTTATTTCCTGAAATTTCTTAGCAAGTACCTCTTGTATGGCAGAGCGAGTGCTCGTCTATGGACTCATATCTTGATGATGTTTGTTGTGCGCAGGTGCTGCCGTGGTGATCTCTCCTTGCTATGGCCTTTGTAGCCTCTTCTTTGGTGCTGGTCTTGAGAGACGACCACTCAATGAGGCCTCGACTGCTGCTTACTGGTTGTTCCAAGGATGAACTATTGGGTTCTAAGCTTGTGCATATCCACTTTCTCTTCTTTACTCTCTGCTGTGAGCTATGGAGAACACCGCTTCTTTCTAATGATAGTGAGCTGGCTTTTGATGTGTAATGCGGGAACAAGAGCAAAAGCTCTCTCTACTTCTTTGAAATGAATGCAATGGACAACACCTAAGGAAACCCTAATGATGCAAAGACTAATGCAATAATTTTGCTATTCCTTCTTCTCAATGGCACTTCCTTTTGTGGGCACCATATTGAAAAGAAATGGCAAAACAACTAAACTAAGCTAAGCCATAGCCTGCCAGGCTCTGATACCATGTTGGAAATCATGGATCTAGGGCTAAGCTAGCCTATGGAGGCTCAAACATAATGCTAAACATGATTATAAACAAATGACAAAAAGCAATACAAAGCAACACAAGATGCACTTACTTGACCAAAAGATTGTGTACTTAAGAATGAGCTGTTGTGTAACATTACATTGAAATGACCATTTATATAGGTCCAAGTACCATATGGGCTTTGCCTTTGCATGTGGGATAACTCCTAGCCTTCACCACATTCATCCACATCCCTTTGACCTTGTCTATGATATGACATAGATCACTTTTTCTAACATATTCTATCATCCTCATTAAGATCAGTAGCCCCAAAGAGATCTATGTCTATGTACAGGGCTTCTTTTCCCCATCCGTGAGAAAGATTTTAAAAATAACATTTAAAGCGTCAAACGGGCTTCTTTTCCCCAGCCGTTGAGGGAGATTTTAAAAATAACATTTAAAGCGTCAAACGGGCTTCTTTTCCCCAGCCGTTGAGGGAGATTTTAAAAATAACTTATACATTAGCTTATGGATATGTGCTTTAGGCAATTACATTAGAGTATATACATATAGACATAGCGTTCACATGCATGTCTTAGACATTAGATTTCAAGTCGAAAAAGAGACCGAAACGCCTTGGGTATGCGTAAGGAAGAAAATCTCTCTCTCCCTCTCTTTCTCTCCCTCTCTTTCTCTCCCTCTCTCTCTCTCTTTCAAAGTGTGTGTGTGTATAAAGACAAATAAGCACATACATTAATTTCGTATGCACTCACATATATGCTAATATTAGCATATATGTGCATAAAACAACAAGCTTACATACTCAATTTCAATTAAAAATTATAAATTGAGAACAAATTAAAAACAACATGCTTGCATACTCAATTTCTATTAAAAATTACAAATTGAGAACAAAAAGAGAAGTAATATTAATAAAACAACATATTTGATAGTATGCTTACCTCTCAAATGTGGATTGGATAGTGCGTGTTCGAAGCAGATCTGCAAGGTAGGACACACGTGGAAGAAACAAACCTACACACACATTGCATACATTAGTAATAGATTCACATACACAAGCTCTCTCACTCTCTACAACTTTCACAACACACACATACAAATCTTCTCTCCATACATAATTAAGAAGGTAATTAGAAGAAGGATGGAGAGAGGGGAATGAGATATACACACACATCACACATTTAACCTAATCTTCATTTACCTTAATCTCTCCACACACACACACACACACATAAGAAGATGAGGAAAGAAGGAGAGGCTAAACACCATAGCACGTTTGAGGAGATGGGGAGAGGCAAACCGTCCAAGGAGAGAGAGAGAAAGGGAGATCTACACACACCTTTCATTAAGTGTCTCCACACACACACACACACACACACACACAAACAAGAGTGGTTGAATGTAAAAAGACGAAAGCTTAAAGGAGATGGATGGACGCATACCTTCTCTGGATGCAGTTTGACGCCGTGCAAAACAGAGAACAATAGGTTCTCGGCTGTAAAAAACTTACGAGCGTTGGTATATTCGTCGAAATATACGTCGGTATATTCGTTGGTATATACGATGGTATACGCGTCGATATAAGAGTCCGTATACACGTCGGTATAAGGACTTTTGAAAATTACCCGCCCGACTTTTTGCCTCCAAGTTTACGACGGGCATACATTTGCGTCGGTATTCTAACATCGGTATGCCCTAAACCTCTAGTAGTGACTGATGGATCCGTAAATCGAGATTCAATTTCTCTTTAGTTCGATAGATGGAGTAAAATCCGGACAAAAAAATTATTCTATGGAAAAGAATACGGCTGTGCCTCTCAACGAGGAAAAAAGCGTTGGTCTCTATGATCCAAGTACAGTATTTTTTCCTAATCTGACTATGGGACTTACGAGTTCGGTTAGATGAGCTCAGTCAGTTAAGGCTTTTGACTACGTTAGGAAAAAGTTATCCTGGTGGAATCGCCCGTGATTTTCGAGAAAAGGAAGTTTTTTCGGGTTTGATTTTGGAAAAACTGATGGATTAGTCTCTTGTCCGGATATCCATGGGCGAGGCCCCGAGTGTGGGACTCTGCCCCGCGCAAGAAGTGTTACTTCCATTGCTAGCACCCCTGAATTTGTTGCACGGTGGGAACAGGGATCTTACAGCTAGGAAAAGGCCCTTGAGTGAGCAGGTGGTGAGCGTTTTGGTTGCAAATAATGCCATAGGTATGCTGAGGACGGAATGAATGGAATACTTGCTTATATTCCTGGGTACTATGGGCTACGAACTATCGAAAAGGCCCTTGAGTGAGCAACTAGTGAGCGTTTTGGTTGCCAATGATGCCATACGTACACCGAGGAAGGAATGACTGAAATTGGATACTGGAACTAGAATACTGAGGACTATGATGGAAACCTTGTGGTTTTATTGCAATGCTGTTTTGGAAATAGTTGAGTTCAGAGAAAAGGAAATTTCATATTGTAAGTGGTCTGTCTATTTAACTTTTGCATGAGAGCTTGGGAACTCTTTTCCCTGGTACCCGCCGGGACAAAATATAGCCAAATTTTTATAATGGATCCTATCAATGGTTAACCCATGGAATTGGATAGGGTTAGGCTTGACTCATGGATTCCTATAATAAAATTCATTTTTGTTCAATTTACAATAGTTGAAGTAAATCACGGATAATCCTTGCTCTATGGAAAAGAATCGACTGTGCCTCTTATGACGGGGGAAAAAAGCGTTGGTCTCTATGATCCAAGTGCAAGCTCCTCCCTTGATCCGGCCATGTGACCCTCGCGGGTTCGGTCAAAATGCACAAGGGTAATTAAGGCTCTTGATTACGTTAGAATAAATTTTCCTGGAGGAATCACCTATGCCTTCTAGGCAAGGGAAGTTTTTTCAGGTTCGGTTTTGGAAGAACAGAGGGATTAGTCTCTTGTCGGGACATTCGTGGGCAAGGCCCAGAGTGGGAAGCTCTACCCTATGCAATAAGTTGCTACTTTCGCTGTGCTAGCACCCCAGAGTTTGATGCACAGAGGGGGCAGGGATCTCACACGATCATTGGGATGGCTTCATCATAAATGGGGGCTTTCCTTGTTGGGATATCTTCCCTTTCTACATTTAGGGTTTCTAGTGACTGCAAGGGTGGCATTTCCTCTTCCTGAGGTTTCAAGTGACCAATCAACTACTCCTTGAAACTAGGCATAGTGTAAGTAACTATTCCACTGACATGTGTATTGGCTACCATTCTAGATTTCCCTATAGATCATTACAGTTAGTGTTCTGCTTCTGTGAGCTTTCTTGTGGAATCTACCCGCTTCTGTGCTTTTGCACATTCTTCCAGCCATGGTGTCTTCGCACCTTGCACTGGCCGATGTGTTTTATATGGTGAGTTTACTTTGCCTTGTTTTCCTTCCGGGATCATCTCCAAAAAACTGAGTTTTGGTTCCGAGTGGTAGATAGGCTTTTGCTTTTCCGGGTGATTTTTCCACAATGCATCTTTGGCGTGCTGTTCCACCCAAGTAGATACTTTTGTGCTACTCTTCCACCCAAGTAGATACTTTTGTGTGGACTTTGTGTTGTTCCTGCTAGGTGACTCCTTTCTGCTTACCCTTCTTATTAGTTTGGGTGGGTCCTTGCACTGCCTTTGGAATTTTGGGTTGCATGGATTTGGTCACTGTCATGGCTGATAATTCAGTCGCATTTGTAGTCTGCTCGGGTGCTTCTGGCTCATCCAGAGCTTGGATTTTCAACGCGTTCACTACAAGTTGACCAGACACAGAGGCCTGGGATCCGTCTAGTTTTGCTTTATGCTTTTTCCATAATTCACACTCCGACTTTTGGTGGCCTTGACCATGGTAGTAAAAACATATAAGGATAGGTATCGGGGAACTAGACGCATCCCAAAGAGGACATTTTCTGCGTGGGTGGAACTGGGGTCCACAGAACTGGTCCAGCATGGCTGTGGGCTAGGTGGCTTGGACTGTCGCCACCCTCTGGTTGGATTACCGGGAGAGGCTCTACTGCCATTGTAGTGATAGGATTCAGTTGTATGGGTGGCCATCCTATACAGATAGCACACAAGAGTTCATTCAAGCCACATTCATTGGCTCCATGTCCATAATTGTGACAATTCAATACTAGATGTCTGACCGAACGGAAGGTGTGGGCTTTACACCTTCAGTGGCCAACTGAGCCTTGGCTGCAGCCAATTCTTTGGCTATCTTCCTTGCCTTCTTGTTCTTGGACCTAGTTTTGTGACCTTTCTTGGCTGTAGCCAACGGTGCAGCCAACGCTGTTTTGTGACCTAGTTTTGTGACCTTTCTCAGTTGGCTACAGCCAACGCCAACCGAGCCTTGGCTACAGCCAATTCCTTGGCTATCTTCCTTGTCTTCTTGTTCTTGGACCTAGTTTTGTGACCTTTCTTCTCCTCCTCCGATTCCTCATGGGCTATGGAATCATCAGAGTCATCCTCCTCATTTGAAGTTCTAGAAGAGGACTTCTTGGAATTTCTTTTACTCTTGGATTTTTCCTTGCTTTTGCCCAAGCCTACCAACACCCTCTCTGCTCTAAGATCAGAGTGTAAAGCTCTTCCATGGTAATTGTAGTGAGGTCAGCACTAACAAGAGAGCGTTTAATTTGCTTTTGTTGAGGTAAGTAAGAGTTGAGGATTTCCTCTGCTAGGTGATTAGCTCCATCTAGCCCTCGGAAAAGTTTCTAGAATTTTGTAGCATAATATTCTACTTTCATTCTCTTCTAGTTCATTTTGCACAGCTTATCTAGCACATGCACATATGTTTTGTCTTCTCTGAAGCGTTGAAGGAATGCATCCTAGATGGCATCAAGCCTGGTTCATGTGAAAGCGAAGGAGGCAAGAACAAACAAGGAAAGGAGTGGTACTACACGGGTAGGAGCACCATCATCTCTTTCCCCATCTTGGTTTAGATACAACACCCCCTCAGTAGCTCTAGGAGCTACAAATCTCTGACTGAGCCGGGAGTGAAGCTATAGGGAAAGTAGTGTCCTATTGGATACCATTTTTTTTGCCAGAATTGCATTTCGGACACGTACGGGCCCCGTTTTGTCACTGCAGGGTATTTTTGGTAGTTTTCTGGAAGTTATGGTGGAGAACTGTTTCTGCTCGAAATCTAGTTATTGCAATGCAACAGTGCATTTTGGAAGTGCAGACTGCACATGTATTAGTGATACTGGGTGTATGTAAATATACTCTGGTAACATTTGGTGACACAAGTTGTGCTAAAGTACCACTGCTATAGTAGTTACATGAGATACTGCTGCATTATAGGTTGCATACAGAAGTTGTCTATTTGCAGGTTATTTGATTGCTGTAGGAAAACATGTCTGACAGAATTAATTAGATTGTTAGTGAGAAGCTAGATAATAATAACTTCCGTGCCTGGAAGTTCAAAATGACCAATTTCCTAATGTATAGAGGATTTTGGGATTATGTAGAAGGAGACAATGAGGAGCCTCTAGAGTTATCTGAGGAGAATTCCACTCCTATAGATATAAAGGCATTCAAAGATTGGAATCAAGGTGCAAGAAAAGCCATGTACTGACTTTCAATTAGTGTTATAGACACTACGATAGGACACATACAGGATGCAAACACTCCAGCAATTACATGGCAGAATTTGGTTCGGATGTTCCAGACTAACACAAAGGCAAGAAATTTGTAGTTAAAGCAAGAATTGCATATTGTGGAAAAGAAAAACATATCCATCAATGAATATGCTTTAAAGATCAAGGGCATTGTTGAATCCCTTGGGTCTATCAATGTATCAGTAGAGGATGATGATTTGGTGAGTGTTTGTCTGAATGGGCTTGGCAAAGAGTACAAGCCATTCAAGACCTCCATTGTAGTTAGGGAGAATATTCCCAACTTTCAGGACTTGATATCTATGTTGATCATAGAAGAAAAGTCCTTAGGTGAGGATTCTTCTTCACAAAGCAAGTACACATCGAAATAGGCTTTCTACTCTAATTTAGGTAGAGGTCGTGGTCGACGAGGCCAAGGTGGTGTGGCCGACAAGGAAATCAGACTTCTAGACAACAATAGTCCAATGATTCACATCAGCAAATCATACACAGGTGGAAGAGGCGAGTCTAGAGGAAAGGGAAGACAAAGAGGCGGCGGAGGTGTTTGGTAAAGAATTCAAAATGCAAATAGCATAGAGTGCTATTACTGTGGCAAACCAGGACACATGGTAAAGGTCTGCTATAAAAAGCAAAATGACATTAAAAGTGGGAAGTTGCAACAACCAGCCAACTATGCATCATCTAGCAAACATGGAGGTGATGACAAAAGTGAGCTGCTGTTTGTGATGCAGCACATGCTTAGTTCCATAACAGGGAATGTTTTTGGATCTCATGATATATGGTATGTGGATTCCGGCGCCTCTAACCACATGACCAATCATGCTGAGTGGTTTAGAGATATTATGAGACCCTTGCTCTCTCTGTGCATCAAACTCCAGGGTGCTAGCAGTCGAAGTAGCAACCTCTTTGAGCGTAGAGCGTTCCACTCGGGGCCTTGCCCACGAATGTTTGGGCAAGGGACTAGTCCGGCGGTTCTTCCAAAACCAAGACCGGAAAGACTTTCATTGCCCAGAAAGCATGGGCCATTCCTCTAGGAAAATCTTCTAACAAGAATTTATCTAACGGGATCAAGAGCCTTAACTATCCTTTGTATTCAAACTATCCTTTCTGTTCCAACCGAACCCACGGGTCACATGGCCGAATCAAGGAAGGGACTTACACTTGGTTCATAGAGATCATTGCTTTTTTCCCCTCAAGTGAGGCACATCCATTGATTCTTTCCCATATAACAAGAATTATCCTGTGACTTACTTCAACTATCATAACTTGAACATGATTGAAATTTATTATAGGAATCCACCGATCTAGCCTTACCCCCAATGGGCCCATGGGTTAGCCAACCGCCCAACCACTGTATTGGTGGGATCCCTCTTTATTAAAATTTGGTTGTGTTTTGTCTTGGTGGGTGCCAAGGATAAGAGTTCCCAGACCCACTAGCCAGCACTCATGCAAAAATATAAAATAGACACACCCCTTACGCACCCAATATAAAAGTGCCTTTTCTCACATTCAACTATCTTCAAGACAGAATTGGAATAAAACCATAGTGTTTCCATCATAATCCTCAATATTCCAGTTCCATTATTTTTACAAACAAGTGTCATCTAGACTCTTCGTTGTTGAAGACCAGCTAGTCAACCAACGAGATCCAATTTCACAGTTTCCAGTTTATTTAAATAATTTATTGCTAGTCCATGAAGATCTCCCTCAACATACGCACGGGTGTCCTTGCAAAACCGTGAGCCCATGCATCGCCTAGTCAGAACCCTCTAGGATCCTCCATAGGTGTCCTAGCACTTCACTGAGGGACCGCTTCGTCGGCCCTTGCCCATCATACCAGAAGCACACCATTTTTAACCATACCGCCGAGGCTTGTCAAGACCTTGGTAAGATTTGCCACGAGAGACGTCCTTCGATGATGACTCCCCGTCTCGCCAACTTTTGTAACGTAAACTCTCCTTAGATTAAACAATAAGCCAAATGATTCCTCCAGCATTCTGGCGTCGTAAGATAATCCTTTACAAAAATAGAGTTTCTATGCAAGTAGGATTTTTCCATTGAGTTTACTTTCATCTCATGAAAAGCCATTTCACAACAAAACATCTCTAGTGTTGGTTTCACAAGACCCTTTTTTCAAAACCCAGACTTCCTCAATGAAAATCACGAATCTCGTATCTCTGGTGATCCATCCATCACTTACAATTTAAAACAAATTTCTAACTTATTTCTAGACGATTTCAAGCCTTAGGGGAAATTCTCTAAATCAGACGGTTATCCCTTCTTTGTCCCCCTTTTTCATACTGAAGAAATGGGAATGGTCACAATTGTTGGCTTAATTTACGATTCAAGAGATGGGCAAGTATCTTACTAACCTACCTTTCTCAAGTGGTCATGGTCTAGCACCAAATTACTTGAATTTTTTCCTAGATTTATTTTCTAAAGATATTTCTCCATTTATCTAATAAAATAACTATGATTTCTAATCGTAATAAGTGTAAACATCCAATAATATGAAAATTCATTCTTCCTTGGATATGATAAAACTATAAATAATTCTACTCGTGAATAATGGAACTTAACAAGGATATTTCTTTTTCTAAATGATCCTTTAATAAATATGCATACATCATTTTATTAAAATATTCTCATAAAAATATTCTTAAATATTCTCTTCTCCATTTGAACCTAGGCATTAACATGCCATAATTATCTACATAGAAATATGATGAAACATTCTCTTTTTGATACCAAAATTAGCTATGCATATGAATCTATTTAAAGATACAATGGAAATTCCTCTTTTTTTTAAAAACATATTCATGTATGTACATACCATGAATATACCTATTTAAAATATAACAAAAATTTCTCTTTTAATTTTTAAAATGTTTATGCATACAATATCGTGAAAATTTCTCTTTTTGCATTACTAAATTTATGCATAAACATAATTACATAAAAATATGGTGGGACTTCCTCTTTTAATATAAAAATTCTTTATGCATAAACCTAAGCAGATATATAAGCATAATTGTATATAAGCATCTTGCTTATTTAAAAAAAATATCCAAATATAACTTCCATATGAAAATAAATATATGAATGTTATCCTAAGCTCTCTTTCATTATAAAATGAATAAATATGAAATTTCTTATCATAAAAACAAGCTTAAATGAATTAACCTCATTCTAAATAGGTTAAAAATCATAAAAAAGTTTAATCTCCATCTCTAGCTTGTTAGGCTTAGAGTTTTGGATAAGAAAATGAGATTATAATTAAGGACTATCCTTCTAAGAAGGATTCAACCATAAAAGTGAGTATTCTTTCAAAAAGAGATATTACAAATCAAAACAATACATTTAAGCATAAGAGATTAACATTAATTCATTTAAACAACATAAATCAATAAGGGCATGGCTTTAAGAAGAAACCATGAATTAGAATGCTTCTCAAACATGTAGAGATGTTGGGAAGAAGATTGCCATCTAAGAAGAGAGTAAAACATCATTGTTTTATGCTTACCCTTGGTTTTGGCTTGATTCTTTAAGGAGATGTGTAGCCCTCAAGGAAGAGGCTTGGCCACCAAGTAGAAGAGGGTAATCTCCAAGAGAAGAAGAGGATTAGTGAAGCACCAAAGCTTCACAATGGAAAGAAAAAGTAGAGGGATAATGGAATCACACTAAAATAAAAATTACACTAGCATGTAAATATACTAAGATGAAAATACAAAGGAATGGGGTTTTATTTATAGGCGAGGGAGTCCACCAACCAAGCCCAACTTGGATCTAGAGGTTTCTAGCTTTAGTTTCATCCAATTTGGATAAGTTTTGTACTAGTTAATCCCATTTTTCTGATCTATTTTGGAAGAGGAGAGAGGAGAGATGAAATATCTCATTTTTTTGAATTAAAATTTGGAAAAATGATGAGGATTCTAGGCGCCTCCGTTATGGCCTCTTTCCTCTCCCTTGAGGTGTCACAAGGCCTCCCAAAAGTGTCCTTTAAATATCTGCTGAAAGTCATGATTATGGAACCTTCACCTTATGTGAGCCTTTCTTTATTTTATTTTTTTTGTGGATAATTCTAAATTTTCCCATTTTTCTTTAATTTTTTTTTCAACCTTAATGGATAAGGATATCATATTTTTAAATTCAAAAGATTTTTAGTAAGGCTAAGAACTCTTAACTAGGGGATTCCTTGGTTCATCTATTGTCCAAATCTAATGCAACTTAGAAATTTATGATTAAAATTCTATTTCAAGGGATCACATCCTATAGACCGGAAGAAAATACTTATAAAAAAATATTTCAATTTTTTGTTACCTCTCTCTATAATATGTTCTCTCTTTAGGCCAAAAACAAAGGAAAATAATGTTTTCTTGTAATTTGAAAAAGGGGATGATTACAGGGAAGTGAAAGGAGAGCTTATACATCTTTAGGGGCCTAGGAGGAACCTTACATCCTCTCCCACTTGAAAACGTGACATGTCCTCATCTCACAAAGTGGGAGTAATCCTTTATCAGTTCATCTTCTTTATCCCAAAGTGGCATCCTCTAAAGGGTAGAACTTCCACTTGACCAAAAATTCTCTAAGCACTCTATTCCTGAGAGCCTTCTCCCGAACATCTAGGATTTCCTCGGGTTGGAGTTCCATCTGATCTTGAGTCGGAGAAGTCAAGTGTTCATCATCTAGCGCATGACTCTGGTTGGGTACATACTTTTTAAGCAAACTGACATGAAACACATTATGTATCTTGAGATGGGGAGGTAGAAGATGTGAGGTCCCCGCCCGCTCCGGGGCTCCTGTCGTCGCGGCGGAAGGTGGCATCGGCCTCCCACATGGGGCGGGGGTCCAAAAGACTCGGAGCCTCGCCCGCGGATGTTCGGGATGAGAGGCTAGCCCGAGGGGCGTGTCCCTCCACCCGAAAGACTCCCCTGGCCTAGAAGGCACGGGCGATTCCGCCAGGAAGGGAAAAAATCGTTTAACTAGGAGATTACTCTAACGAGTCAAGTCTTGACTAAATTAAATTGATCTGACAGAACCTGAAGTCACATGGTCAGATCAAGAAGAGACTTGCACTTTGTCCATGGAATCACCGTTTTTTTCCTCATTTCCGAGGCATAGCCGATGATCGCCTCTCTCCCACAGAACAAGGTCTTCTCAGGATTTAAATTGATTAACGTAACTAATCGTATCTAGTTGTTTCTCAGGAATCCTTCGATCCAGCCTAGCCCCATCTGGCCCATGGGTTAGCCAACCACCCGACCACTGAATTGGTGGGACTCCTTTATAAAGATTTGATTGGGTTTTTGCTTGGGTACAGAGGAAAAGAGTTCCCAGGCCCCCTAGCTGGCGATTCATGCAAAAATCAAATAGACATACCACGTACACACCCAATATGAAATTGCCATTTATAACACATTTGACTGGCTTTATAACACATTCGACTAGCTTTAAGACAATCCTTGAATAAAATCATAATATTTTCGATCATCATTCTCCAAAATTCCAAGTCCATTGTATTACAAAAATGCATCCTCTGAACTCTCCGTTGAAGACTAGCTGGCCAACCAACGAGATCCAGTATCAAATTTTTGTTCCCAAAAACCTTTCCTTTCTGTCCATCAGATATCTTCCTCGATGTATGCCTGGGTGTCCTGGTAACCGTGAGCCCGTGCATTGCCTGGTCAGAACCCTCTAGGATCCTCCTTAGATGTCCTAGCACTTCACTCAGGGACCGCTTCATCGGTCCTCGCCCACCATACCGGAAGCACACCATTTTAATCGTACCGAGGTTGGTCAAGACCTCGGTAGGCTTTGCCGCGGGCGACGTCCCTTGATGACTCTTGGCCAGCTGTTCCAACGAACTCCTCTTAGAAAAAACATAAGCCAAATTCTTCCTCTAGAATTCTAGCGTAAAACAGTCCTTTGAATGAAAAACAGAGTTTCCAATGCAAGTGAGATTCCAATTTGAGATCGGTTCCAAATACCCTTTTTCCAATAATTCCTAGTTTCATAATGAGGATCCTTGATCTCTCATGAGGGTAATCTTCCCTTCATTTTATCCATTTATCCAACTAGATTCTTGGTGAGATTGGTTAGGAGGAAAAACTAGATTAGTTCCGGTAGTCTATTCTTTGGATTTAGTAACTGGAATTGGTCACTCACGAAGTTTTTATCTGAATCAATTCGAGACAAGGACAATTAGGTTTACTGTTCGACCTCATGTAGTCTAACTAAATTCATTCAGTTTAGTTTGACCACAATTCCTTTCAACTAAACATCTAGTTTTTTGGTAAATATCTATTTAAGTATTTTACCAATTCAAATATCCAAGATATTCTTTTTCCCACATAAATTCTCAACCTTAATTCATTAGGTAGAATTATGATGGAAATTCATCTTTTGACATTAGAATTTAATTCAAATCCATCTTTTCTCAAATATCGTGGAAATTCATCTTTTAACTAAAATATCAATACCTATTTTTTTGAATAAACTTGAAATCCTTCTTTTTCTTAGTTCAATGAGTGCAATCCAGTTATCATGGGAATTCCTCTTTTCCATAAATTAAATCTATTAAAATTCTTCTTAAAATTACATAAAAATAACCATTAATTTCTTTAAGCTAAAAATTCCACTTTTCTCATCTAAACATTTGAATTTCAATATAGTGGGAATTCCTCTTTTATCATTTAAACTTATCTATGCAAAAAGATAAATTTAACTAAATTTTTCTCTTAAAATTTAAATAAAAATCTCCATTAATTCCTTTGCACTAGGAATTACACTTTCTTCATTCAATTAATTGGATTCCAATATGGTGGGAATTTCTCTTTCATCATAAAAATTTATCTATACAAAAAGATAAATTTAACTATATTTTCTCTTAAAAATTAAATAAAAATCTTCATTAATTCCTTTGCACTAGAAACTATACTTTCCTTATTTAAATATTTGAATTTCAATATGGTGGGAATTCCTCTTTCATCATAAAAATTTATCTATACAAAAAGATAAATTTAACTAAAATCTTTCATAAAATATACATTATTTTAGCATTCCAATTTTTTTCTCTAAATCATTGGAATCCATGGATTTCCAATGTCATGGGGATTACTCTTTTAACATAAAATAAATTACTAGAAATTTCTCTTTTTCCTAATTTACTAATTATGCATAAACATAAAAATCAATTTCTCCCTGCTTACAATGAGAATCATTTAATTAATCTATGATGATAATTCCTAGAATATGGTAGGAAGTCCTCTTTTCATATTATGAATGAAAATGTTTTATGTGTTTATTTTAGAGAAATTTTGCTATAGCTCCGCTACTATTACTGATAATTCTCAATTTAATTGAAAGAATGAAGTTTAATATTATTTATATGATTAGAATGACCACTAATTAGATCGTTATCGAATAATGGATTGATTCATAATTTCTCTATGAAATAAATATCATAAAAGTATTAAAACGCCATTATTTTGACCTCCAATTAGACAAGCATAGAAATTACTTTTGGATTAGAGAAATGCTTCATGAGAAGCTTCATTTGGATTGAGAATAGGTCATAGGAATGACCTTTCTTTGGGGGGAGAGAGAGAAATGCTTAAAAACCATTAAAATTAAGCATAAATGAAAATTTATGTGTTTCTTTATGACAATTCATAAAAGAACTTCAATAGTAATAAAAAGCCATTCAAATTAAAGCTTATCAAACTTGAGAGGGGTTGAGAAGAGAAGCATTTAGAGTTTTAAGAAGAAAAAGACAATAATCCATACTTTACCTTCTAATTTACTTGATTCTTTGATCATAGTAGAGGCCCCCAACCAATCAATTGATTTGGTATGTTGTAGGAGTCACCAAGGAAGATTGAAGAGAGAGAGAAGAGCTCCAATCTCTTCAATTTTGTAGAGGTTTTTAGAGGATAATAGAAATTAAGCTTAGTTTGGAGTAATACTGGCATATTTTAGTTCACAGATAATAATACAAAGGAATGAGGGTCTATTTATAGGAGAGGGAGGCCACTAATTGAGTCCAATTGAGTTCTAAAATTTTCCAACTTCAGTTTGGCTGAATTTGGATAAGATTTGGACCAATTTGGCTCCCTTTTTTATTTTGTTTCATCCAGGAGAGAGGAGAGATAAAAATATCCTATTATTTTTGAGTTTTAAACTCATCCAAGCATGTGAAGTAGGCACCTCCTTGAAGGTCTTCCTTTTCCTTACACGTGTCAAAAATGAATGATTACTCCAAAATATCTCATTTTTAAATCAATACTTCATAATTTTTAACTAAGAAACATAGTACTTGGTCAACTCTTCATCTTATGTGGGCGTTTAATCATTTTTGGATATTTTCTTTTATTCTTTGGGTTTATCTTGTTCCAACACTTGGATTAATCTTATTGGTCCATAGGAACCTTAATTGGATCATAATTTTAAAAAAATTAAAAATCTGGACCCTTAGGCTAAGGTCTTCTGAATCAATTTTAATTAATTCCAATTGCACCTTGGAAATATATATTTTGGTTTTCTATTTTAGGGAAACATTGTTTTGATATTTGTAGAATTTATTTATCTAAAAATATCCCAATTTTGATTTACCACTCTCTAGAAATTTTTATCTCACTAGACAAAACCAGGGATTTAATATTCACGTGATCACAAGATTTTTTGTGATAATAACACATGTGAACAAGTTATTCACATGTTCTCATGTTACCGTTCACAAAATAACAGGTCACTTGCCATTTGGGAACCCCTTAAAATCTTGGCTACATATGGGATTAAGCTATTCACATGTTCTCATGTTACCATCTTCACATAATAGCAGGTCAGTGGCCACCTAAGAAAAATTTTTATGCCCGACAAAGATAATTTTTTTAGGCCCTTGTGAAAGCTTTGTGAATATAACATGTGATCACAAGATTTTTTGTGTTATTAACATATGTTATTAACATGTTCACATGTTCTCGTTTACGTCAGTGAAATCCCTGGACAAAACAAGGAAAAATGATTTTTCTTGTACAGAAGAGTTCATAGGCTAGATCTCCTACTTTCTTAGTAACGGCGTACGGTCCATAGTATCTAGGAGACAGCTTTTTGTACTTTCCTAGAGATAAAGAACTTCTCTTGGATCGTACACAAATGAAGACCATATCTAATTCTTCAAACGCTCTCTTCGTTCTTTTCTTATCAACATACTCCTTTTGTCTATCCTGGTGGGCAGCCTTAATATCTTTGCAGATTAACTACAGTTGCTGCTCCATATAATCTAGCATCTGTCGAGATATCTCGACCTTGATCAATGGGTCGAACCAAGTTAATGGTGTGAGGCAATCTTGTCCATACACACAGCTCTGAAAGGGCTCATCCCGATACTTCGGTGATAAGAGGCATTATAAGAAAACTTAACTAGATGTAAGTAGCTTAACCACTTCCTGGGTTCTCTACCATAGCATGACCGAAGGATATCTTTTATTACTTGGTTCACTCTTTCAGTTTGGCCATCTATCTTGGGATGATTAGCTGTGTATACTGAGATCTAAGAAAGTTCCCACTGCAATGAAGAATGCAGTCTAGAACCTTGATGTAAACTTAGGATCTCTATCGCTCACTATCCTCATGGGTAAGCCATGCAACCTGAAAATTTCCTTGAGGAATACTCTGGCAACATCCATTGCAATGTAGGTTTATTTTACTGGAATCAAATGGGCAACCTTGGTTAGTCCGTCAAATACCACAAAAATGAAGTTGTAACCTGATTACATTGACGGTAGTCTAGTAACAAAATCCATACTGACACATTCCCACTTCATATGTGGAATGTCTAAGGGATGCAGCTTTCCTTGAAAGATCCCTGTCCCCACCGTACAACGAATTCAGGGGTGCTAGCATTGGAAGTAGCACTTCTTGTGCAGGGCAGGGTCCCTCACTCGGGGCCTCGCCCACGGATATCCGGACAAGAGACTAATCCCTCGGTTCTTCCAAAACCAAACCCGGAAAAACATCCCTTGCTCGGAAAGCACGGGCGATTCCTCCAGGATATTTTTACTCTAACGTAGTCAAGAGCCTTAGCTAACTGAATTGATCTAACTGAACTCGTAAGTATCATAGTTAGATCAAGGAAAAGACTTGCACTGGGATCATAGAGACCAATGCTTTTTTCCTCATTGAGAGGCACAACCGTTGATTCTTTTCCATAGAACAATTTTTATCCGAGATTTACTTCATCTATCATACCATAACAGAATTGAGTCTCATTTTTAGGGATCCATTAGTCTAGCCTAACCCCATCCAGCCCTGTGGGTTAGCCAACCGCCCAACCACTATAGTGATAGGATCCAACTAGGAATTTGGTTAGGTTTTGTCTCGGGTACCAGGGAAAAGAGTTCCCAAGCCCCTTAGCCAGATATTCATGCAAACTTAAAACTAGTCACACCACTTACACACCCAATATAAAATTGCCTTTTTCACAGATTCAGTTGTCTTTAAAACAATCATTTAATGAAATCATAGTGTCACTGATCATAATCCTCAAAATCTCTGGTTGAATCCTAATTTCCAATTATTCCTTCTCATCGGTGTATTTATGGCATCATTGTTGGCAAACCAGAACGCTCACCACCTGTCCACTCAGGGGCCTTTTGAATGGTTCCTAGCTCATAGTACTCGGCAATATATTCACATATCAAAATGGAATCTCCGTTGAAGATCAATAAGATCAACCAAACGGATCCATATAAAAGAGCCATGGACTCATCTGTTGAGGACCAGCAAGGTCAATCAACCAAATCCATGCCCGATTTTAGAAAACAACTCTTACTCCTTGTTCCAATATCTTCCATGATGCACGTGTGGGTATCTTCGGTGACTCAGAGCTCGAGCACCGTATGGTCAACACCCTCTAGGATCCTTTGCAGGTCACCTAGCGCTTCACTCATAGACCGCTTCCTTGGTTCCTCATCCATCGTACTGGAAGCTCACCATTTAAAATTGAACTGAGGCTGGTCAAGACCTCGAGCGACTTTGCTATGCGAGACATCCTCAGCTGTTGCAACTTTATTAGTTAGGTCCACAACCTCATTCACAAGACAGTCAAAATGCTTCCCCGTCATTCTTGACATAAAACAATCATTTAAAAATAGTCATTTAAAAATAGGTCATAAATACATTTTGTATAACGAACTCTCATCTTTCCACATTGTTCCACATCAATCCACATTATTTAATTCCACATCCATTTCATATGTATTCCTATTCTAATCCAATCACATCATTTTTATCTCATCACATCTTTCCTCAATTTATCTTTCATCAGATCTCATCCACTCGCATCTACCCATATCCACATCTCATCACATCACATTCATTCACATCTCATCCGACCATTCAGACCACATCACATTCACTCACATCACATCTCATTCATTTTACCTCACATCTCATTCATTCACATCTATCCCAATTCACATCCCATCACATCACATTCATTCATTTCCATCACATTCACATTCATTCTTTCATATTCATCACATTCATTCTCATCACCATCCCATCACATAGATTCTATCCACATCACATCTATCCACATCTTATCTCATTCATACACATCTCATCTCATTCATCCACATCCATCCAATCGTTCACATGTATGACTACCCACATCTAAGCATACATTTATCACTTCACATCCACATATATTCATGTCACATCACATTTCTTTTCATCACATCACATTCTTTCACATACACATACACATCCATTCTTCACATACACATTCTCATCCATTCTTCACATACACATCCACATCCATTCTTTCACATACACATTCACATCCATTTTCATCACATATCATCCACTTACATCCCATATCATTCATTTACATCCTGATTCACATGACATCACATCTCATCCGTTCATTCACATCTATCTGATTCACATCACATCAATTCACCTCACATTTTATCACCTCTAATTACATCACATCCATTCATCCATTCATTCACATCTCATCTATCTGATTCACATCACATCTCATCACATCTATTCACATCTATTCACATCACATCTCATCACATCTATTCACATCACATAATCCCATCCATCCATCCATTCCCATCTATCTGATTCACATCACATCTATTCATAGAATTTAAACATAGATTTTAAGAGAATTTTTATTTTGATATAAAAATTCTTTATGCATCTATTTATGCATAAAAATCAACTTTAATGAGAATAAGACGTTTGAAATAACAATAATTCCTTTATGCATCTTTCTATGCATAAAAATTAAATTTAATGAGAATAACACTTTTGAAATTAAAAAAATTTCCTTTATGCATCTTTCTATGCATAAAAATCAAATTTAATGAGAACAACACTTTTGAAATAAAAATAATTCCTTTATGCATCTTTCTATGCATAAAAATAAAATTTAATGAGAATAACACTTTTGAGATAAAAATAATTCTTTTATGCATCTTTCTATGCGTAAAAATCAAATTTAATAATTAATATTAGTGATATCCATGCATATTCATAGGTGAATATGTACATGGAGTAATTAGAATATTTCTTTTAGATGCAAAAATGGTGGGAATTACTCTTTTGGAATAACATTAAAACAAACTTTCTTTTCCACAAAAATCTAGAATATTTTGCTATAACCTCCTTTGTATGGCTGACCATTTCTCATTTTTAACATTCTATTTTTGACTTAAAGTAACCCAAATTAGATTCCAATAACTCTAATCGATACCATTTTCTAAAATCGTGAGATTAAACAATAAAAAGAGTTTAATTAATCTATTAATTAATCTTTCTAGAATTAAGAAAGGCTAGAATGTAAAGAAGAGAAGGGGTGGCATTTTCATCAAAGACATAGCATTGGAATTTAATTCAAACATTTGCATTCTATTTTTTGACTTAAAGTAACCCAAATTAGATTCCAATAACTCTAATCTATACCATTTTCTAAAATCATGAGATTAAACAATAAAAAGAGTTTAATTAATCTATTAATTAATCTTCCTAGAATTAAGAAAGGCTAGAATGTAAAGAAGAGAAGGGGTGGCATTTTCATCAAAGACATAGCATTGGAATTTAATTCAAACATTTGCAAAGAAAAAAAAAGAAAACCATAGATTTAAAATTCAAAAATGAGTAAGAAATTAGCTTACATGGAGCTTGTAAGCTCTCCTTTGGCTTGAGGGATTGAGGGTTCTACTCTTGTTTGAAGCAAGAGTGGCCACCAATTCACTTTCGAGAGGATTAGGCCAAAAACAATTGAATTATTAACAAATTCAATGTTAAATGGCTCATCACGATAGGAGCATAGTAACAGTGCATAAACACTATTGAGCTTTTACAAAGGGGGAGGCTTCTATTTATAGGAAAATGTGAGCCTCTAACCAAGAATACTGATTCTAGAATTTTTTAGATTAGTTTGGTTAAGTTTTGACCATTTTTAGGACAATTCAGCTTACTTTTTGGATCTAGTTTTGAAATAGGAGAGAGGAGACATGAAATATCTCATTTTATTGATTTAAAATTGGGAGTAATGATGAGAAAAAAGGTGCCTCCCTCATGAGGGGAGGTCCCCACTCTGAGGTGTCAAAAATCAAATTTTTAACTATTTTCTTTGGTCAGTCAATCAAATTTTTAACTATTTTCTTTGGTCATCTTATGTAAACATTTACTCATTTTTGGGGGTTTCTCTTTTATTATTCAATTTATCTCCTCCCTACATTTGGATTAATCCTATTGGTCCATAGAAACCTTAATCCCAAGTTTTCAAAACATCTAGACCCTTAGGCTAAGGTCTTTTGTGCACATTATAATTTATTTCTAATGCACCTCAAGAATTTCTTTTTGAACTTCTGATTCGAGGGAATTTATTTTAATAAGAAGGGATATTTTTCCATCCACAGATATCTTAAATCTTTCTGCCTTGACTCTTTGACATATTAAACATTGACGCACATGACTAAGTACATCCTTTTAAGTCCTAGTCACCAAAAGAAGCTCTTCTTTACAGACATGTAGGTTTTTATGAACCCTGGATGTCCAGCTATCGGGCTATCATGGGCTTCTCTCATAATTTTTCCCTTTGTTCTCTTATTATTGGGAATGCATAGCCGATTATTGTAATACATACATCCTTCATCCAATATGTATCCAAGAACTTGACTCATTTCCTAAGGAGTCTTGCTTTCCTGCATAAGTAGGGTAGCAATAGGGGAAAACAATTTGTCCTGCATGATCTTATCTCTTGCTTCACAGATCAACGGATTTGACACCAATGTTATGCAAGCAAGGAGGCTTTCCTACTGAGAGCATCTGCTACACATTTTCTTTCCATGGTCGGTACTGAATCTCAAAATCAAATTCCTGCAAGGTCTGCATCCATCTTCTTTGACGCATGTTGAGATCCTTTTGGGTGAAGATCCACTTTAGACTTTGATGATTTGTCTCATCAAGGTGAATCTCTATCCCAAGAGATAATGTCTCCATAGCTTTAGAGCATAAACTACTGAGAGTAACTCCAAGTCATGGACATCATAATTTCTCTCATGCGTTCTGAGTTTTTTGGATTCATAGGCTACTGAATGACCGTCCTACATAAATGCACCTCCTAGGGAAAAACCACTGGCATCTGTTACTACTTCAAAGGGTATAGAAAAATCTGGCAATTTAAGGATAGGGTTGGTTAGTAAGGAAGGCTGTCTTCAGCTTATCAAAAGCACTCTCACACATAGCGGTCCAGTGAAATAGGGTACACTTCTTGAGAAGGTTAGAGTTAAAGGGGATGCTATCTGAGCATACCTGGGTATAAAGATTCGATACCACCTGGTTAATCCTAAGAATACTCTAACTTCTTTTACTGTCTGATCTTCATGATCTGTTGCATTCTTAGAGTATACCAAGATGTCATCAAAGAAGACAAGAACAAATTCATCTAAGTATTCTCTGAGAATGTCTTGCATGAGGCGATTAAATGTTGCTACTGGGGCATTTGTTAATCAGAACGGCATAACTGTAAATTCATAATGCCCATAGCAATTATTGATGGATGTCTTGGGGATATCTTGATCCTTAATTCTGATTTGGTAATACCCATATTTGAGATCTATCTTTGTGAACATTTGGGTTCCACTTAACCGATCTAAAAGTTCATCAATCCTAGGGATATGATACTTATTCTTGACTGTCACTGATTTAATCCTCTGTAATCATGTAATCATGTAATCAATACAAATCCTTAACGTTCCATCTTTCTTTTTTTGATAGAGAATGGGCGCACCCCAAGGTGAAACACTAGGTCTTTACGAATCCTTGCTCTAGCAATTGTCTTAACTTTTTCAGCTTAAGTTCTATGGCTTCTGGGACTGGCATCTTACATATGCACGCTAGGCAGATGAGCTCCAGGGGTTAGCTGTATCTCATGATCTACTTCAAGAGTCAGAGGCATCTCAATCATCTCTTCAGGGAATACATCAGCATACTCACTTAGCCACTCTGGTTCCTTAGCCTTGGATTTTTTGCCTACTGGATTCATTTTTAACATAGACAGCTTGCTTCTTTTTGAGTCCCTTCAACAACTTAGAAGCTTAGACTAGCTGTAAAACTGTGGATTTGGAAATTCCAGTTCCTTGAACTTGATTCCCGTGAAGGTCAAGGAAAGAGATGGTTCCATTGTGTTAGTGAATGTCAGCCTGACTCTTATGGAGCCAATCCATTCCAAGGATTTCATCATAGATTCCCAAAGGTACGACTCTGATCTGGTAGTTTGTTACATTCCCATCTAGATTAAACTGAATACACTCTGTCTCATGGTGTGTGAAAAGAATCTACTGGCCAATTCTACTTGCATAGGTTTCCCTGTTTTCTGATCTAGGACTAACTTACGCAAACACTCACATGCCAAATGAAAAATAGAGTAGGGGGATGACTGCATTGCACTCTCATTAAGGACTCTCGCTATCATGGCCTCGGCACTACCAACCCTCTTTTCTGCTTCTTTGGAAATCCGCCGCCGCCATTTGGTTGATCTCTTTGTATTCTGTGTAGCATCATGTGGCCTCTTGTCACTTTCTTTGTTGCCCGCTGCTTGTGTGGACGTTTCTCCCACCCCTGACACAAAAGGTTCTTCATGAGTAACATCTAACTTGAACCCTACCTTTACTAATTTCTCTACCTCTTGGCTGGTTATGTTGGTCCCAACATCCACTTTCCACATACCTGGGTATGATGGCTTGTATATTATGTTTGGATCTACATGCCATGTGTGTGAAACATCTGAAGGACAAAACCACATCATTTGAGCCTTTGGCCCTCCCAGACCAGGATGTCATCACTCTGAGTAGAAGCTAGGGGCAACAACTCCAATAGAGCTTCCCTGTATGTATGAGTTGCACTCAAGTCTTCCATTAATACCTCCCAAACATTTGACTTTTGAGTTCAATGGGGTTCGTCTAATGGCCCACATTGTGCGTCCAACGGCCTCTTCCTTTACATGCATTTGTCCTCCACTCATTGTGCCATAATGTTGTTTAGGCTCTTCATGTGCTACATCTTTGTTTCCTCCAGTCATTGGACTTTTTGGTCCTCCCCTTGAAGCGTGACTTGCAGCACTATTTGTTCTAGATCTATCTCCACCAAAACTTACTCTTCTTGCTGTTCCCCAGTTTTGACAATGTCTGCTTTGCATGACATAACCTAGACGATGTGAGCATTGGTCTACTTCCATTGTCCTCACCCTCTTCCGTTGAATAGTCTCCTTATCTCCATGTAGAGGCCGCCTTGATTCCTCATACATAGGAGTATTAGCTACTGTTTCATGGACCATGCGACCCACTTGTGGTGGTGTCAGTCTTGACCTTGCTACCACCCTGTCCAGCAACTTGTTCAAGCTTGGTCCCTCACCTTTGTGCTTCCCCATCTGATATGCATATTGCTTTGCACTTTGTAGTAAAGCATTTGCCATATCTGAAATGCATGCATCATACAAGTTAACCTTTTCCTTATATCCTTCACCAGGAAGCCAACTCCCATGTACACTTTCAGATAAGTTTGTTCGAGGGGTTTGTGCTAAATCCACTGAGCTTCAGATCACCTGCACACAAGAGGTTTCATACATGAATTCACAAAATTGACTCCAATGCAAATACATCCATACAACATATCATTTCTCCATAAAATTTCTCACCCTTGACATGAGGTTGCCCCAATGTGCTATTCATACTTCCCACCAACTCATCCACGTATCCATTACTGATAGTTTTCCCTCATTAACATGTCCATTTCTCCAACACTTACGAATCTCTTTATTTGTAAGAAAGCTTACTCCTTATTGGTTGCCAATCTCCATTCTTCACACAAGTCAATATGGTGTTGTCGACTTTCTGCCTTCACGCATTGTCCAGCATGCTTCATCAAACTTTGTTTCCAATGGAATAAGCACATTTGCTCCCTGTCCTCCATAATGTTATGCGGACCCCCATTGAAAACGGTCCTAACTACATGCCAATTTAACCCTGCTTCATCAGCCACATCATAAACCCATAAAAGTGTGCGGGTGCATAACCGCATTACTCCATTGTGCTATTCAGCATTTTCCAAAATAGTACTTGGCTTTTTGTATCCTCCTTCTTCATTTCCCATGTGGAAATTATCAACAGCTCTTGAACACTATAGGATTTTTGTAACATACCCATCTTCACTAATAAAGAAATGTCCATGTAATTATGAGTTTTTATAGTATAAAAATCAATGATTTTATTATTTGAGTCATTTATACTTAGAATCTTCAAATTTTGAGCCCAAATTTGGAATCTGCGTGCGATTTTACCCTAATATAGGATTTTACAGCATCCAAAACGGACACCGGATCAAGCCTATATGCAAATTTCAGTCATTTTAGTTTAAAAATGGCGACCTTTAAACCTTAATAAATGCACGATCGGGCGTCCTATTTGATGAACGGGCTGAACCCCTACGACCAGGAGAACCCCTACGACTAGGAGAACCTCCCGGACAAAAAAAATTTTCGCCCCCCGGGGCGGTCCGGCACGCAAATCGAGACGGGTGTCCCAAATTTGGGTACCCTGTCCCAAAATTTGGTCTGTACACACTTACTAGGCTGCCCGTACGATGGTCGCCCAAGAACCAAAGGATGGCCGCCCACTATATGGTCCCCACGTACCCCTACGTGGACACCCATGCTTTCCCAGACCAGATAAGATACATGCGTATCACTCCTTTCCCGGACAACCGACACCGTACCTTTCCCCTAGACCCATGCAGGCCACTGATCCATAGCCTTTGAAGGTACACCGTCCTTTCATCCTTGTTTTGTGCAGCACCCGTACCTATACCCCTCAGCTATATAAACCCCCAGGGTGTTCCACAGGCAGCACGCATTTCTGTGCAGCGTATGCCCTGTTGTGCCGTCGTCTGCACCGCCGTCTATCCCTGTGCAGTGTACTTGCTGTACTTGCTATAGTACAGTCGCCCCTTGCAGCCACCTCTCTCACACCCCCTCATTTCCCTCTTTTCAGATAGGCCAATTTTCCTCCATTCTCCTCTTGCTAGGAGGCAGTGTCCTTAACTCTTCTCCTCCCCCGTGTGAATAGACTTACAGCAGCCCTCTTAGCCCTCCTCCACGTTTTTACCTTTAAGGACATCTCACAATCCCCCCCATTTGCGTAGACTTTAATAAGGGTTTTTTGCCTTAAGAAAGGGTTCGTGCGTCATACTCTTTTGCTCATACGGTGAGCAAACGAACTCAGAATTTAGATCCGACTGAAGCGTTTCGATCGTAGTAGCGAGCTCTACAAGGCGACGCCTAAGTTGGCCTCTTCTCGGAGACGTCAAAATATTGCCTCAAGAGGAGCGCGCAATAACGAGACTAGGGAAGATGCTCCCAATGCGGCTCCAGGCCTCCCTTTTCAAGCTCCTCAAGGAAATGGTGGCCAGGTTCGCTTGGTTAATTTTTAAAAGAAGAGATTTTTCTTAAATTAGTGTTAATGAATGGTATCTTTCCCTTTTAAAATGACGATATAAAAATTGTATGAAGTTACGAATTATGTGATGTTGTATTCGATAAATTGCGTTGAAATTGTTATCTTCACGAATTGTGAATGCTATATTTAATAAATTGCATTGAAGTTGTTTTCTTTAGAATTCAAGATTTTTTTTGGCTTCAACGCTAACTCCGTTCCGTGCTTATGTAGCCAGGCGATGTCATTAGCAAAGCTCGAGAATGACCCAAGGTATCCCTCATACCATTGGGAGAATAAGGATCACCAATTGAGGCGAGAGATTATGAGGCTGCCTAGTTCTGAGGGCCTAGGCTAGTGCGGTAAATAAGCCCACCCTAGTGTGCAGACATCCCTTTGAGGGGCGGGAGGATCAAGCGATGGAGCCTGAGAGGGCGACAGGCCGGCTTGAGTCCTCGCCAGCGGCCGAGGATGAGGTGTATGGTCCCGTAGGGTTTTGCCCAGCATGTAGAGGCTGGAAGGCCGAATTCTAGATCATCGACAGAATAAAGGAAAAGAATAAGAGAGCCAGTTTGGCTTATATGGAATTGACTCATGTATAAACTTTTTATATAAATATATCTTATCTTTGGTATGATTGCATTGTGAAAAAAGGCTGTTTTAACAAACCTTGTGAAAAGGGCCTTAATTAAGGAATATGTTTATTTATGTCAAACAGTGTGGTAGGATTAATTAGAAAACAAATTGATGCAAGTAGGGTGGAAAGTGGGAGGATGGAATGCCCCGACGGCACCATCCTACGGACGGGTGGACCCGATTAGTCGGATAGCTTTCCAACAGATTAAGTGAAAGCCCTACGCTAGTGATAATTAGGTTCTTGGGGGCAACTCTATTCTAGAAGACTAGGCCAGCGGGCTGTGCCTTGCATAAGATGAGGAAAAAAGCATTGTCTCTAGAAATCAAGTCTAGTAGTTGCCCAATTTATGATCAATTGCCCTATGGGTGATTTGATGTTTAGAAAATCACGCTCCCCCTGCCGGATAGAGCTAGGTCATACCTATGAATCGTATCCTTGAATCTCTAAAGGGTCAAGGTGTCGATGAATAGGAAATTTTTCCCAAGATAAGACTTAGTGGACTATCTTAAGTGTTTCTCCCATTTTACAAGGGTGGAACCTTACAATTTTGGAGAGAATTTTTTTCAATCTATCATTCAAGGTAAATGAGAGAAAGGAAAAAATAGAAGTACGTAGTCTCACCTTGGGTCGTAAACATGACAAGCCATTGTTGACCAACCAAAAACTCGATGAGTGTGATCAAACAAAACCTAGGACTTTGCCAAGTCACCTCCACTATCACACTGCATGCGATTCACCAAGTCCGCGCCTGATGCTTCTTAAAGACATAACATTTATCATTGGGGCCACCTTGTCCTGGGAAACGGCTACCTTGTATAAATGAATAGCGAGATCTTCTCTGTATAAGAAGGATGCTATCAAAGCCCTCTCCTGTTGGCATCAATTTTCTTTTCTGCTAGGATACAATGCGTTTAGGGCCACCTTGTCCTGAATCTTGTGTTTCTTGGCTTAATCCTCTACTAGACTCATTGCTATTGATGCCTTTGAAAGCATTTGAGCTCATTTGAAGTCTAAGGCACCAGATCTCGACTCCCCGCATACTCTGTTTTTTGTACACAAAATAGTGGATTAATTTTAATCAGTGATTAACCTCAGTGCTAATCACTATATTTTGGTACAATTGAGGGTTGAAATTAACCATTAGGTATCTGATACAGATCCCTATAACTTCAGATTTCAATTTGGAGTTGGTTTGATACTCCAACCATTCCGTACAAATTGGTTACCCTTGATTTAATGTAATTTCTGGTGATTTTATGCTGATAAATTTGTTGTAATCATCTATTAAACACCAGATTGAGTTGTAAAAGGGTAGACACTGCCCTTGAATATTGAAATTGGATCAAGAGGTAAGACCCCCTTCACATCACCATGAGTACAGCACAGGAAATAGCCAAATTTAATGGGGAGCAATTTTACACATGGCATACAAAAACCATGTATTTGCTCATGAGGAAAAATCTGTGGGGATTAGTTGAAGGGAGAGATGAATGCCCAGAGAGAGGGAAAAATGAGTGGAAGAGCAGGAATGAAAAAGCATTGGGACTTATTGCACTCAGTTTAAATGATGAAATCGTTCATCACATCACAGGGATACAATGGGCAAAAGATGCATGGGATGAACTCAATAAATTATTTGGTACACAAGCCAAAAATTCAAAGATAAATCTGTTAATGCAATTCTACAAATTGGACATGAAGGAAAGTGAACCTTTAATCACACACTTGAACAAATATAAAAGCATTAAGCAATAGCTGGTAGCTATTGGCAATGGTAAAAAAGTAGAAGATGATGAGGCACTAGCAGTGCTTCTGAAGAGTGTGGACAAAGGTGATTATGAAAACATTGTAGCAACACTAAAGAATGTACCTGAATTGAAGCTACACAAGATAGAAGCAGCTCTACTAGAGCAAGAGAGTAGAGGCAAAGAGAAGAAATGGCTCGACTCAACAGCAGGAGAAGAAAAAGAATTCTTCACCCGAGGAGGATCCTCTCGACGAGGACGAGGACGAGGAAGAGGCAGAGTAGGAGGAAGGACCTTCACTTGCCACAAATGTGGAAAGCCAGGACACATGGCGAGAGACTGCTACAGCAAACCTAGTGGAGAAGGAATGACATCGGCAAACTTCATGGAGGCTCCAATGGAAGTGGAGTCGGGTCATCTTTTCTGAGAGAGAGAGAGAGAGAGAGAGAGAGACCCCACAACCCAATGTAACCTACCCCAACAAAGTAAAACCACCTCTGAATCACCGATGATGTAGGCCACGTGGTAGATGTATGTGTGAGCACTTTAGTCAAGGTCGTGGGCACTTATAGTAGCCTTGGATACATAGAGAGAGAGAGAGAGTGTATCGAGGACTATGGAGTTTAGGGACTTGAGGCACTGGTCGCGGGCTATCAAGTAAGAGAGAAACTTGGTATAGGGTCCAGGTGTGCTAGAGAGTATTCACTTGAGGGGAGGTGTTGAAATATACAAGTGAATAGGGTGTGTGCGGGAACAAGCCCTTGGTTAGAGGCTGTAAAAGAGAAGATGTAAATGTGAAAGAATGTGAAAAGGTGAGAAGAATCTACTGGGAGAGAATAAAGGGTAGCATGAGAAGATTTAGGAAGTGTGGAGATATTCTGGGAAGTGTGGATATATTCTGGGAGATATTCTAGGAAAAGTGAAGAGGTGGAGAGAATCAGGGAAAAGAGGTGGAGTGAATCATGGAGAAATCAGTGGGATTTGATGCTTGATGTAAACTCTATAAATTGAGGCATTGCCCTAGTGAGAATTTGCTGGTTTTTGAGTATCCATGCCTACATTAATCTATTTTCTAATTATCCACTAATTATGTCTTAATTATTTACTAATCACTTTGTTAATGATGTTGATTCTAGTGTTTGATCCCATAGCTCATCACAATGCTCAAATTTTAACAATTACATGCCAGTATTATCTTCATTTTAGTGTGTAATTATTTTATCTCTCTATTTTGCCTCTACTTTTCAGACCTTTGGAGCTTCTCAATTCTCCATCCTCTCTTGGAGATTACCCTCCCCAACTTGGTGGCCAAGCCTTGCTTCGTGGGCTTCACTTCTCTCCAAAACAATCAAGTCAAAATCAAAGGTAAGCCTTAATTCAATGGTTTTCTATCTTTCTCAATGACTTTCTTCCCAACCCCTCTAATGCTTGGGAAGCTTCCAATTAAATGGTTTTTTCTTAAAATCAAGTTTTCTTTAATGATTCATAATGCTTAAATGGTTTAATACTAATCTTTATGCTTAATTATAGTGTTTTTATTAGTAAATCTCTCTTTCTTGGAAAGATTAATGATCTTTATGGTTAGATCCTTGTTAGAAGGATGGTTCTTAATGATAAACTCATTGTCTTAAACAAAACTCTAGGCTTGACAAGCTAGAGAAAAAGATTAGGTATTTTTATGATTTTAATCTAGTTAAAAATGATGATTAAATTCTTTACGCTTGTTTATGATTTAGAAAAATCCTATAAACTCATTTTAAAGTTGAAAGAATGTTATGCTAACATTTTATAAGAATTGTCCTATAGAAATGATGAATGCATTTTTTAAATCAAGAGGATTAATCATAATTATGTTCATAATTATGCTAAGTATGCATAATAAAATTTCTACTTTAAAAGAGGAGTTCCTATCACATTTCAATTATGTGTATTCATTTAAGTTAGAAAATTAAACATTCTCAGTAGCGAAGCTAGGGCAAAATTTTTGAGAGAAAATAGAAAAACCTTATTTTTATGCATAAAATTAATAATACAAAAGAGGAAATCCCATCATTTTCTAGGCATAGATATTTTTGTGCAACAAGAATTATTTCTGTCCTATTTATGAAAAATATTTTTATGATATTTATGCATAATTATTTAAATAGAGAAAAGATGAATTTTTGTTATATTTATTTTTTCATGCATAAATTTAGATGCAAAAAGAGGAATTCCCATGATACTCTAGATAGAAATATTTTAAAGATTAAAAGAAGAATTTTTGGCATGTTTCAAAATATGAATATTTTTATTTATTTAAAAGAGAAATTTTCATCGTACTTTAAGTAGAAAAATGCATAAATTAGTTTTAGTATTAAAAGAGAAGTTTTCACCATAATTTCATGTAGAAAATTATGGTATATTAATATTGAGGATATAAATAAAAAAAGAATATTTTAAGATATTTTTATACGAATAAATCAATAAAATGATGTATGCATATTCACAAATGGATTATTGGAAGGAGAGTTGCCTTTATAAAATTTCATTATTCTTGAATAGAACTATTTATAATTCTATTGTGACCAAGAAAGAAAAAATTTTCATAATTTTGGAATTTTTGCTCACGATTGGAAATCACCGTTAATTTATCAGATAAATAGAAGAAAAGTCCTTAGGAATCAAAGCTAGGATTAAAATCCGAGTAATTGATGGTTAGACCACAACCACGTTGTCGTGACATGTGCGGTATTGCTGGGCAAGTGCGAGACTTCTGGCTGTGAGAGTAGTTTCAAATCCCAGCAAGGAAACAAAATATATATCTCTTCAAGGGGCATATGACATCTCCATTTTGGTTGACATGTACATGTGCCAATTCACTTCAAAATATCTCCAAATTCAACTTGATGATTGCACATAAGTTATGTGTCAAGAGCATGACTAGCTCCAAGCATAGATCTCCTGACCCTTTATCCAAGTGCCTCATACATAACACATGTAGGCACAACACAATCTTCAAAAGATTTCCACATACATGTGACCATTCACATCACATATTTCATATATTGCCAACATCACCATTTCAAGATGACTCTTGATCTCATGAAAACCTGCTTTCAGAATCCAACAACTCACAAAAGCAAAAATAACATGTGGCATATATACATCATCATGTAATTTCCAAAAGCTTCATGTTCACAAAACTAAAATCCAATCAAGCATTCTCTTACAAGGTTCCAGAATCAAAATCACCTTGAACTTTGGAACATTCAAACTCCAAAACTCTCAAATTCAAGAAAAATTGTCCACTCTCTAAGGCCATAAGCATTAAGGCTTTTACCAAGAGTTTTGGTTTTTGAGGTAATTAAAGCCTTAAAACTAAAACCTTTACCACTCTAAGGAATTACGATTTTTGAAATCGAATTCATAAAAAGCTTACCCTCAAGGGGTTGTTCCCATGCACTTATCAAATAAAGCCAATTTAGCATCCTTTATTCACGACCTCACCATCTTTGGCAAAAGCATGTGATCATGACCATGACCATTATATACCATAAAAGTTTTCTGCCTCAAATAAGTGTTAATATCAACTCAATCATGATAGGCACGGCTTATGAGCATTTCACCATCTCAAAGACCAGTAAAAGCAGTCAAACCCACAAGCATAATCCAAACCTATGTACAAAGGCACAGGGACTTCTGCTAGCCCTCGAAATCTGCTTCAAAACACCAAGCTCACATGAAAACCATGTACACAAACATGAACAAAAAAAAGCCTAATTACGCGTAAAGGCATATATACATCATGTACACTGTAGCACTTAATCCCATGCATCTGGATTTGCATTTAATGGCCTCACATGCATGGTTTCACACCATGGACGTGCTATGGCATGACATCCACCCCCTCTAAACCTACACATCCTCCGATATGTGCCAAGTCATCATTAAGATCCACATATATCTGGATGTTGTCTTCATCTTCTACATTACCAGGAAGATCATCCTCTTCCTCTTCAACCATATCCATGCTATCACTATCAAGCCTCTCATCTTGAGTCTCCTGCGAATCAAAAGGATCACTGTCATGCCTTCTTTTAAACATCTTAATCCTTTACAAGATTCTTTATCTCTGTTCCATCAAGCTCACAGAGGGTATACGTGTCATTTCCATGCACATGCTTGACAATGTAAGGGGTCCGGCTCTACCATGTGGTGGAGCTAGAATGCATTCTTCTAGCTCTACCATGTGGTAGAGCTACACTTCAAAGCTTTATACCTCTATGACTCTAGCTCCACCACATGGTAGATCTAGACCTGAAATGCAATTTTAGCTCCACCACATGGTAGAGCTAGACCTCAAAGCTTTCTACCTCTACGACTCTAGCTCCACCACAAATACATTCAACCTCAGCCGGTTACATTCATTGAAGTCTAGCTCTACCACATGGTAGAGCTAGAAGAATGCATTCTAGCTCCACCACATGGTAGAGCTGGACCTCAAAGATTTCTAGCTCTACGATGTGGTCTAGATAGAATACAGCTCTACCACATGGTGGAGCTAGACCTCAAATACAATTCTAGCTCCATCACATGGTAGAGCTGGACCTCAAAGCATTCTAGCTCTATGATGTGATCTAGGTAGAATACAGCTCTACCACGTGGTAGAGCTAGATCAAATGCAATTCTAGCTCCTTGGTTCTTGTCATGTAAAGTAGGTCTCTTCTTGGAGTAATTGGTTTTGTTGATGTGTATGGAACACAGCTAGATCGATGCATTCTTGCTCTACCACATGGTAGAGCTAGACCTCAAAGCTTTCTACCTCTACGATTCTAGCTCCACCACATGGTAGAGCTAGACCTCAAAGCATTCTATCTCTACAATGTGGTTTAGGTAGAATACAACTCTACCACAGTTACATTCAACCTCAGTCGATTACATTCATTGAAGTCTAGCTCTACCACATGGTAGAGCTAGAAGAATGCATTCTAGCTCCACCACATGGTGGAGCTGGACCTCAAAGCATTCTAGCTCTACGATGTGGTCTAGGTAGAATACAGCTCTACCACGTGGTAGAGCTAGATTAAATGCAATTCTAGCTACTTGGTTCTTGTCATGTGAAGTAGGTCTCTTCTTGGAGTAATTGGTTTTGTTGATGTGTATGGAACACAGCTAGATCGATGCATTCTTGCTCTACCACATGGTAGAGCTAGACCTCAAAGCTTTCTACCTCTATGATTCTAGCTCGACCACATGGTAGAGCTAGACCTCAAATGTAATTCTAGCTCCACCACATGGTAGAGCTAGACCTCAAAGCATTCTATCTCTACAATGTGGTTTAGGTAGAATATAGCTCTACCACAGTTACATTCAACCTTAGCCAGTTACATTCATTGAAGTCTAGCTCTACCACATGGTAGAGCTAGAAGAATGCATTCTAGCTCCACCACATGGTAGAGCTAGAAGAATGCATTCTAGCTCCACCACATGGTGGAGCTGGACCTCAAAGCATTCTAGCTCTACGATGTGGTCTAGGTAGAATACAGCTCTACCGCGTGGTAGAGCTAGATCAAATGCAATTCTAGCTCCTTGGTTCTTGTCATGTGAAGTAGATCTCTTCTTGGAGTAAAAGGTTTTGTTGATGTGTATGGAACACAGCTAGATCGATGCATTCTTGCTCTACCACATGGTAGAGCTAGACCTCAGTTCATTTTACCTCTACGATTCTAGTTCCACCACATGGTAGAGCTAGACCTCAAATGCAATTCTAGATCCACCACATAGTAGAGCTAGACCTCAAAGCATTCTATCTCTACAATGTGGTTTAGGTTGAATACAGCTCTACCACAGTTACATTCAACCTCAATCGGTTACATTCGTTGAAGTCTATCTCTACCACATGGTAGAGCTAGAAGAATGCAATTCTAGCTCCACCACATGGTAGAGCTAGACCTCAAAGCTTTCTAGCTCTACGATGTGGTCTAGGTAGAATACAGCTCTACCACATGGTAGAGCTAGATCAAATGCAATTCTAGCTCCTTGGTTATTATCATGTGAAGTAGGTCTCTTCTTGGAGTAATTGGTTTTGTTGATGTGTATGGAACACAGTTAGATTGATGCATTCTTGCTCTACCACATGGTAGAGCTAGACCTCAAAGCTTTCTACCTCTATGACTCTAGCTCCACCACATAGTAGAGCTAGACCTCTAAGCATTCTATCTCTACAATGTGGTTTAGGTATAACACAGTCTACCATAGTTACATTCAACCTCAGCCAGTTACATTCATTGAAATCTAGCTCTACCACATGGTAGAGCTAGAAGAATGCATTCTAGATCCACCACATGGTAGAGCTAGATTTCAAAGCATCCTGGTCAATACATTTATTAATCTTGCTCTGCCACCTGGTAGAGATAATATCCATTGAAAAACCAGCACTAGAATACTTTGAAGTCCAGCTAGAATGCATTTATCTTGCTCTACCATCATGTAGAGCAAGACTAATAAATGTATTGAGAGCTCCAAGATGGAGTAATTTAGATAGAATGCTTTGAGGTCTAGCTCTACCATGTGGTGGAGCTAGAATTGCATTTGAGACCTCAAAGCTTTCTACCTCTATGATTCTAGCTCTACCACATGGTAGAGCTAGACCTCAAATGCAATTCTAGCTCCACCACATGGTAGAGCTAGACCTCAAAGCATTCTATCTCTACAATGTGGTTTAGGTAGAATACAGCTCTACCACACAGTTACATTCAACCTCAACCGGTTTCATTCATTGAAGTCTAGCTCTATCACATGGTAGAGCTTGAAGAATGCATTCTAGCTCCACCACATGGCAGAGCTAGATTTTAAAGCATTCTGGTCAATACATTTTTTAATCTTGCTTTGCGATGCGGTAGAGATAATATCCATTAAAAAACCAGCAGTAGAATACTTTGAAGTCCAGCTAGAATGCATTTATCTAGCTCTACCATGTGGTAGAGCAAGACTAACAAATGTATTGAGAGCTCGAAGATGAAAATACTCTTCATCTCCTCCACAGTGTTTTCATGGATATATATTGTGATTTTTGAATATAATATTTTAAGTTTTTTTTTAAAGTGTAAGAATACAATAACTATAATTAACAATTGTGGTTTTTGTTGCACAGGTGAAAGATGTCTCAGAGAAGAAAAGTGGTGGAAGTTTCGGTTAGTGTTGACTTTGCCTCTGCTGATCAACAAGACGACAGTGGTACTTAGAAATTTGGGGTCTTCAGGGTTCACAATTTAACAAAATTCATCTATTTGTTGCTAGTGATGTGGACGTGGATACTTTTGAGGATCTAGGACAAATGACTCTATCTTATATTTCTGTAGTTGATTCTCATCCCGATATTGAATGCATAAATATTGGGGTACCTAGAATCCATGAGTATCAACTAGATCCCAAGGCATTCATTATTGAATGAATAGTAAGAGATAAACAAGATACTATGTTCTCTCGAGGGTGGAAGTTAGATTGTGCAAGTCAAGAAATAACTCTTAAAGAGTTGCAAGCTTCCATTGCTTATTGTGTGAAAGGCAAACAAAAAAAAGAGAAAATGCCCTCTAAAAATCCAGTTCAAAAAAAGGCAAAAAGCAGTACAGGTATTATGGATGTAGATGAAGCAGTTCTTAAATCTACAGTAGAGAAAACAGGCTTGGAAAATTCAACAAAAATAAGATTTGTGGATCCCAACGTTTTGGAAAATGAGGTGCAAAAGGCACTAAAGAGTGATACAGGGGGTATGGAAAAATGCTCTAAGTATTTTCCATTCAAGTACAAAGAGTATGAGATCCCTGTAGATCAATGCTGGCTAGCTCCTGATCACTATAACTCCCGTCAAATGAACCTCATCGTGTGGATAAGTGCGTGTTATTTTTTGGTGCAAGTGCAAACAGGCTAGGAGCGTGTGCATACTTGATGCCTGTAAAGACTGTTGGCAAGAAGAAAGGAATTCCAATGAAACTAAGTGAGGTAACAGAGGAGAAACTCAATGAGTATTCATATTGGATTATTGATGGCCAACATTCCATCTATGCTGCAAAATTCTTACGGTATCAAGAAATGGAAAAAGATGGTCGTGCTCAAGACCTGATACAAGTGTATGAAAAAAGGAAGGCTCGAATTGTTGTAGATCCAGAGCCACAAGTTGCGACGGCCATATCTGCTATAGCTAATGAAGGCCCAATCATTATACCATACTATGATGTCTTGCAGCACTTGAGGAGTCAGTGGATCTTCAATAATTCTCCGTCAAGGCCAGCATCTGGAGTAACAGAGGGCTCATCATCTCGTGTAGACTAGGATGTATGTCCATATCCCTTGCTCTCTTATAATTATATGTTTTGAAAAAAATACTTGATTTTGATCTTTTTTTCTTTTATTTCTTTGCAGAAATTTTTGCGAATGGCTGGAATTACGGTGGGAGCATCCTTCATTTCAAAGCAGTCTCACATGGTGATTTACTTTGATGAAGTTTTCAAAGGCTAGCTTGAAATCATGGAGAAGCAAAACAAGAAACCAACTGCCACAGTTTTCAGATGTCTTGCTGGGCTAGATGAACAAGAAGTCAAACAAATACAATCAGAAATCAGGTCTGGAAATACAGCTCTTTCAAAGGGTACTAAGGATGTAGATGTAATTGACATGCCAGAGCGTATCAAGCAGCTCAAGCAAGATAAAATTATTCAAGATGCATTGCTTGTAGAGTTCAACACTCTGAACAAGGACAAACAATGTCAAGATTGGTCAGAATTGACTATCACCTATAGCATCAATGAGGTTGTATACTCAGTTCTTTTGAAGTTATGTGAAGCTACAGGTTGGATCAAAGAAGATTGATTTTCCAGTAGAAGCAAGGCAATATGTGGAGTGGAATATCAGCCTTAGCAAAGAAAGTTCAACCTTGTCCTTGGATCTTCCTTGGTGTATTTATGTTGTGTGTCTTCCATTCGAAGGGAGTTACTACTTGAAGCGCCACCTCAACAATCCAATTTCCATTGGGTTATGTGTTCTGGATAACATTGGGAAGAAATATACATTGGTATGTGGAATCATTTTGCAATCTTTTGAACGGCATTATGATCATTACAGCAGCTGGTAGATCTTTGCCATCAACACCATATTGGGGAATATGGGAATTTTCCATAAGTTTGGGACACGTGGTCAAAACTTTGGATTTGCCATAACTTGAATACCATTACTCCAAATTGTGCGCTTTAAAGCTTAATAGATCCCTCTTTTCAAGCGCTTTTCAATGATAGGTCACATGATAGGGTTTTGAGAAACTTTTAGACATGTTAATCAGGTCCCACCTTTTTAGTATTACAAAAATGGGACTTGGGAGATTCCCAAACTCACAAATATGGTGTTCATCCCAATATGTGTTGCTTACCTTTCTAAATATTACAGATTTTATTCACTTGCAAAATGCTTTAAAAAATTTGAGTGGCATAGCAACGGAACAGTATAATGGGGCATTGCATTTTCGACGTGACAACCGATGCATTGGTGCAATAGAGTTCTTCACATCCTTAGTGTTTTTCAGCAAGGGAGATGCCTTTCAAGGACTAGCAAATGTTCCTGATCTAGGTACACAAGCGACAATATTGGATACTGGACTTCTTGATATAGATAATGAAGATGTTAAAACTATCCCAGACATTGAGTTTCTAAGAATCAAGAAGAATCTTTTGATCAAGCAATGTATTCGGAAGTATTGCAGAGAAGGCTGCAAGCTTGTTGATCTTTTCAGTAATGGCTATATCATCGAGCTAGGGCCAGCACTAAATAAGGAAGTGATTGGCCTAGTGGAGAGTATTGAAGATCAAAGAAAGATGGGAACAAGGATTCTTGACTTTGCAAAGTCAAGAAATGAGCAACCGGTTCCGCCTATTACTAACAATCAAAGGAATACCACGGAAAGATCGAGACATGGTGAAGTTCGTTCAGCTCGAGATTTTTTGGATTTTGAAGACAGTATGTAACTTCTTAATGGGCTTTCCTTGTATCTTCAATACTTTGATTTGGTGATGTTTTGACTTGTTATATCCTTGGTTCATTTTTTAGTAGTATTTAGTTCTTTTGATTTTATACAATGCTTTTATTATTTTTGTAGCTCTCTCCAAATTGGGCTTTGGAATCTAGAATCACCAAGTTATGGATCCTAACATGTTCATTGACAAATTCACTTTTTACATAACCAATTGGTGAATTTGGAAAGCCTACTTAGTGGTTGCACAATAGCCAGTCATTTACTTCAATCCTACCCTCTGGTAAATCTAGATTTCAATAGGTCTACAATTTGGTGGAGCTAGCTACCTCTTCAAAGTGGTGGACCAAGAATCCATTAAAGTCTAGCTACCTCTTCAAAGTGGTGGAGCTAGGCCAATGCACCCCCCAAAGACAGTTTTTGCAGTGCATCCATTTAAGTCTAGCTCTACCATATGGTAGAGCTAGGCCAATGCATTTCTAGCTCCACCACATGGTAGAGCTAGTTCAAATGCAATTCTAGCTCCTTGGTTCTTGTCACCATGAGCTAGAACCCATTGAAGTCTAGACCTAGAACCTATGGAAGTCTACTGGCTCCATCCATAAAGAAGCTATCTTGATCCCCAACTCAACCACGTGGTAAAGCAAGACTTATAAATTCTAGCTCTACCATATGGAAAATCTAAAACATCTAAAATTTTAGCTTTACCATATAGTTGAGTGGTTTTGTGATTCTCACCTCCACCTACTCTTGGAGCTCAAGGGTGGATCTCAAGGCCTACTTCCAACAAGAGCTCCCTTGCAAACTGGCTCTACCAAATGGTAGAGCTAGAATAATGGGTGTATTTGGAAATCCATTTTAAACCCTCCAATTCTAGATTGAGCAAGTAGAATTGATAATTGGTATCCAAACATGATTTCCTTTTAGATTACACCAATAAACATGTGTTAAGAGTGAGTGTTACAATTGTAAATTCTTGTAGTTTGAAAGATTGTTGAGTCAATGTTACTTTTTTTTCTTTTAGATCCCGAAATTGAGATAGTAGCACCAAGTGAGGGAGCTATGGAATGCCACAATCAAACTGCAGATGAGAGTTTCTCCCACACATTCCGTGATGTCCATCCAGAAGGTTTAAAGACAAATGCTGACAATGAAATTGGGGTACCTAAATCTCCAACAAATGAAGCAATGGGTGAGAGTTTCCAGCCCAAAGAAGAAGTACCAAGAAGTACCGACACTACTATATCCAAGAAATCAGTGTTGACAATTGTGTTGGACCTAAATGGTCTACTACTGAAACGTTGTCAACAACAACCATCTTCAATACATGAAACTATTCAAATGGATTCAAAACGATATATTGTACTAAGGCCAGGATGTATCCAATTCTTGAAGATTTTATTAAAAAATATTAATGTTGGGATCTGGTCAACAGCGACAGAGAGTAATGTTCTTCAAATATTGAGAATATTACAAGAGAGAGCAGGAGAGATATTGCCTTTTTTTGTAGTTTGGGCTCAAGAGGCTTGCGAGAAGGATAAAAGTGGTAAAATAGCTAGACCTAATAATCCAACAGTTCAGGTAATGTTCAAGCCATTGTCAAAAATCGTTTCATGTTTTGATTGTGATGCTCGTAGAACGGTTCTTATTGATGACTCTCCATACAAGGGATGTGCTTCTCCTGATAATAATTGTGCATGAGATCATTGGCTCTAATTACTACGGACAACCTCTACTATATGAAAATGAATACAAAGGTGTGGTAGATTTTTGGAGAAAGCACAATTTAAATCGGTCATAGAAGATAATCTACACTGATAGACTACCACTATCAGAGATTATTTCAAAAGTTTTTTGATAATCAAGAGGTATTAGCGAGACAATATGAAAACAAAAGAGAAGAGATAATAGAAATTATGGCAAAAGAACGAGTTAGTATTGCTAGCATGAGGGGACGACAAGTGATTTCTCTAGCTAGAAAATTGGGTTCTACCACAACGCAGTTGAAGGCAGCCAATGCAAGGGCTTTCATAAACAAGGTATTAAATGAGTACAATCTTCTCTAACGGGATAAAAATAACTAAGGTACTACCCAACATAAATGATAATTATAACCAAATACATGATTTTATACAATAATTTTGTATTCATAATGAAGAAACTTAATTTATGATGGTTTCTTGCAGATTTATTTCAAGGATATTGTTCCAAGGAGTATTCACTTAAAGAAGCCATTTGTCACAAGGATTATATTTTTTTGGGAGAAATTTTATCTTTTTGTAATCATGAATTGACAAGAAATTTTGTCATGTTTTTAAAGTAGTGGCAAATGTATTACTCTTCAGATAATTTTATAAATGTTGGAGTGCACTCTAGTATAAGGGGCCTCCTAATTTGAAAATGTATGGAAGCTTGATCTTTGTCTTATGATTTTAATTCCTACATATTTGGACTATGGTAGAGCTAGATCAATGCCTTCTAGCTCCACCTCATGGTAGAGCTAGACTTCAAAGCATTCTAGCTCGACGACATGGTAGAGCTAGACTTGAAGGCGTTCTAGCTCTACCATATGGTAGAGCTAGATCAATGCATTCTAGCTCTTCCACGTCACCACATGGTTGATTTGGACTTCAAACCATTCTAGTTCTACCATGGGGTCTAGCTAAAATATTTTGATACAGCTCTACCACGTGCTAGAGCTAGACTTCAAATATTATTTCTAATTTTGCCATGGGATTGAGCTAGAATACTTTGATATAGCTCTATCACATGGTAGAACTAGATTTAAAAATATTCTAGTCCTACCACATGGTTGAGCTAGAACAATGCATTCTAGCTCAACCACGTGGTTGATCTAGATCAATGCATTCTAATTTCACCACATTCTGATACCTACTAGCATATTTTGTTGCGTCTTTTTAGAATCAAATGGAAAGAGTCTTTGCATCTTGGGTCATTTTGTAATGCAACTAAAGTCAACATTTTGGAACAGTATATAGTTTAATGTTAGCATGCATAGTCACATTTGTTTTGTAATTGTTTAAAATCTATCTTTGCATAAGAGTGCCTTCCCCCCACATGCCCACCTTTATCATTAAGCATGCTCATTGTTTTCTAGGTCATGTGATTGATTCTAATTGGCAGAGGCGACTTCTTCGTCACAGAGCATTAGTACGTCACATGTCCAAGAAAATCTAGAGTGTACGAAGATAGTTGGTTCAGCACCGTCTTGACCGTCTACGAAAAATTGATGAGTTCTTAGATTGGTGTATTCAATTCTTTTATGTTTTTATTTGGAGCGCATGTAGGAGAACTAAGCTCTCTGGAATAATTGACACATTATTTCCACAACAAAAGCCCAAGTTTGCAGGTGTTCTCTCACAAGAGCATTGTTCAAAATCCACATGGGTTGTGCAGAATAGACAAGTTTTCTTTAAAAAGCTTGAGACCTTTTGGGGTCTTCATCCTTTGTACAACAAGAAAAATACATTGATAATTGATGATAGCTACTATAAGGTGTTTAAGAATGAGCGAGGAACCTGGTTAATAGTCCCAGAATTGTACCATCAACCTTCCAAGGAAAGGTATAGTTTTTTGACATAAGATTTAAGAAATTGGTTGTTTTTATGGCTATAGAATGAAGATCGGCAAGAGTATACATGGGATAATGCCTTTGAAGAAAAACCTAACCAATTCTTAGATGATGTGATGAAGAAATGGCTTGAAGAAGAGAAATTGGAAGTAGAGGATAGGAAAAAGGTAGAGGTGTGGAAGCGATAGCAGGAGGCTGATGCTGAGGCAGAGAGGCAAGAACAACTTGAAATTGAAAGAAAGCAATGAGAGGAGGCTGAAGCTGAGGCAGAGAGGCAAGCAGAGAGTGAAAATTAAGCAAAGCAACAACAGGAGGCATCATGAAAGTAATACACCACCATGAAGCTCATTTTGTTTGTCCGTAATATAATCAAATGTAGAGGATTTGGTCTTTTTTTAATGTAATAAAAGTCCATATATTGAAATATGATATTGTAATCAGGCCTCTTATGGAGCATACTGTTCAAATGTTTGCCTTTGCAAAGCATTAAACAAATTCTAGCACAAGCAATAAATTCATGTTCATTTATAATGTCTTATTATAATTGAGTCATAAATGGAGTGCATCCTTCTGTAAGGGGACTCCTTTTATCCTTTTATCTTTTGGTCAAAGTTTGCAAATTATTATTATTTTAGTAGAGTAGGTGAAGACTTCTAACTATCATTGCAAGGAGACTCTTTCTATCTTTAATAATGTTAATTTGTAGTAGTTGTGTATATAAGGAAACTTTCACCATGTCAAATTTGTAGGTGAAGACTTCTAACTATCATTGCAAGGAGACTCTTTCTATCTTTAATAATGTTAATTTGTAGTAGTTGTGTATATAAGGAAACTTTCACCATGTCAAATTATAAATTCTTGTTTATTTAGTCTTTGTTCATTACAATGTAGTCTTAAAATTGGAGAGTGCATCCTACTCTAAGGGGACTCTCAATATACAATCTCTTGTATCGATGTTTTTACTTGGGGGTCTAGATTGAACAAATGGTAGATCTTGGTTCTTTCAATGCGTTCTTGCTCCACGTGGTAGAGCTAGCTCAGAATTCTAGCTCTACCATGTGGTAGAGCTAGAATCCCTTAAAATCAAGCTCCACCATATGGGATGGTAGAGCTAGAATTCTATGTCTATATCTACCATGTGGTGGAGCTACCATCCATTGAAGTCTAGCTGTATAATTTCATAGAGCTAGCTCCACCATGTGGTATCTTATTGAGCTCTAGCTCAACCATGTGGTGGAGGTAGCAGCCATGGTCTCTTCATGGAATTTTGGCCTTACCACATGGTGGAGCTAGTATCCATGTGTGGTAGACCTAAACCTTTGGAAGTCATACAATACGACTAGAATTTTGAGTCTAGATCTACCGTTTGGTGAAGCTTGCATCCACTCAAGTCTAGCTCTATAATGTTCAAGTGGTGGAACACGGTCTAGAATGGATAAGTCACGGATCAAGAAATCCTTTTCAGCTCTATAATAGACAAGTGCTCGATCTAAAGTGAAGAGATAAACTGATTGACGTTGGACTGCTAGCCATGCTAGACACCTCAATATGAGCAACAAGGTAAATATCTCGCTACATTGTCCATTTCAGACAAATAACTACACGAGTTTTCTTCAAAAAAGTTCATTTCTTTTGGGGTCTCCATGTTTTGTACAACAACAAGAATACATTGAAACTCGATGATATCTACTACAATGTGTTCAACAATCAAGATGATAATCAAGATAATAATTGAGAGAATAATCTAAGTGTGTGATCTTGTGAGTACACAAAATGAACATGCTTAAAAAGAAGCTCAATACCTCATTCAACCAATACACCCCCATGACACTAGCACATTTTGTTACTCCCTTTTGTAATTGAATGTAAATGGTCTTTGTAAATGGTCTCTATTATAATAAAATATAAAGGGTCTTTGTAATCTGGCCATCTTCGGGAGCATGTTGTTCAATTGTGTGCCTTTTGCAAGGCATTGAACATATTTTAACACAAAAAAATAAATTCATTTTCATTTACAATGTTTTATTATAATGGAGTCGTAGATGGAGTGCATCCTACTCTAAGGAGACTCCTTTTATCTATTGACAAAGTGCATCATACTTTAAGGGGACTCTTTAGTAGAATAAGCTTCATCAAAATGAAATCTTTTAACAGTACTTTTGAGACAAAGTGCATCCTACTCCAAGAGACTCTTTCTATCTTTAATAATGTTAATCTGTAGCGATTGTATATATAAGTATACCTTCACCACATCAATTTATAAAATCTTGTTCATTTTGTCTTGTTCATTACAATGAAGCTTTAAAATTAGAGAGTGCATCCTACTCTAAGGGGACTCTCAATATACAATCTCTTGTATCAATGTTTGTAATTGGGGATCTAGATCAATCAAATGTTATATCTTGGTTTCTTATGGACTGTAGAATGGCCAAGTGGTGGATCTAAAAATCTTTAAATCCTCCTCAATGTGTTCTAGCTCCACATGGTAGAGCTAGCTCAAAATTCTAGCTCTACCATGTGGTGCAGCTAGAACCCCTTAAAATCAAAATTACACTCCCATGATACTAGCACATTTTGTTACTCCCTTTTATAATTGAATGTAAATGGTCTCTATTATAACAAATATAGAGGGTCTTTGTAATTTGGCCAACTTTGGGAGCAGATTGTTCAATTGTGTATCTTTTCAATGCATTGAATAATTTTTAACACAATAAATAAATTCATAGATGGAGTGCATCCTAGTCTAAGGAGACTCCTCTTATGCATCCACAAAGTGCATCCTAATTTAAGGGGACTCCTTTTATCCTTTTATCTTTTGGTTGTTAATGAAAAAGTTTTATTATTTCTTTAGTAGAATAAGCTTTATCAAAATGAAAATTTATAATCGTAATTTTGACAAGTGCATCCTACTCCAAGGAGACTCTTTCTATCCTTAATAATGTTAATTTGTAGTGGTTGTGTATATAAGGATACCTTCACCATGTCAATTTTTAAAATTCTTGTTCATTTAGTCTTGTTCATTTTACAATGAAGTCTTAAATTGAAGAGTGCATCGTACTCTAAGGGGTTTAGCTCTCTAAAATTAATTAGAATTTCACCAAGAGTATTTAAATCATTCTAATGTAAACATTTTCTACTTATTTAAGAGAAACATTATGAAAAACTTGATTTTATCCATTAATATTTCATCTAGGATAAAGAATAGTTGGATTTACTAAAGAAGAGAGGGGAATGCCTTTTTTCAATGAGGCATAACATCATATTCATTTTAGAGAAGACAAAATCATAAAAACCATAAAATGAACAGAAACAAAAAAAGAGAGAATTTCCAACTTACAAAGGAATTTGAGAGCTTTCCTTTGGCTTGATGGTTTGAGGGATCTACTCTTGTTTGAAACAAGAGTGGCCACCAATCTTTAGAAGAGGGAAGGTCAAAAACTAATGAATTATGAGTAAATTCACAGTTTTTGGCTCTTGGGAGAAGCAGGGTAATAGTGCAAAAAAACACTATTAAGCTTCAACAAAGGGGAAGGCTTTTATTTATAGGAAAAAGTGAGCTTCTAACCAAGCCAACTGATTCTATAATTTTCCAGATCACTTTGGTTAATTTTTGACCATTTTTGGGTCAGTTTAGTCCACTTTTTGGATCTAGTTGAAACAGGAGAGAGGAGAGATAAAAATATCTCATTATTTGGGAGTTTAAAACTCTCCCACACATGTGAAATAGGTGCCTCCTTCATGAGGGAAATTCCCCCATACTGAGGTGTCAAAAATGCATCTCTCTTTTTTAACTATTAACCTTGTCCTTAGTCAACTCTTCATCTTATGTGAGTATTTACTCATTTTTGGGGGATTTTCCTTTTATTCTTTCATTTATCTCCTCCCTACATTTGGATGAATCTTATTGGTCCATAAGAACCTTAATTTAAAATTTCAAAAAAATCTTGAACCCTATGTGATAAGGCCTCTTGAACAGATTATACTTGATTTCTAATGCACCTTCTGAATATCTTTTTGAGCTTCTATTTTGGGGGAACTTATTTTAATAAGAAGAGATATTTTTCCATCCAAAAATATTTAAAAATTGAATTACCACTCTCTCGAAGATTGTCTCTCTAGGCAGAAACTGGTAGAAAGAAGATCTTTTATAGTTTTGAAGAGGAATTTGACTATAGGGGAAGATACTGGACATCTTGAGAGGCTGGGGAGGAATCTTACATTCTACCCCACTTAAAAAACATGAGATGTCCTCATCTCGAAGGTGGAGTATGAACTCTTTCATCTTCTTCTTCTTCTTCAATCACTTCCAGTGTTACTGCCTTGGAAGTGGACGGCCGATTTGGGAACAACTCTCTTTGACTTCCCCTATTCTGAGGTGGAGGTCTTGCATTACTTTGGATTGAAACTGGAGGTTGGATAGAGGGTCTACCTCTGGGATTTCCTTGATTTTGGCAGATAGAACCCTGATTACTATGGATGGAAGGGGCTGGAGTCTAGAATCTTGATCCTTGATTTTCCTGCCCTGAAAACCTTGATCCAAAAGGAGTTGGGCAACCCATGCTGCGATGTCTAAACCCTTGACAGTTATAGCATTTCACTCTCTTGTTCAAGGGTGGAACTTCTGAAGTTGAAATCCAGGGGATTGAGTTTTGGGAAAAGGACATTTCTTCCATTCTGGAACTTCCCATATCCTAGGTTTGACCTTGATATCTCTTAGGCGGAGGAAGGTTGGAATCATCTTCTGGGAATAAAAACCTTTTGAAAGGTGATGGTGCTGGCTTTGGCGGGACTTTGACATCAAAGGCTTTGGCAAAATCCTTCGCCATCCGAACTCCTTCGGCCATGAAAACTAGCTGGGCATTCTTCACCAGGATAATCAAAGGTTTGTTTAGTCCCCGAATGAACCTGGCCATCAGTTGTTCTTCATCCAGCGGAGGCGTGTATCTGAGGAGGAGGGCGAATGCTTGGTGATATGCTTCAATAGTTCTACTCCCCTGTTTTACTTCATCAATCTCTATCACATCATATCATTCCCACATCAATTCACATCCAATCACATCATCCACACGTCAATCCACATCAGTCCACGTCATCCACATCATCCATACATTCATTCACAACATTTATTCACATCAATCCACATCGTCCATACATCCATCCACATCAAACCACATTATTCATACCTTCATCTACATCAATCCACATGTCAATCCACATTATTCATACGTTCATCTACATCAATCCACATTCATTTCATAAACATTCCCCATTTTTATCTAATCACATCTTTTTCTATTTTATCACTTATTTCTTCGTTTATCCTCATCAAATCTCATCCACTTGCATCTACCCATACATCTCATCACTTCTCATACATTAACATATATTCAGTTTACATTACATCTTATCACATCCGCTTCACATCACATTTTCATTCACATCTCGATTCACATGCTAACACATTCATTCACGTTCCTTATCGTTTATTCACATCCCGATTCACATCACATCACATCACATCCATTCACATCCCTTATCATTCATTCACATCCCGATTCATGTGTTATCATATTCATTCACATCTTATATCATTCATTCACATCCCTCATCATTCATATCTATCCAATTTACATCACATCTCATCGCCTCTAATCTCGTTCGTATCCATCACATTCATATCCACATATATTCTTCCACATACATCCACATCCATACTTATCACATACACATATATCTTTCCTTTCACATACATCCTTCACATACATCCACATCCATACTTATCACATACACATACATCTTTCCTTTCACATACATCCTTCACATACATCCACATCCATTCTTCACATGCATCCACATCCATTCTTCACATGCATTCACATCCATCCTTCACATGCATACATCTACATCCATTCTTTCACATACATACATCTCCATCCATTCTTCGTTCATTTTCGTCTATCTGATTCATTTCACATCATCATATCTATTTACAGAATACAAGAGAATTCTTATTTTTGATATAAGATTTCTTTACGCATCTATTTATGCATAAATTCCATTTAAAGGAGAATAACACTTTCGAAATAAAAATCAATCTTTTATGCATCTTCCTATGCATAAATTCATTTTAAATGAGAATGACACTTTTGAAGTAAAAATCAATCTTTTATGCATCTTCCTATGCATAAAATCAAAATTGATGAAAATAACTCTTTTGAACTAAAAAATAGATTTCTTTATGCATCATTCTATGCATAAAATCAAAATTGATGAAAATAACTCTTTTGAAATAAAAATAGATTTCTTTATACATCATTTTATGCATAAAATCAAAATTGATGAGAATAACACTTTTGGATTAAAATAAATTCTTTATGCATCTTTCCATGCATAAATCCAATTTAGTAGAAATTGCACTTTTAGAATAAAAGAATTTCTCTTATGCATCTAATTTATGCATAAAATCCATTTATGATGAAAATCACACTTTTAATATAAAAAAATCTTTTATGCATACAATTCATTTATGATGAAAATCACTCTTTTAATATAAAAGAATTTCTTTTATGCATCCATTTATGCATAAAAATCATTTATAATGAAAATCAAACTTTTAATAAAAAAAAATCTTTTATGCATATGTTTATGCATACAAATCATTTATGATGAAAATCACTCTTTTAATATAAAAGAATTTCTTTTATGCATCCATTTATGCATAAAAATCATTTATGATGAAAATAACACTTTTATAATTAATATAACAATTTCAATATGCTTCCTTCTATGCATAGAATTTAAATCTAAAGAAAGTAACACTTTTTTAATAAAATATTTTTAGTATGCATTTTTCTATATCTAGGATGAAAAATAACACTTTAAGAATACATATACGATGGGAATTACTCTTTTTGAATTAAAAAAAGTAAAACTTATTTTACACAGTTTTAGAAAATTTTGCCATAACCTCCTTTGTATGGCTGACCATTTTTCAATTTTTAACTCTCTAAAATTAATTAGAATTTCACCAAGAGTATTTAAATCATTCTAATGTAAACATTTTCTACTTATTTAAGAGAAACATTATGAAAAATTTAATTTTATCCATTAATCATTCATCTAGGATAAAGAATGGTTGGATTTACTAAAGAAGAGAGGGGAATGCCTTTTTTCAATGAGGCATAACATCATATTCATTTTAGAGAAGACAAAAATCATAAAAACTATAAAATGAACATTAAAAAAAAGAGAGAATTTCCAACTTACAAAGGAATTTGAGAGCTTTCCTTTGGCTTGATCGTTTGAGGGATCTACTCTTGTTTGAAACAAGAGTGGCCACCAATCTTTAGAAGAGGGAAGGTCAAAAACTAATGAATTATGAGTAAATTCACAGTTTTTGGCTCTTGGGAGAAGCAGGGTAACAGTGCAAAAAAACACTATTAAGCTTCAACAATGGGGGAGGCCTCTATTTATAGGAAAAAGTGAGCTTCTAACCAAGCCAACTGATTCTAGAATTTTCCAGATCAGTTTAGTCAATTTTTGTCCATTTTTGGGTTAGTTTAATCCACTTTTTGGATCTAGTTGAAACAGGAGAGAGGAGAGATAAAAATATCTCATTATTTCGGAGTTTAAAACTCTCCCACACCTGTGAAATAGGCGCCTCCTTCATGAGGGGAATTCCCCCATACTGAGGCGTCAAAAATGCATCTCTCTTTTTTAACTACTAACCTTGTCCTTAGTCAACTCTTCATCTTATGTGAGTATTTACTCATGTTTGGGGGATTTTCCTTTTATTCTTCCATTTATCTCCTCCCTACATTTGGATGAATCTTATTGGTCCATAGGAACCTTAATAATTTAAAATTTCAAAAAAATTTTAACCCCTAGGATAAGGCCTCTTGAACAGATTATACTTGATTTCTAATGCACCTTCTGAATATCTTTTTGAGGTTCTATTTTGGGGGAACTTATTTTATTAAGAAGAGATATTTTTCCATCCAAAAATATTTAAAAACCAAATTACCACTCTCTAGAAGATTTTCTCTCTCTAGGCCAAAACTGGTAGAAACAAGATCTTTTATATTTCTGAAGAGGGATTTGACTATAGGGGAAGATACTGGACATCTTGAGAGAGGAATCTTACACTAGCCCATAGTACCTATGAATATAATCACACAGAATCCATATGGACTCTCAGTTGAAGATCATAAGATTAACCAACAAGATCCATGTAAAAGAGCCATGAACTCATCCATTGGAGACCAGCAAGGCCAATCAACTAGATACATGCCCGTGTGTTCAGAAAATAACTCCAACTCATTTTCTTCTTTGACGCACGTGTGGGTATCTTGGGCAACCCAGAGCCCGAGCACCATATAGTCAGCACCTTCTAGGTTCCTTTTGCAGGTGACCTAGCGCTTCATTCATAGGCCGCTTCCTTGGTCCCTTATCCATCATACCCAAAGCTCATCGTTATAACTGAACCGAGACTAGTCAAGACCTCGGCCGATCTACCACTGAGATGTCCTTCTTTGACTCTCCGTCAGTTGTTGCAACATTTCCACTTAGGTCCCCAGCACGACCTCATTCCACAAGATAGTCAAAATGCAACAGGTTTCACATACAAATACAATTCCCAAACAAAATTCTCATCTTTCCTCATCATTCCACATTCTTTCACATCAATTCTCATCATTCCACAACATTTCTTATTATCCCACATTTTTTACATCAATTCACATCACATCAATTCACATCTATTCACATCACATCAATTCACATCACATCTATTCACATCATCCTACATCATTTCACATCTATTCACATCATTCCACGTCATTCCCACATTCACTCACATCATTTCTACATCCTTTCACATCTTCCCACATCATTCCCACATTCACTCACATCATCCCACATCATTTCCACATTTACTCACATCATCCCACATCATTCACATCATCCCACATCATTTCCATATCATTCACATCATCCACACATCATTCCACATCATCCACATCCATTCACATCTTCCCACATCATTCCCACATTCATTCACATCATCCCACATCATTTTCACATCAATCCACATTCACTCATATCATCCCACATCATTCCCACATTCACTCACATCATCCCACATCAATCCACATCAATGCACATTAACCACATCAATCTACAAATCACTTCTCATCACTCCACATCATTCCACACATCACTTTTCATCTCTCCACATCATTCCACACATCCCACACATCAACCAAATTAAAAGTACACTTTCTCTACTTTTTATATTGACAGGACTTTCTAAGTGTCGGGCATTACTTGGCTCAATTAAAGGTAACTTTTTCTCAACTCAATATTGAATCAAAATTTTCGTTCACTTTAGGATCCTTGATCCTTTCAAGTATTCTAGATTCCTTTGCTCTAGGGAATCTAGGAATAAATTAGTCACAATTATTTACGCTCATTCAACCACACATGTTTCTGGTCTTTTTTTTCAGGGAGTTCCTTTTCTTGTTTAGAATGTACCCAAGATTCTATTTTTTCGAGTATCTAGACGTATACCCCATAATTCCAAAAGTTAATGTGTTCATAATTCCTCTTTCTGATTAAAATTTATCCATGTTTTCTTGATGCATTCCTATGAATATTTTCACATTCTTTTCTTAATTTTCCCAAAATAAAATACGCTCAATATTATTCTTTTTGAATAAAAGATGACTTCATGGGATTTATAAAATCAATTACACCTATATTTTCTCTTTCAGCATAAAACATTTACGTACCCAACTAATTCATTTACGTACCCAACTAATTCATTTTTATCTAAATGAATCATTCCCAAAAAACATTTACGTACCCAACTAATTCATTTTTATCTAAATGAATCATTCCCATAATTCTCATAAATTGAATGGATCTAGAACATTTGTGCATAACATTCTTTAATTTTCTAACAAATGAATAATGCTCAAAACTCCACTTTTAACATAAAATTTATTTTGCATAAATTCATTCTCTAATGATATAATGTTTTTTCCATAACTTTCTCGCATTTTCTATGAAATGATAATGATTAAAATTCCACTTTTAGCATAAAACTCTTATGCATATACTCATTTTCTAATGCTATAAATTTTGCCATAGCTTCCCCACATTTTCTACAAATTGAGAATGCTTAAAAATCCAGTTTTAGCATAAAAATTAATTATGCAAAAAAATGATTTTTTAATAATAAAAATTCTGCCATAGTTTCCCCGCATTTACTATGAAATGAGAATGCTCAAGGTTCCTCTTTTAATATTAAAATTAGTTTATGCAAATCCTTCATTTTCTAATGATAAAATTTTACCATAGCTTCCCCACATTTACTGAAACAAGAATACTCAAAAGTTCACTTTTAGCATAAATTTTAATTTATGCAAAAACCTTCATTTTCTATTGATAAATTTTGCTATAGTTTCCCCGCATTTACTATGAAATGATAATGCTAAAAATTTCACTTTTAATATAAAATTTAGTTTATGCATAAACCAAAGCTTAAACATAAATGTTAATTCATCATAATCAAGAAAAGCATGGTTTTAAGAGAAAAACCACAAAATAAAATGCTTCCCAAGCATGAGAGAGGTTGGGAAGAAGAATAACATTAAAAAGAGAGCATAAACAACATTGTTTAGGCTTACCCTTGGTTTTCTTGATTCTTTACAGTGGTATAGCCTTCATGGAAGAGGCTTGGCCACCAAAGGGGAAAGGGTAATCTTCAAGAAAGAAGAGGTTTAATGAAGCTCCAAAGCTTCACAATAATAGAAATATAATAAACTAAAAATTACACTAGCATATAGTTACTCCAATATGAAAATACAAAGGAATGGGAGTCTATTTATAGGTGAGGGAGGCCATCAACGAAGTCCAACTAGAATCTAGAGGCTTCCAACTCCAGTCTAATCCATTTTGGATAAGTTTTAGACTAGTTTGGCTCACTTTTTTGATCTAGTTTGAAGGAGAAGAGAGGAGAAATGAAAATTTCTCATTTTTTAAATTAAAGATGCCCCTTGATGGGATATCTAGGAGCCTCCTTCATGAGCCCTTCTCCCCATTCTGATGTGTCAAAAATTCTAATTTTTAACTAAAAAATTCTAATTTTTAACTAAAAAATCCCTTTTTTTACTAATAAACCCAGTACTAGTCAACTCTTCATCTTATGTGAGAATTTACTCATTTTTGGGGGATTTTCTTTTATTCCGTGCCTTTTTCTTATTCCAACACTTGGATTAACCTTACTCTTTGGACCTTAAAAAGAATTTTTCTGAAATTATATACCCCTAGGCCAAGATGTCCAATACACATTTTCAAATAACTTCTAATGCACATTGGAAAACTCTTTTTGAGATTCTATTTCATAGGATCTCTTCCTATTTATTGGGAGAAAATTATTATCCAAAAATTTTTCAAAACTATATTATCTCTCTCTAGAATATTTTCTCTCTCTAGACCAAAAACAAGGAAAAACAATGTTTTCTTGCATTTTGAAATAGGGGATGATTACAGAGATTGAAGGGTAGGTTCTTACACCTTTACATCTCAAAAGTTGTAGGGAGGAATCTTACAAATCTAGGTCAAGTTGTCAAGAGTGGATATAGCAAAAGTTCTGCTGAATGGCAGTTTCGGAGTTAACATCCTATCAGATATAAAACATGCAGCATGCTCGGGTTGAGCAGTTGGGAATAAACACCATTCTCTATCAAAATGGCAGATCAATGGCAAGTACAGTCACTCGGATTAATCTGGGAGCTCACACTGGAGATATCTAGATATAGCTTTCAGATACCAGTTGTAGTGCTCCGGATGGAAGATATCTAGATATATGGAAGATATCAAATGTGCTTATCCAATGTGCTCGGTAGACCATGGATCAAGAAAGATTGGGATGTGGATATGATTACTATTCGGCATTGTAAGAAGAAAATCAAGATCTTTGTTGCCACCAAGTGTGGAAGGTGGAAAAACCAGCCCGGCCCGAAGTAGCCGACGGAGTTGACATACTCGAAGGGCTAGACTTCGATGAGGAGGAGGTATATCTTCAACAAAATGCTCATTTGATTACCCTATTTAAGGTTGATGTGGTTCAGATAATGGACATATATTGACCAAGTAGTACCCACAAGGATAAGGTTCTTAAGTATCACTCTGCGCCCTAGGGATGGAGGAACACAGTTTAGAAACAGAAGAAGATTTTTATGAGGCTCTTGCTGAGGAAGGCACTACTCCAAGCTAATAGCAACTCATTGCAACAGAAAAAGCTTTTTTCAAAGATCTTAGGCACTCCAAGAGAGTCAAAGAGGATGAACTCACGGAAATGAACCTTGAAACTGATAATGACCCCAAAATGGTCCGGTCAGTGCAAAGATGGACACTAAGGTCCAAGAAGAGGTCTAGGTGTTGCTCACTTCTTTCAAAGATGTCTTTGCTTTGAGCTACACCGAGATGAAAGGGATTGATCCCAGCTTTTACCAACACCAGATCAATCTAAAGGAAGATGCCATCCCTATTTGGCAACAAAGATACCGGATGAACTCGAATTACGCCAAAAGGGTGAAGGAAGAAATAGATAAGCTGCTACAATTCGGATTCATATATTCGATATATGAGGCAACATGGTTGTCCCCAATAGTAATAGTGCCCAAGAAAAATAAAAAAATTGAGCGTTTATATAGATTACCAAAAGCTAAATGCAGCAACCATCTCAGATCCTTTCCCCTTCCCATTCATAGATTCCATGCTTGATGCTATAGCACGCCATGCAATGTATGCATTTTTAGATGGGTTGAGTGGATACAATCAGGTACAAATGGCCCTGGAAGACCGGCACAAAATAGCTTTCATCACATAATGGGGAGATTTTGCACCAAATATCATGAACTTTGGCCTCAAGAATGTGCCTGCCACATTTCAGCACATGGTTTAGGAAATTTTTGTTGATCTCTTGACCTCCTTCATGCCAGTATTCATTGATGACTTCAATGTTTTTGGTAAAACATCTTAACATTTGATGCATTTACAACTATGCTTGGCCAAATGCATACTCTACAGATTAGGTCTAAACCCAGCCAAATGTGCCTTTGTTGTCCAAAGCAAAATGCTACTAGGCCAAATCATTTCCAAAGAAGGAATAGCAGTCGACCTGGCTAAGGTCGAGGTAGTCCGGAAAGCAAGACATCCAATAAATGAGAAAGAGCTTAAATGATTTTTGGGACAAGTTGGCACAATAGAATGCTCAGATACCTCGCCGATGTAGCAGCCCTTTTGAATCAAAGAATTGTGTAGATCAAAAAGCATCTGACCAAGCACTTAAGGTAGGCAAATTTCAATTGGATGGAGGAATGAGACGTCACATTCCGGCATCTTAAGCTCATGCTATCAGAAGCACCGACGGTCCAACCTCCAAATTGGGACCTACCCTTTCATGTCTTTGTAGATGCCTCTGATGTCGCAGTTGGTAGTGTGCTGATGCAAGAGGCTGAGAAGAAATGGTTCCAGCCTGTCTACTACGCCAGTCAAAGGCTTTGTAAAGATGAGCGAAACTACTCAACCATACATAGAGAATCCCTTGGCATTATCTACTCATCAATAACCAAGTTTCAGCACTACCTATTGGGTAACAAATTTACCTTTCATGTAGATCACTCCACCTTGTTGTATTTGGTAGATAAGCAGAGTCTAGTAGGAAAGATAGCTAGGTGGATATTAATACTCCAATAATTTGAGTTCACAATAGTGCACACCCCAGATGACAATCATATAGTGGCCGATTATTTATCCTGACTTGATTCTAGAGAAGTCCCAACTAGAGTGGCAAATGGCCTATCGGATGTCTGGAGAATCCCCAGACACATGGTATGATGAAATGCTAACATTTGTTGTCATAGGTCTGATGGAGGATAACCTTTCCAAAGATCGCCAAAAGCTAATTGCTATCTGCCAGCCGGTACTTTCAGTTCATTGCCGGCCAGCTTTACAAGAAAGGAATTGACCAAATCCTCTAGAGGTGTATCCCATCACATGAAGAGGAAATTGTCCTTAGAGAAGCTCACTGAGGAATTAGTGGAGGACACTTTGCCAGATAAATCACCGGGAGGAAAATCCTCCAAGCAAAACTTTGGTGGCCGACAATACTTCATGATGCCTGCAAATGTTCTAAGTAGTGTGACGTATGCCAACATCTCGGCCCACCAATAGACAGAGATAGGATGCCACACAACCCAATCCTTCCCCTAGAAACATTCCAGAAATGGGGCCTCGACTTTTTGGCCCATTTAAGCCCCTAGCCCATTTCATGTCACCAGTATATCTTAGTAACAATAGACTACAACACCAAATGGGTAGAAACCCGTGCTCTTCAGGATAACATGACACAATCAACTCCCAAAGTTCTGTACAAGATGATCATCACTCGTTTTGGGTGCCCAATTAGTTTATTTGTGAACAAAGAAAGCACTTTCTCAATGATGTCATCAAATAACTAGTCACCCAACATCTCATCATTCATGAACGATCCACAATATACTATCTGGAAGACAATGATAAAGTTGAATCAACTAACAAAATCCTCAAGATGATCCTCACAAAGTTGGTTAATCAAAATCACAATGACACGAGATGAAAGGCTTTATTCAGCTTTATGGGCATTCTGCATAACCAGTATAAGATCTCCACCGGAATGACCCCATTCAAAATTAGTATATGGCACTTAAATTATCGTACTAATGGAATTCCTACTAATGCTTAGTCTCCGCATTGCTATTGCACAAAAACTAAGCAAAGAAGAGTCCCTTCGACATCGCTTGGACCAGCTCCTTCCACTGGATGAAGTTTGCCCTCAAGAGTTTCTATGTCACCACAATTATTCAGGATCGACCGTCACTCCAAATTTTGGATGTCCAAAGAAGGAGATCCTGTCCTGTTATTTCTGTCTCGCATGGGTCCACATCCTAAAAAACTGAAGCTCTAGTGGACAAGACCATTCTGGATCATGAAAAAGTTCTATGACGGCACTTTCCTTCTGGGCACACTAAACGGTGAACGTTTTCAAAAGCCAGCCAATGGCTATCACCTGCGACCCTACCATGCACTGATGCCACCAAATCCCTTCATTAAGGCCACAAAACCACCAATCCACTACCTGAGTATCCATCACCATCATGACAACACCCCTCTCCAAACAATCATGAAAGATTCGCTTGAAAGATTTGCCTCAAGTGCTCAGTGACATGATGCAGTTTAATCAAATATTTTCAATTGTTACACGCCAATGCTACATGGTAACACTTTTCAAGCTCCCCCTAAATTCAACTAATATGGGTGTATCTATCTATTTCAATACAGCACCCCTTCTTGCTCCAAGCCATAACCCTTCGCCTTCAACCACCTTCTACATTTCCTCTCACCTTACACATGTTCTGCATACATCCATGAAGAATACCATATACATACCCAAAGCCAAACTCCTAACCTTAGAAAACCCAACCCCCATTCCCAAAATTGAAGTACCCACCTATCTACACATCCACATCTCATGAGGCACAACATACTCCCAAAATCCAACAACCCGTAGTTCCTTCTTCTATTTGTAACTGCACAACCCATAGTCACCATCACCCTAGAAAAGAAGCCAGCACCTATACAGCGGTAGTCCTAACCCTCGTAGAAGTTTCCATAATGAAGGACAATGTTCTAGTGCCACTAGTCAAGATCTTTATAACAAAGGGAGAAGCTGAGGACAACCAAAAAGAGAACCACCTTCTTTGCAACACTGCAGATCAAAGAATGGGTTCTCAAAGCTCACTCTTGGCTTTGCCAACAACCAACACGGTAGTCATAACTCTTATGGCAAAGACGATTACTTTGGTAGCACAAGGCAAAGAATCCAACATTTTGAAAGATAGAGATATAGCAACAATGACACCAAAAGACCATCTACAAGACAACAGTATGATTCTGAAGTTACTAATAATAGTAGTAACATGGAAGAACATGCAAACACAAGGGCTCATATTCAAGGATCATGGACAACTCCTCTACCTCCTATCTCTATGCTCCTACCCGAGGTCATTGGAATTGAAAGATCCTTGTTCCCTCCGCACAATGAATTCTAGGGTGCTAGCAGCGGAAGTAGCACTTCTTACACGGGGCAGGGTCCCTCACTTGGGGCCTCGCCCATGGATATTTGGACAAGAGACTAATCCCTCGGTTCTTCCAAAACCGAACCCAAAAAAACTTCCCTCGCTTGGAAAGCACGCGCAATTCCTCCAAGATAAACTTACTCTAACGTAGTCATGAGCCTTAACTAACTAAACTGATTTGACCAAACCCGTAAGTCCCATAGTTAGATCAAGGAAAATACTTGCACTTGGATCATAGAGACCAATGCTTTTTTCCTCATTGAGAGGCACAGCCATTGATTCTTTTCCATGGAACAATTTTTATCTAGGATTTACTTCATCTATCGTACGATAACAAAATTGAGTCTCTTCTTTTGGGATCCATCAGTCCAGCCTAACCCCAATCCTGTGGGTTAGACCAGTGTAGTGATGGGATCCATTTAAGAATTTGGTTAGGTTTTGTCCCGAGTACCAGAGAAAAGAGTTCCTAGGCCCCCTAGTCGGATATTCTTGCAAACTTAAAACTAGTCACACCACTTACACACCCAATATGAAATTGCCTTTTTCACAGATTCAACTGTCTTTAATGAAACTATAGTATCAGTGATCATAATCCTCCAAAATATTTGGTTGAATCCTAATTTCTAATTTTTCCTTCATCGGTGTGCCTATGGCATCACTGGCAACCAGAATGCTCAGCACCTGTCCACTCAGGGGCCTTTTCGATAGTTCCTAGGTCATACTACCCGACAATATATTCACTTATAAAAAGCAAAATGGAATCTCTATTGAAGATTAGCAAGATCAACCAACAGATCCATATAAAAGAGCCATGGACTCATCCGTTGAGGACCAGCAAGGTCAATCAACCAGATCCATGCCCGAACTCAGAAAACAACTCTTACTCCTTGTTCCAATATCTTCCACGACGCACGTCCCCTAGCCGGATATTCATGCAAACTTAAAACTAGTCACACCACTTACACACCCAATAAGAAATTGGCTTTTTCACAGATTCAGGTGTCTTTAAAACAATCATTTAATGAAACTATAGTATCACTCATCATAATCCTCAAAATATTTGGTTGAATTGTAATTTCCAATTTTTCCTTCATCGGTGTACTTATGGCATCAGTGTGGCAGAACACTCACCACCTGTCCACTCAGGGGTCTTTTTGATAGCTCCTAGCTCATAGTACCCGTCAATATATTCACTTATAAAAATCAAAATGGAATCTTCGTTGAAGATCAGCAAGATCAACCCCAACAGATCCATATAAAAGAGCCATGGACTCATCCGTTGAGGACCAGCAAGGTCAATCAACCAGATCCATGCCTGAATTCAGAAAACAACTCTTACTCCTTGTTCCAATATCTTCCATGACGCACATGTGGGTATATTCAGCAACCCAGAGCCCGAGCACCATATGGTCAGCACCCTCTAGGATCCTTCGCAGGTTACCTAGCGCTTCACTCATAGGCTGCTTCCTTGCTCCCACATCCACCGTACCGGAATCTCACCAATTAAATCAAACCGAGGCTGGTCAAGACCTCAGCCGACCTTACTATGCGAGACGTCCTCCGTTGACTCTCCGTCATAGCTGTTGCAACTTTATCAATTAGGTCTCCACGATCTCATTCACAAGACGGTCAAAATACTTCCCCAGCATTCTTGACATAAAATAGTCATTTAAAAACAGGTCATAAATATTGTTTCTATAACGAACTCCTGTCTTTTCACATTGTTCCACATCAGTCCACATTATTTAATCCACATCCATTTCATATGTATTCCCATTCTCATCCAATCACATTGTTCCACATCAATCCATTTCATATGTACTCCCATTCTCATCCAATCACATTGTTCCACATCAATCCATTTCATATGTATTCCCATTCTCATCCAATCACATTGTTCCACATCAATCCACATTATTTAATCCACATCCATTTCATATGTATTCCCATTCTCATCCAATCACATCATTTTCATCTCATCATATCTTTCCTCACTTATCCTCATCATCAGATCTCATTCACTCGCATCTACCCATATCCACACCTCATCACATCTCATATCATCCATTCACATCTATTCCAGTTTACATCACATCCATTTCACATCACATCACATCTCATTCATTCACATCTCGATTCACATCACATCACATCTATCCACATCATATCTCATTCATACACATCTCATCTCATTCATCCACATCTATCAAATCGTTCACATGCACGACTACCCACATCTATCCATACATTCATATCTATCACTTTACATCCACATATATTCATGTTACATCACATATCTTTACATCACATCACATTCTTTCACATACACATCCACATCCATTCTTTCACATACATCCACATCCATTCTTTCACATACACATCCACATCCATTTTTTCACATACATCCACATCCATTCTTTCACATACATATTCACATCCAATCTTCTCATACACATTCACATCCATTCTTCACATACACATCCACATCCATTCTTTACATACACATCCACATCCATTCTTCTCATACACATCATAATCCATTCTTCACATACACATCCACATCCATTCTTCACATACACATTCACATCCATTCTTCTCATACACATTCACATCTATCCATTCTGGCGTAAGATAGTTCTTTAAGAAAACAGGGTTTCTCTGCAAGTTTTGAGTTTGATTTTCTTTTGAATACAAGAGTATTTCTTGAATCAGTATCCCAAAAACTCCTTGATCGAAATTCTGAATTTCATACCTGAATTCCTCGAATTCTATAACCTTGATCCACATATCAATTTGAAGGGTGTTAAACTTAGTTTCAGATTTGGCGGGAGTTTTGAGTGTATTTTTCTAAACTGCTCACACCTTCTTTCCTCAAAACTGATAAAAGAGTTTGGTCTTGGCCATAGTCTGATTGAAGGTTCGAGTCGGATAAGATTTTTCCTGAACTATCTTTCTCAAAAAGGCTTGATAATTGAGTTATTATTTTACTGAATTTCTATCCTTCAATATTCACTTAACTGATTTTTAAATTAGTTACGAATTCCAATGATAAATTAATCATTTATCTGAATATTTCGATCTCGATAGATTTCCTAAATTTTCTTTTTGCAATCCGTGTGAATATAAAATGATAGAAATTTCTCTCTTAGAGTATTTAATTATTCATTTATCAAATACTCATAGAATTTAAACATAGAAATTAAGAGAATTCTAATTTTGATCTAAAAGTTCTTTATGCATTTATTTATGCATAAAAATCTTCAATGGGAATAACACTTTTATAAAAAAATACTTTTATGCATCTATTTATGCATAAAATCAAATTTAATAGGAATAACCCTTTTTAAATAAAAAGAATTTTTTTATGCATCTATTTATTCATAAAAATCAAATTTTGTAAGAATAACGCTTTTATAATTAAAAAATTTCTTTATGCATCTTTCTATGCATAAAAATCAAATTTAATAAGAATAACACTTTTATAATAAAAAGAAGTTCTTTATGCATCTATTTATGCATAAAAATCAATTTTATTAAAAATAACACTTTTATAATAAAAACAATTCCTTTATACATCTTTCTACGCATATAAATCAAATTTAATAAGAATAACACTTTCATTAAAAAAAATTCCTTTATGCATCTTTCTATGCATCAAATCAAATTTTATAAGAATAACACTTTTGTAATAAAAAATTTCCTTTATGCATCTTTCTATGCAAAAAATAAATTTTAATAAGAATAACACTTCTGTAATAAAAAAATCTCCTTTATGCATCTTTTTATGAATAGAAATCAAATTTAATAAAAATAACACTTTTATAATTAAAAAAATTCCTTTATGCATCTTTCTATGGATAGAAATCAAATTTAATAAGAATAACACTTTTGTAATAAAAAAATTTTCTTTATGCATCTTTCTATGCATAAAATCAATTTTAATAAGAATAACACTTTTGCAATAAAAAAAATCCTTTATGCATCTTTCTATGCATAAAATCAATTTTAATAAGAATAACACTTTTGTAATAAAAAGAATTTCTTGTATGCATCTTTCTATGCATAAAAAGCAAATTTAATAGTTAATATCAGTGATATCCATTCATATTCATAGGTGAATATGTACATAGAGTCATTAGAATATTTCTTTTAGATGCAAAAATGGTGGGATTTACTCTTGTGGAATAACAAAAAAATAAACTTTCTTTTCCATAGAATTTTAAAAAATTTTACCATAACCTCCTTTTTTGTATGGCTGACCATTTCTCATTTTTTTTCATTCTTTATTTAACTTAAATTAACCCAAATTAGATTTATAGAAGTCTAATATACACAATTTTCTAAATTCAAGAGAGTAAACAATAAGAAGAGTTTTATTAATCCCTTAGTTATTCTTTGGCCTTTTCATCAAAAGCATAGCATTTGAATTTAATTCAATCAACTACAAAAAATAAAACTCAAGAAAACCATAGATTTTTCATTAAAATTTGCAAACAAAGTAAGAAGCATTAGCTTGCATGGAGCTTGTAAGCTCTCCTTTGGCTTGAGAGATTGAGGGTTCTACTCTTGTTTGAAGCAAGAGTGGCCACCAATTCACTTTGGAGAGGATTAGGCCAAAAATAATTGAATTATTTAAAAATTCAATGTAGATGGCTCAAGACAGGAGTAGAGTAACAGTGCATAAACATCATTAAGATTTTACAAAGGGGGAGGCTTATATTTATAGGAAAAAGTGAGCCTCTAACCAATCAAATTGATTTTAGAATTTTTTGGATCAGTTTGGTCAATTTTTAACCATTTTTGGGTCAGTTCAGCTTACTTTTTGGATCTAGTTTTAAGTAGGAGAGAGGAGAGATAAAAATCTTATTATTTTTGAGTTTAAAACTCCTCCACACATGTGAAATAAGAACCTCCTTGAAGAGCCTCCTTCTCCTTACCAAGGTGTCAAAAATGTATCATTATACCCAAAAAATATCTGTTTTTTTAGTAATATTCATAGTTTTTTACTAATAAACCTTGTACTCAATCAACTCTTCATCTTATGTGAGCATTTACTCATTTTTAGGTATTTTTCTTTTATAAATTGGACTTATCTCCTTTCCACACTTGGATTGATCCTATTGGCCCATAAGAACCTTAATTGGACTATAGTCCTTTATACCTATTTTCAATTAATTCCAATTGCACATTGGAAAGCTCTTTTTGAATTTCTGTTTTAGGGAAAACAACTTTAGACACTAGGAGGATTTTTATATCCAAAAATATCTCAATTTTGAATTACCTCCCTCCAGACATTTTCTCTCTCCAAGTCAAAATAGGGTAAAATAGGATCTTTCTTTTATTTCAGAGAGGGAATAATTATAAGGTTCTTACACCTGCACACCTCAAAAGCTGAAGGGAGGAATCTTACATCCTACCCCACCTAAAAAATGAGAGATGTCCTCATCTCGCAAACTAGAGGATAACTCTTTCCCTTAAGATCCAACTGATTCTAGGGTTAGTTATAGTCTGGTGAACCCAATGGAATCCTAGGATAAAGATCCCTTATATAGAACTCATCATCAGATAACAATTCATTCAGATTATATCATTCATATCCTTAACACAATAATGGTCCATTAGACCGAAATTTCCATTTGAACAGTTCTCCATGGGAATTTCAATTTTACAGATTTTTAATGTCATCCCTTAACTTGATCCACTGGGTCAAGTGTTAACAGTAGCAATCTGTCAGCACAATTCACTAATTTCATAGTGATTTACTGAAGTCATTGTTGTCATTCCAGTTACGAACATCATCACAGGGACTCGTCCCATTCATCCTCATTGTGGTTTTGCTCAGCTTATCCCTTTTCAATTAAAATTCAGGAATCATCATTTTTCAATTAGATCAACTCATCAGTTCTAAACCAGAATTTTATAATCATATCAACCACATTCGAACTCATCATCTAGATAGCATTTTTGCTTATAATTTCAAGTCTTAGATTTACTCATATATACTACCAGTAAAGAGCTGCAGTTAAGTTATACCCTCGGTTTATACGGGTAGTCACGGTCCTTCGAAATATAAGGTAAATACCATCATGTCTAGGCCTCAAGCAAGTCAGGGATTCCATGCAATTGCGGTACTTCCATCTAAAGACTCAATCATCTATTTATGAATTTCAGTCTGAATATGGATTTGTATGAATTTCATCACACATTTTCAACTTTTTACTGTTACTTCATAAATTTTTGACATTTTTGGCTTCTCGGTTGATCCACTTTAGTCAATTTGCTCTCATTCTAGCTGAAAGATCCCTGTCTCCTCCAATCGAACCCGGAAAAACTTCCCTCGCTCAGTTCTTCCAAAAATCGAACCCGGAAAAACTTCCCTCGCTCGGAAAGCATGGGCAATTCCTCTAGGATAAATTTACTCTAACGTAGTCATGAGCCTTAACTAACTGAACTGATGTGATCGAACCCATAAGTCCCATAGTCAGATCAAGGAAAAGACTTGCACTTGGATCATAGAGACCAACGCTTATTTTCTCATTGAGAGGAGGCACAGCCGTTGATTCTTTTCCATAGAACAATTTTTATCCAGTATTTACTTCATGTATCGTACGATAATAGAATTGAGTCTCTTTTTTTGGGATCCATCAGTCTAGCCTAACTCCATTCAGTCCCATGGGTTAGCCAACCACCCAATCACTATAGTGATGGGATCCATTTAAGAATTTGGTTAGGTTTTGTCTCGGGGGGTACCAGGGAAAAGAGTTCCTAGGTCCCCTAGAAAGATATTCATGCAAACTTAAAACTAGTCACATCACTTACACACCCAATATAAAATTGGCTTTTTCACAGCTTTAGCTATCTTTAAGACAATCTTTTAATGAAACTATAGTATCACTCATCATAATCCTCCAAAATATTTGGTTGAATCGTAATTTCCCATTTTTCCTTCATCGGTGTACCTATGGCATTAGTGGCCAACCAGAATGCTCACCACCTGTCCACTCTGGGGCCTTTTCAATAGTTCCTAGCTCATAGTACCCGACAATATATTCACTTATAATAATCAAAATGGAATCTTCGTTTGAAGATCAGCAAGATCAATCAACAAATCCATAAAAAAGAGCCATGGACTCATCCGTTGAGGACCAGGAAGGTCAATCAACCAGATCCATGCCCGAATTCAGAAAACAACTCTTACTCCTTGTTCCAATATCTTCCATGATGCACGTGTGGATATCTTCAGCAACCCAGAGCCCGAGCACCATATGTTCAGCACCCTCTGGGATCCTTCGCAGGTCACCTAGCGCTTCACTCATAGGCTGCTTCCTTGGTCCCTCATCCACCGTATCGGAAGCTCACCATTTAAATCGAGCCAAGGCTGGTTAAGACCTCGGTCGACCTTGCTACGCGAGACATCCTCCGTTGACTCTCCATCAGCTATTGCAACTTTATCAGCTAGGTCTCCCACGACCTCATTCACAAGACGGTCAAAATACTTCCCCAGTATTCTTGACATAAAACAATCATTCAAAAATTGGTCATAAATACAGTTTCTATAATGAACTCCCATCTTTTCACATTGTTCCACATCAATCCACATTATTTAATCCACATCCATTTCATATGTATTCCCATTCTCATCCAATCACAGCATTTTCATCTCATCATATCTTTTCACTTATCCTCATCAGATCTCATCCACTCGCATCTACCCATATCCACATCTCATCACATCACATTCATTCACATCTCATATCATCCATTCACATCTATCCCAATTTGCATCACATCCATTTCACATCACATCTCATTCATTCACATCACATCACATCTCATTCACATCACATCACATCTATCCACATCATATCTAATTCATACACATCTCATCTTATTCATCCACGTCCATCCAATTGTTCACATGCACGACTACCCACATCTATCCATACATTCATATCTATCACTTCACATCCACATATATTCATGTCACATCACATCACGTTCTTTCACATACACATCCACATCCATTCTTTCACATACACATCCACATCCATTCTTTCACATACATTCACATCCATTCTTTCACATACACATTCACATGCATTCTTTCACATACACATCCACATTCATTCTTCACATACACATTCACATCCATTCGTCACATACACATCCACATCCATTCTTTCATATACATCCACATCCATTCTTCACATACACATCCACATCCATTCTTCTGCTACACATCCAAATCCATTCTTCACAAACACATTCACATTCATTCTTCACATACACACCCACATCCATTCTTCACATACACATTTACATCCATTCTTCACATACACATCCACATGCATTCTTCTCATACATGTTCACATCCATTCTTCACATATACACATCCACATCCATTCTTCTCATACACATTCACATCCATCCATTCTGGCGTAAGACAGTTCTTTAAGAAAACAGAGTTTCTATGCAAGTTTTGAGTTTGATTTTTTTTTGAATACAAGAGTATTTCTTGAATTAGTATCCCCAAAACTCCTTGATCGAAATTTTGAATATCATACCTGAATTCCTTGAATTCTAAAACCTTGATACACAGATCAATTTGAAGGACTTAGTTTCAGATTTGGTAGGAGTTTTGAGTGTATTTTTCTAAACTTCTCACACCTTCTTTCGTCAAAACTGACAAAGAGTTTGGTTTTGGTCATAGTCCGATTCAAGGTTTGAGTCGGATAAGATTTTTCCTAAACTATCTTTCTTGAAAAGGTTTGATAATTCAGTTACTATTTTACTGAATTTCTATCCTTCAATATTCACTTAACTAATTTCTAGATTAGTTTACAAAGTCTAATGATAAATTAATTATTTATCTGAATATTTTGATCTCGATAGATTTCCTGAATTTTCTTTTTACAATCCATGTGAATATAAAACGATAGAAATTTCTCTCTTAGAGTATTTAATTAAATACTCATAGAATTTAAACATAGAATTTAAGAGAATTCTAATTTTGTTATAAAAATTCTTTATGCATCTATTTATGCATAAAAATCAATTTCAGTGGGAATAACACTTTTATAAAAAAATTCCTTTTATGCATCTATTTGTGCATAAAATCAATTTTAATAGGAATAACACTTTTAAATTAAAAAGAATTTTTTTATGCATCTATTTATGCATAAAAATCAATTTTTATAACAATAACGCTTTTATAATTAAAAAATTCCTTTATGCATTTTTCTATGCATAAAAATCAAGTTTAATAAGAATAACACTTTATAATAAAAAGAATCTCTTTATGCATAAAAATAAATTTTAATAAGAATAACACTTTTGTAATTAAAAAAATTCCTTTATGCATCTTTCTATGCATAGAAATCAAATTTAATAAGAAAAACACTTTTATAATAAAAAAGCATTCCTTTTATGCATCTTTCTATGCATAAAATCAAATTTAATAAAAATAACACTTTTGTAATAAAAAATTCCTTTATGCACCTTTCTATGCATAAAATCAATTTTAATAAGAATAATACTTTTAAAATAAAAAAGTTTCCTTTATGCATCTTTCTATGCATAAAAATCAAATTTAATAAGAATAAAACTTTTATAACAATAAAAAATTCCTTTATGCATCTTTCTATGCATAAAATCAAATTCAATAAGAATAACACTTTTGTAATTAAAAAAATCCTTTATGCATCTTTCTATGCATAAAATTAATTTTAATAAGAAAACTTTTGCAATAAAAAAATTTTCTTTATGCATCTTTCTATGCATAAAATCAATTTTAATAAGAATAACACTTTTGTAATAAAAAGAATTTCCTTTATGCATCTTTCTATGCATAAAAAGCAAGTTTAATAGTTAATATCAGTGATATCCATGCATATTCATAGGTGAATATGTACATGGAGTAATTAGAATATTTCTTTTAGATGCAAAAATGGTGGGAATTACTCTTTTAGAATAACATAAAAACAAACTTTCTTTTCCACAAAATTTTGGAAAATTTTACCATAACCTCCTTTTTATGGCTGACCATTTCTCATTTTTATCATTCTTTATTTAACTTAAATTAACCTAAATTAGATTTATAGAAGTCTAATCTACACAATTTTCTAAATTCAAGGGAGTAAACATTAAGAAGATTTTGATTGATCCCTTAGTTATTCTTTGGCCTTTTCATCAAAGGTATAGCATTTGAATTTAATTCAATCAACTGCCAAACATAAAAATCAAGAAAACCATAAATTTTTCATTAAAATTTGCAAACAAAGTAAGAAACATTAGCTTACATGGAGCTTGTAAGCTCTCCTTTGGTTTGAGGGATTGAGGGTTCTACTCTTGTTTGAAGCAAGAGTGGCCAGCAATTCACTTTGTAGAGGATCAGGCCAAAAACAATTGAATTAATAAAAAATTCAATGTAGATGGCTCAAGACAGGAGTAGAGTAATATTGCATAAGCACCATTATGCTTTTACAAAAAGAGAGGCTTCTATTTATAGGAAAAAGTGAGCCTCTAACCAAGAAAACTGATTCTAGAATTTTCTAGATTAGTTTGGTCAATTTTTGACCATTTTTGGGTCAGTTCAACTTACTTTTTGGATCTAGTTTTGAAGTAGGAGAGAGGAGAGATAAAAATCTTAATATTTTTAGTTTAAAACTCCTCCACACATGTGAAATAGGAACCTCCTTGAAGAGCCCCCTTCTCCTTACCAAGGTGTCAAAAATGTATCATTATACCCAAAATATCTCATTTTTTAGTAATATTCATTATTTTTTTTCTAATAAACCTTGTACTCAGTCAACTCTTCATCTTATGTGAGAATTTACTCATTTTTGGGTATTTCTCTTTTATAAATTGGATTGATCTCCTTCCCATACTTGGATTGATCCTATTGGCCCATAGGAACCTTAATTGGACCATAATCCAAAAATTTCAAAAAATCTGAACCCTTAGGCTAAGGTCCTTTATACCTATTTTCAATTAATTCCGATTGCACATTGGAAAGTTCTTTTTAAATTTCTGTTTGAGGAGAAACCATTTTAGACACTAGGAGGATTTCTATATCCAAAAATATCTTAATTTTGAATTACCTCCCTCTAGACATTTTCTCTCTCCAGGCCAAAACAGGGTAAAATATGATCCTTGTTTTATTTCAGAGAGGGAATAATTATAAGATCAGAAGGGGAGGTTCTTACACCTGTACACCTCAAAGCTGAAGGGAGGAATCTTACATCCTATTCCACTTAAAAAACACGAGATGTCCTCATCTCTCGCAAACTAGAGAACAACTCTTTCCCTTAAGATCAAACTGATTGTGGGGTTCCTTATAGTCTGGTGAACCCAAAAGAATCCTGGGATAAAGATCGCTTATATAGAACTCATCATCAGATAACAATTCATTCAGATCATATCATTCATATCCTTAACACAATAATGGTCCATTAGACTGAAATTTCCATTTAAATAGTCCTACATGGGAATTTCAATTATACAAATTTTTAATTTGTCATCCCTCAACTTGATCCGCTGGGTCAAGTGTTAACAGTAGCAATCTGTCAACACAATCCACTAATCTCATAATGATTTGTTGAAGTCATTGTCGTCATTCCAGCTAGGAACATCATCACAAGGACTCGTCCCATTCATCTCTATTGTGGTTTTGCTCAGCTTATCGCTTTTCAACCAAAATTCAGGAATCATCATTTTTCAATCAGAATCCAAATCAACTCATCAGTTCTCAACCAAAATTTTAAAATCATATCAACCACATTCGAATTCATCATCTGGATAGCATTTTTGCTTTTAATTTCAATTCTTGGATTTACTCATATATATTGCCAGTAAAGAGCTCCAGTTATACCCTCGATATATACGGGTAGTCATACGGTCTTTCAAACTATAAGGTAAATACCATCATGTCTAGGCCTCAAGCAAGTCAAGGATTCCATGCAATTGCGGTACTTCCATCCGAAGACCCAATCACCTATTTATGAATTTCAGTCTGAGTATCAATTTGTATGAATTTCATCACACATTTTCAACTTTTTACTATTACTTCATAAACTTTTGACATTTTTGGCTCCTCGGTTGATCCACTTTAGTCAATTTGCTCTGATACCAGCTGAAAGATCCCTGTCTCCTCCACGTAACGAATTCTGGGGTGCTAGCAGAAGAAGTAGCACTTCTTACGCGGGGCAAGGTCCCTCACTCGGGGCCTCGCCCACGGATATCTGGACAAGAGACTAATCCCTCGGTTCTTTCAAAATCGAACCCAAGAAAACTTCCCTCCCTCGGAAAGCACGGGCAATTCCTCTAGGATAAATTTACTCTAACGTAGTCATGAGCCTTAACTAACTGAACTGATGTGACCGAGCCCGTAAGTCCCATAGTCAGATCAACGAAAAGACTTGCACTTGGATCATAGAGACCAACGCTTTTTTCCTCATTGAGAGGAACAGCCATTGATTCTTTTCCATAGAACAATTTCTATCCAAGATTTACTTCATCTATCGTACAATAACAGAATCGAGTCTCTTTTTTTCGGATCCATCAGCCTAGCCTACCCCATCCAGTCCCATGGGCTAGCCAACCGCCCAATCACTATAGTGGTGGGATCCATTTAAGAATTTGGTTAGGTTTTGTCCCCGGTACTAGGGAAAAGAGTTTCAGGCCCCCTAGCCGGATATTCATGCAAACTTAGAACTAGTCACATCACTTACACACCTAATATAAAATTGCCTTTTTCACAGATTCAGTTGTCTTTAAAATAATATTTTAATAAAACTATAGTATCACTGATCATAATCCTCCAAAATATTCGGTTGAATTATAATTTTGAGTTTTTCCTTCATCGATGTACTTATGGCATCACTGGCCAACCAGAACGTTCACCACCTGTCCACTTAGGGGCCTTTCGATAGTTCCTAGCTCATAGTACCTGACAATATATTCACTTATAAAAATCAAAATGGAATCTTCGTTTGAAGATAAGAAGATCAACTAACAAATCCATATAAAAGAGCCATGGACTCATCTATTGAGGACTAGCAAGGTCAATCAACCAGATCCATGCCCGAATTCATAAAAAACTCTTACTCCTTGTTCCACTATCTTTCATGACACACGTGTGGGTATCTTCAGTGACCCAGAGCCCGAGCATCGTATAGTCAGCACCCTCTTGGATCCTTCGCAGGTCAACTAGCGCTTCACTCATAGGCCGCTTCCTTGGTCCCTCATCCACCGTACTGGAAGCTCACCATTTAAATCGAACCGAGGCTGGTCAAGACCTCGGTCGACCTTGCTATGCGAGACGTCCTCCGTTCACTCTCCATTAGCTGTTGCAATTTTATCAGTTAGGTCTCCACCACGACCTCATTCATAAGACGGTCAAAATACTTCCCCAGCATTCTTGACATAAAACAGTCATTTAAAAACAGGTCATCCACATCCATCCAATCGTTCACATGCACGACTACCCACATCTATCCATACATTCATATCTATCACTTCATATCCACATATATTCATGTCACATCACATCTCTTTACATCACATCCCATTCTTTCACATACACATCCACATCCATTCTTTCACATACACATCCACATCCATTCTTCACATACACATTCACATTTATTCTTGTCATACACATTCACATTCTTCACATACACATCCACATCCATTCTTTCATATACATCCACATCCATTTTTCACATACACATCCACATCTATTCTTCTTCTACACATCCACATCCATTCTTCACATACACATCCACATCCATTCTTCACATACACTTTCACATCCATTCTTTACATACACATTCACATCCATCCATTCTAGCGTAAGACAATTCTTTAAGAAAACAGGGTTTCTATGCAAGTTTTTAGTTTGATTTTATTTTGAATACAAGAGTATTTCTTGAATCAGTATCCCCAAAACTCCTTGATCGGAATTCTAAATTTTGATACCTGAATTCCTCGAATTCTATAACCTTTATCCACAAATCAATTCGAAGGGTCTCAAAGTTAGTTTCAGATTTGGCAAGAGTTTTGAGTATATTTTTCTAAACTGCTCACACCTTCTTTCCTCAAAACTGACAAAAGAGTTTGCTCTTGGTCATAGTCCGCCGATTCAAAGTTTGAGTGGGATAAGATTTTTCCTGAACTATCTTTCTCGAAAAGGTTTGATAATTCAGTTACTAATTTACTGAATTTCTATCCTTGAATATTCACTTAATTGATTTCTAAATTAGTTATGAATTGCAATGATAAATTAATCATTTATTTGAATATTTCAATCTTGATAGATTTCTTGAATTTTCTTTTTACAATCTATGTGAATATAAAACGATAGAAATTTCTCTCTTAGAGTATTTAATTATTCGTTTATCAAATACTCATAGAATTTAAACATAGAATTTAAGAGACTTCTAATTTTGATATAAAAATTCTTTATGCATCTATTTATGCATAAAAATCAACTTCAATGGGAATAACACTTTTATAAAAAGTTCCTTTTATGCATCTATTTTATGCATAAAATCAAATTTAATAGGAATAATACTTTTAAAATAAAACCAAATTTAATAGAAATAACACTTTTAAAATAAAAAGAATTTGTTTATGCATCTATTTATGCATAAAAATTAATTTTTATAAGAATAACGCTTTTATAATTAAAAATTTTATTTATGCATCTTTCTATGCATAGAAATCAAATTTAATAAGAATAACACTTTTATAATAAAAAGAATTTCTTTATGCATTAAAAAAAATTAATAGGAATAACACTTTGGTAATTTAAAAAATTCCTTTATGCATCTTTCTATGCATAGAAATAAAATTAAATAAGAATAACACTTTTATAATAAAAAACATTCCTTTATGCATCTTTTTATGCATAAAATCAAATTTAATAAGAATAACACTTTTGTAATTAAAAAAATTCCTTTATGGATCTTTCTATGCATAAAATAAATTTTAATAAGAATAACACTTTTGTAATAAAAAAGTTTCCTTTATGCATCTTTCTATGCACAGATATTAAATTTAATAAGAATAACACTTTTATAATAATAAAAAATTCTTTTATGCATCTTTCTATGCATAAAATCAAATTTAATAAGAATAACACTTTTGTAATTCCTTTATGCATCTTTTCTATGCATAAAATCAATTTTAATAAGAAAAACACTTGCAATAAAAAAATTCCTTTATGCATCTTTCTATGCATAAAATCAATTTTAATAAGAATAACACTTTTGTAATTAAAAGAATTTCCTTTATGCATATTTCTATGCATAAAAAGCAAATTTAATAGTTAATATCAGTGATATCCATGCATATTCATAGGTGAATATGTACATGGAGTAACTAGAATATTTCTTTTAGATGCAAAAATGGTGGGAATTACTTTTTTGGAATAACATAAAAACAAACTTTCTTTTCCACAAAATTTTGGAAAATTTTGCCATAACCTCCTTTGTATGGCTGACCATTTCTCATTTTTCGCATTCTTTATATAGCTTAAATTAACCCAAATTAGATTAATTATAAGGTAAATACCATCATGTCTAGGCCTCAAGCAAGTATTCCATGCAATTGCGGTACTTCCATCAAAAGACCCAATCACCTATTTATGAATTTCAATCTGAATATCAATTTGTATGAATTCAATCACACATTTCTAACTTTTTATTGTTACTTCCTAAATTTTTGACATTTTTGGCTTCTCGGTTGATCCACTTTAGTTAATTCGCTCTTATATCACCTGAAAGATCCCTGTCCCCTCCGCGCAACAATTTTTGGGGTGCTAGCAGAGCGGAAGTAGCACTTCTTACGCAGGGCAGGGTCCCTCACTCAGGGCCTTGCCCACAGATTTCTGGACAAGAAACTAATCCCTCGGTTCTTCCAAAACGAAACCCGAAAAAACGTCCCTCGCTCGAAAAGCACGGGCGATTCCTCCAGGATAAATTTACTCTAATGTAGTCATGAGCCTTAACTAACTAAATTGATCTCACCGAACCCGTAAGTCCCATAGTCAAATCAAGGAAAAGACTTGCACTTGGATCATAGAGACTAACGCTTTTTTCCTCATTGAGAGGCACAGCCGTTGATTCTTTTCCATAAAACAATTTTTATCCAGGATTTACTCCATCTATCATACAATAAAACAATTGAGTCTCTTTTTTGGGATCCATCAGTCTAGCCAGTCCCGTGGGTTAGCCAACCGCCCAACCACTCTATTGATGGGATCCATTTAAGAATTTGGCTAGGTTTTGTCCTGGTGGGTACCAGTTCCCAAGCCCCCTAGCTTTGACTCTCTGTCAACTGTTGCAACTTTATCAGTTAGGTCTCCATGACCTCATTCACAAGATGGTCAAAATACTTCCCCAATATTCTTGACATAAAATAGTCATTTAAAAACAGGTGTCATAAATATAGTTTCTATAAAGAACTCCCGTCTTTTCACATTGTTCCATATCAATCCACATTATTTAATCCACATCCAATTCATATGTATTCCCATTCTCATCCAATCACATCATTTTCATCTCATCATATCTTTCCTCACTTATCCTCATCAAATCTCATCCACTCACATCTACCCATATCCACATCTCATCACATCACATTCATTCACATCTCATATTATCCATTCACATCTATCCCAATTTACATCACATCACATCTCATTCATTCACATCCCGATTCACATCACATCACATCTATCCACATCATATCTCATTCATACACATCTCATCTCATTCCTCCACATCCATCCAATCGTTCACATGCACGACTACCCACATCTATCCATACATTCATATCTATCACTTCACATCCACATATACTCATGTCACATCACATCACATTCTTTCACATACACATCCACATCCATTCTTTTACATACACATCCACATCCACTCTTCACATACACATCCACATCCATTCTTCACATATACATCCACATCCATTCTTCATATACATCCACATCCATTCTTCACATATACATCCACATCCATTCTTCACATACATCCATATCCGTTCTTCACATACATCCACATCCGTTCTTCACATACATCCACATCCGTTCTTCTCATACACATTCAGATCCATTCTTCACATACACATCCACATCCATTCTTCACAAACACATTCACATCCATTCTTCACCTACACATCCACATCCATTCTTCTCATACACATTCACATCCATCCATTCTGTCCTAAGATAGTTTGTTAAGAAAACAGGGTTTCTATGCAAGTTTTGAGTTTGATTTTCTTTTGAATACAAGAGTATTTCTTGAATCAGTATCCCCAAAACTCCTTGATCGAAACTCTGAATTTCATACCTGAATTCCTTGAATTCTATAACCTTGATCCACAGATCAATTCGAAGGGTATCAAACTTAGTTTTAGATTTGGCGGGAGTTTTGAGTGTATTTTTCTAAACTGGTCACACCATCTTTCCTCGAAACTGACGAAAGAGTTTGGTCTTGGTCATAGTCTGGTTGTCAGTCTCATTCAAGGTTCGAGTCGGATAAGAATATTATTGAACTATCTTTCTCGAAAAGGTTTGATAATTTAGTTTTTACTATTTTATTGAATTTCTTTCCTTGAATATTCACTTGACTGATTTTTAAATTAGCTACGAATTCTAAAATAAATTAATCATTTATCTGAATATTTTGATCTCGATAGATTTTTTGAATTTTCTTTTTACAATCTGTGTGAATATAAAACGATAGAAATTGCTCTCTTAGAGTATTAAATTATTTGACTTTCAAACACTCATATAATTTAAACATAGAATTTAAGAGAATTCTAATTTTGATATAAAAATTCTTTATGCATCTATTGATTCATAAAAATCAACTTCAATGGGAATAACACTTTTATAAAAAAAATCCTTTTATGCATCTATTTATGCATAAATCTAAATTTAATAAGAATAACACTTTTAAAATAAATAGAATTTCTTTATGCATAAAAATCAAATTTTATAAGAATAATGCTTTTATAATTATAAAAAATAAACCTTGTACTCAGTAAACTCTTCATCTTATGTGAGCATTTACTCATTTTTGGGTATTTTTCTTTTATAAATTGGATTTATCTCCTCCCCACACTTGGATTGATCCTATTGGTTCCATAGGAACCTTAATTAGACCATAATCCAAAAATTTCTGAAAATCTGGACCCTTAGGCTAAGGTCCTTTATACCTATTTTCAATTAATTCCAATTGCACATTGGAAAGTTCTTTTTGAATTTCTATTTCAGGGGAAGCCATTTTAGACACTAGGAGGATTTTTATATCCAAAAATATCCCAATTTTGAATTATCTCCCTCTAGACATTTTCTCTCTCCTGGCCAAAATAGGGTAAAATAGGACCTTTCTTTTATTTCAGAGAGAAAATAATTATAAGATCATAAGGGGAGGTTCTTACACTTGTACACCTCAAAAGCTAGAGGGAGGAATCTTATAGGAATAGTACTAGAAGAGGTAGAGCCATCCTCACCTCAGAGCATCACCTTGCACTCTAAAGTGGTCATGACAGCAAAGCAGTAGAAGTGGAGACATCCCAACAGAACCTGCCAACACTAAATCTGTAGACACCTATCAACATGGGAAGGTTGCATCTGTTGGAAGTGATCAAGGAATAATCCACCTCTCTCCAAAAGAACTACGACCTGCTGCATGATCGGCAAATCTCATGATAATGCTTGAGAAAGGCCAGCAGCAAATCGGCAACCACTACAGTGCCAAGATCCTCACTTACATCAGGGAGCTCAAGGCAATCACGCTAGGAAGAAGTCAATACTGCCCTATAATTTATCTTCCGAAAGTCTTCTTTTGGGAAGTAATCCGTGAAATTCATGTTGTGGAAGGAACGCATCATCATCCACCTTCCGGATCAACTTACACAAGTCCAAGATGTCCCTGCTACCACAAAATTCAGAATCGGACCTCTATAAGTGCCGAACCAAGTATCATCACCACCGACTCAGAACTCGCCCAAATGAAAGACATTTAACAGTCCGAAAGATAAAAAAAATTTGGGTTTGAGTCGATGGATTGGCAATCTGCCCCATCGGGTGTGCCAAGTGTTATCCCTATAGGTTGGCCTGAGCTCCATGCCAACGTCAACCAGTGCCACAACAGTAGCCAAATAGCCTCATGTTAGCACCACCAACTGTCAAGGGCCGCCTACTTTATTGCATGAAATGACGCTTCCTTAGCCGCGATGCATCTTATCATTACAGTACTGATAGATATTGTAAGAAGGCACTATAAAAGGATGAATCCGCAACGTTGCAAAGGCTAGTTGTCGATTGTATCATTTTTGTTTTGGATTGATATAAGCAAGATCATCCCCTTTTTTGCTATCTCTCTCTTGTGTACATTCATCTTCTTGTTATGTTATGTATATTTTAGTTCTCCTACATACGTTATAGTTATCTGTTAACGTATCGTGTTTCTTCATTGTTTTATCAAGTGGATAGCCCGATAGTGCTCGGTAATATGCGTGCTCTATTTGTTGCATTAGATCTACATTTTTTGGTGTATGCTACATGCATAACCAGCTAATCTCAGTAGGTTTGCAGTGCGAATAAGTGGTCATATTCCCCTGCCAACAATACACACACATACAAAAATATATATATATACACACACACACATACATCTCTCTCTCTCTCTTTCAAACATGCATACATCTCTCTCTCTCTTTCAAACATGCACATATTCACATGCAACCTTTCTCCCTCTCTCTCTCTCTCTATCTCTCTCTCCCCTCCCATGTGAGGATCAAAACTAATAAACTCCATAGTCAATCGATTAAGAGAGTGATCTAATACTTCATAAATGATGTAATTAACAAAGGATCAAAGCAAAAGACACAATAAGAAGATAAACAAATAACATAATCACCTCGCATTAGAATGATAAACAAATAACATAAGAAGATAAACAAATAACATAATCACCTCGCATTAGAATGATCCAAGTACATCATTATATAGCTCTTCATGGAGCCCTAGTCCATGCTTTGTGTGCACCCTTGTGCCTTCCATGTGTCAATAAATGCTCACACTACTTGTACCTCCTTGCAGTTTCAGTGTGCTACCTTTTTGAGCTTTGGCTTTATTTTTTACAAATGACCATACAAATCAATCTTCAACGATGGACCCTTAGTCTATTTCTTTTCTAATGTGCATGCTTCTCTCCTTTCTCTACACATGTTGCACCCTTACACATTGTATTTCTCAACACCTCCCCTTAATGTGATGAGGTTCTAACATCTAACATGCATTGACCTGACCTACATTCTATACTCATATGGTTGGAGCGGTCCATCTAGGTTGCTCTATGAGTGAAAATGTTGGCTTTGACTTGACTCTTTACGCACTTGGAGAGTGGGGTTACAACTAGGGGTGAGAAGTCATGCCTCTCATACTTTCTACTACCTTTAGCAACTGTCAATTTTGCTGGGTTTATTGGGTTGTTCTTTACTTCAAACTTAGAGGCTTTCACCTTGTTCTTCTTGTTTGCAAATGACTGAACCTGATATGTTCCCAAATTTTTCGGAGAGCTCTTTCTTTGCCTCACATAAACATATTCATTCCATACATGCTCATTTGGTCACGTTTCATCAAAGGTTACATTTTTTTTTCCAATTATTGGTTGAGACTTTGCCTACTCATACTGGTGGCATTTACAAAGGTTACATGGTTTTTCTAAAGAAAAAATGTCAATGAAAAATTAGTCATGGAGCTCCATGCTAATAACGATGAACTTGTCTTGATCCATTCTGATAACTATGCAAAACCCATAGTGATAGGTCCTTATTTTAATTCCCACATAGCAACAGGTCTACTTGGTTGTTAAAGGCTCTTTAACCCAAAAACATAGGGTTGCGGTTAGATGATCTTCCTGATTTTTTTTTATTTTTAAAAAAAATAAAACATTATCTTCTTCTTGCAAACAATGACAAGCTGCACAAATGGGCATGTGGGTTGTTTTTCTATAGAGGGAGATTGTCAATTTGCCAGCTCGCGCTTTTGGACTCAAACGAACACACCAGACTTCTATTGTTACTGTGCTGCTTTCTTGGTGATGTCACAAACTTATTGCTATAGCTAGCTCCTCTCACGCATTGTGTATAGAGAATGGTGCGCTTTGTTTTGGTCCCACTACTGAAGCTGTCTCTCGCCTCCTCTCGATGTTGTCCACCACTTGTTGTAGAGCACGTCGTTGGCTTCTGTAAGCTGTCTTTCCTGCACTCAAGCTTGGGTCTAATGCTAGAACCAAATTGTTTTTTTGAAGGTAGGATGAGAACGCTTTTGCTGCACTTCTGATTAGATGCTACTTGTTGTTGCTTTCACATGCAGGCCTACTGATTGTATTCTACCAAGATTTTATGTTCCCCTCCTTCTCTCTCTTCTTATGTAGCTTTGGGAGCTACTATTTGAGGCTCTAAACGACCGATACAAAGCTTGTTGTTGCGGAGAGAATAGAGAAGACAAACTGCTTGATTAGCTAGAGATTTTTTAAGCTTTAAGATTTTTTCTCTCTCTAATTTATTAGGGAAAGCACTCTTAACACACACAAATAAAACTTCAGGCTATGGAGATCAAAACTAATTAACCCCATAGTCAAGTGATTAAGAGAGCGAGAAGGCTTGATAAATGATCCTCACCGAGAAAGCATGAACTAAAGTGGGTTGAACCACACCGAGAAAGCCATTGCTAGAGATAGAGAGAGAGAGAGAATAGCACACTCAACACACAATCTCTATTGCATATGTTGTATGAACCATACAAATGTGGCTTCTAATATAGAAAGCCATTGCTAGAGATAGAGATAGAGAGAGAGGGAGAATAGCACACTCAACACACAATCTCTATTGCATATGTTGTATGAACCATACAAATGTGGCTTCTAATATAGATAGCCATTGACCCAACTTTACATGCGGCACTCTTCTCTCCATGTGAGTTGCCACCACACACACCACATAATATCATGCACCTTTGATATGCATTCCTACACACACATACATAGAGCTTACATCTTTTAACACCCCTTCTTAAGCGAGGTGTTCTCACTCACCCATCATCCATATAATTTAGCATTGCACTCACGCAACGCGTCTCTCAACACTCCCCCTCAATGCTATAGGAGTATTTTCCCAAAAATGTGTGCGTGTGTGTCTACACATCCTAGACATAAAGTCCACTTTGAGCCCACTTGCTCACAATGGAACCATTGAATCCAATTTGAACGTGAATATTCGGGTGGAAAACCAGCCCATGGCATGCACCTTGCACGTGTATCACCCAGGCACACTACTCTGAAACCATTTTGAGCTTCTTAGTGAGCTTGGGCAAGGAACCCTCATACCATGTGGGTGAATAAAAATCTTCGTTTTAAGCTTGAAGGCTCGGGTATGGTTACTCTCATAAGCTAGGTGAAAAAAATACAAAACCTTTTGGCCAAAGCCGCGCAACGGACCCAATGTGAGAAAAAATCCATCCACAGCATAGTATTCATAAAGTCGATATTGGCCCGATTTTTCAGGGGGAATACAAGCTTGTGTGTGTGAACAAGTCTTTTACGAATACGTCACCCTTGGGAGCCTTCGAACGTATGCCTCGGACGTAGATGCCACCCTCCAAGTGAGTCAATCTAACCTACTGCTGCTGTGGTTGCAGAGTGCCTACTGCTGCTGTTTGCCTTGGACGTAGACGCCACCCTTGGGAACCTTCGAACCTATGCCTCGGACGTAGACGCCACCCTCTTCGCTTACAATGGACACAGATGGGAACCTTCAAACGTAGCCTCTACTCAGTGGAGAAACGTACCTGCACTGTGGAGCTCGAGGCGACTCAGAGGAGTGCAACAGCAGTGACGACTGAAACTGATTGGACCCGGACGGACGCGCTGGAGGAGTGAATATTTTGAACGTGAACGTTACGCTTGCCAATGTCACGCTTGCAAGGAAGAGGGGGTATTTTGAAATAGGCCCCCCTCCTTTGCCCACGTGGAGGGAGGGCCATCTCCCTTAATCCTGTATAGATAAGAACCGATAAAGAAACACAATTTTTTTTGTTTTGTTTTTTTTAAACTGCCAATCACATCGTTGCTAGTAGTTGCATAGCGCCAGGCCTTCTTTGCTATGCGCCAAAGACTTAGTTAGGCTGAGTCGTCTTCACTGGGAGCCGCCTTTGTTGTTGTAGGTCATCTTTTCCATGGTGCTCTCTATGCTCTACACCCGACTACTGCTCTGAGCTTTCATGGAAACCTTGCCATTGCTTGTGTTTGTTTCTATTCTCCACTGCAGTCAAATTAGGTAGATTTTCTCCACCACTGTGTCTTCGTCGAATCATGAACTCTCTAACGTTTCTTAGAGTTATGTGCCACAACTGCTCTTGTCATGTTTTCGATCAGATCTCGTTGTCTCGTTTTCTACAATCGCCATTAGAAGGAGGTCCTTCCCCCTCGGCCATCATCATGTGTTGTGCTTGTACTCCTCATTCCACCTTTGTAATCTCTCCTGCGGTGCGGCTTCTCTTTCCTTCATCTATTGCTAACAAGCTTTTTCCTTCACTCATGCAAGCTAACTATAGCAGCTTGCCTTGCTTTAGTACAAGCTGTAACTTCCTTTCCAGCTTGAGTTTGTCATAGCTATGGCATCTACAACATCTGCTGTTATGACTACTTTCATTTCTACAAGTCATCTTAACTCCTACTTGCAAAACCTTCTTTCAAGCAAAAAATTGCTCTTCCCTTAGCCTTTTGTTTGGTTGCATCTTCTTGAGCTCCATGATCTATTTGAGACCTCAATCTCTTCATGCTGCAAAACTACCTCCACAAACCTCTTCCATGAGGTTCTAATAGCCGTCAATATGGCTACATTGAGCTCTAAACTTGCATGCTCCACTCTCACATGCAATAATTTTTCAAGGGTGCTCTTTCAGAAGTTTCTCAATTGAGAAACCAAAGGTGCATATCAACATGAAAGCCTTTAATGGCCTCCACAACATTTTTCTCATCTTTCTTAAGCAAACTCAACTAGCACAACATGTAGATCACTAGATTTGACTAGAGTACATGTACATCTCAGAGGATACACTATAAAGAAATATTATGTATCACAAGCATTCAAGGAGTATTAAAAAAACCCTTACATACTTTTGTAAATAAAATGACCCCTTTTTCTTCATAAACTTATGGTTTTTAAAAAAACATTGGTTTAAAAACTCCTTCTTGTAAATGTAATTCTATAACTTTTTAAAATTAATATACCCCTCTTGATAAACTCATGTGCTACACTTACATATTTTTAGTTGAAGCCCCCGAGATGTATATACACCCAATATCAACAATACATGTACAAGCACTGCCTGTTGTATATAAAAAGAATGGCCCTATGGCCATTCTTGGATGCCCCTTGGCCATCCCAAAAAATTGGATACCCCTTGGCCATCCCAAAAATGAGCTTGAGGCCTTGGGGTCATGCAAGAATGGCCCCAGAGCCATTCATCCTCATGTTGGGCATGGAAAGGAATGGCCCTAGGGCCATTCTTCGATGCACCCATGGTCCCTTGGGGTCATGCAAGAATGGCCATGAGCGATTCTTTCACCTGTTGTGCATGGAAGGAGGCCATTACTGGGAGCTCCATGGCCATTCCAAAAGGACCTTGAGGCATTGGGGTCATGCACAAGAATTGCCTTTGGGGTCATTCTTCCATCTATTGTGCATGAAAAGAATGGCCCTAGGACCATTCTTGAATGCTCCATGGCAATCCCAAAAATAACCTTGAGGCCTTGGGGTCATGCAAGAAATAGCCTCATGGCCATTCTTCATCATGTTATGCATGGAAAAGAATGGCCATAGGACCATTCTTGGATGCTCCATGGCCATCCCAAAAATGACCTTGAGGCCTTGGGGTTATGCAAGAATGGTCATTCTTCCTCATGTTGTGCATGGAAAATAATGACCCTAACACCATTCTTGGTTGCCCCCATGGTCACTATTTCATGCACTCCGATGAATTTTAAGGAAAACAGGGTTAATTGAGCCCTTGGGGTCATGTAGAAATGGTCCTTGCACCTGTTGTGCATTAAAAGAATGGCCCTAGGGCCACTGTTGTTGGATGCCCCATGGCCATCTTGAAAATGACCTTGAGGCCTTGGGATCATGCAAGAATAGTCCTAGGGACATTCATCCTCATGTTGTGCATGGAAAAGAATGGCCCTACTAAGACCATTCTTGGATGACCCCATGGCCACTATTTCATGCATTGTGATGCAATTTAAAGTAAAACGATGGATATATGAGGCCTTGGGGTCATGTAGGAATTGTCCCTGCACCTATTGTGCATGAAAAGAATGGCCCTAGGGCCATTCTTGGATGCCCCATGGCCATCCCAAAAATGACCTTGAGGCATTGGGGTCATGCAAGAATGGCCCTAGGGCCATTCCTCCACCTGTTATGCATTGAAGGAGGCCATTATTGGGAGCTCCATGGCCATTCCAAAATGACCTTGAGGCCTTGGGGTCATGCAAGAATGCCCTTTGGGGTAACTCTTCCACCCATTGCGCATGAAAAGAATGGCCCTAGATCCATTATTGAATGGCCTATGGCCATTCCAAAAATGACCTTGAGGCCTTGGGGTTATGCAAGAATAGCCTTAGGGCCATTCTTTTCTCATGTTTTGCATCGAAAAGAATGGCCCTAGGACCGTTCTTGGATGCACTTAAATGGCCCCTTGAGGTCATGCTAGAATGGCACTTCGGCCATTCTTGGATGCCCCTATAGCCACTATTTCATGCATTGTGATGCATTTTAAAGTAAAACGGTGAATATATGAGGCCTTGGGGTCATGTATGAATGGTCCTTGCACCTGTTGTGCATGAAAAGAATGGCCCTAGGACCATTCTTGTATGCCCCATGGCCATCCCAAAAATGACCTTGAGGCCTTGGGGTCATGTAAGAATGGCCATAGGGCCATTCATCCTCATGTTGTGCATGAAAAGAATAGCCCTAGGGCCATTCTTCCTCATGTTATGCATGGACAAGAATGGCCCTGGGACCATTCTTGGATGCCCCATGGCCATCCCTAAAATGACCTTGAGGCCTTGGGGTTATGCAAGAATGGCCCTAGGGCCATTCTTCCTCATTTTGTGCATGGAAAAGAATGGCCCTAGGAGCATTCTTGGTTGCCCCTATGGCCACTAATTCATACACTGCAATGCACTTTAAAGTAAAATGATGGATATAAGAGGCCTTGGGGTCATGTAGGAATGGTTATTACACCTGTTGTGCATGAAAAGAATGACCCTAGGGCCATTCTTCCACCTATTGTGCATAGAAAAGAATGGTCCTAGGCAGGGATTTAATATTCACGTGATCACAAGATTTTTGTGATAATAACACATGTGAACAAGTTATTCACATGTTCTCATGTTACCGTTCACAAAATAACAGGTCACTTGCCATTTGGGAACCCCTTAAAAGCTTGGCTACACATGGGAATATGCTATTCACAGGTTCTCATGTTACCATCTTCACATAATAGCAGGTCAGTGGCCACCTAAGAAGATTTTTTATGCCCGAAAAAGATAATTTTTTTAGGCCCTTGTGAAAGCTTTGTGAATATAACATGTGATCACAAGATTTTTTGTGTTATTAACATATGTTATTAACATGTTCACATGTTCTCGTTTACGTCAGTGAAATCCCTGGTCCTAGGACCACCCATGGCCCCTTGGAGTCTTGTAAGAATGGACCTAGGGCCATTCTTCCACCTGTTGTGCATGGAAGGAGGCCATTATTGGATGCTCCATGTCCATCCCAAAAATGACCTTGAGGACTTGGGGTCATGCAAGAATGGCCCCATGACCATTCTTCCTCATGTTTTGCATGGAAAAGAATGCCCTAGGATGCCCAAATGGCCACTATTTCATGCAGTGTGATGCATTTTAAAGTAAAACGGTGGATATATAAGGCCTTGGGGACATATAGGAATGGTCCTTGCACCTGTTGTGCATGCAAAGAATTACACTCTTAGCCCCTTGGGGTCATGCAAGAATGGACCTGGGGTCATTCTTCCACCTGTTATGCATAGAAGAAGGTCACTATTGGGACCTCCATGGGCATTCCAAAATGACCTTGAGGCCTTGGGGTCATTCTTCCACCTGTTGTGCATGAAAAGAATAGCTCTAAGGCCATTCTTGCATGGCCCTTGGCCACCCCAAAAATGCCCTTGAGGGCTTGGGGTCATGCAAGAATGGCCATAGGGCAATTCTTCCTCATGTTGTGCACGGAAAACAATGGCCCTAGGACCATTCTTGGATGCCCCGTGGCCATCCCAAGAATGACTTTGAGGTCTTGGGGTCATACAAGAATGGCACTATGGCTTCCCATATGAATCGAAGTCAAGACCTCAGCCGACCTTGCTATGCGAGACATCCTCCGTTGACTCTCTGGCAACTGTTGTAACTTTATCAGTTAGGTCTCCACGATCTCATTCACAAGATGGTCAAAATACTTCCCCAATATTCTTGATATAAAACAGTCATTTAAAACAGGTGTCATAAATATAGTTTCTATAAAGAACTCCCGTCTTTTCACATTGTTCCACATCAATCCTCTTATCACATCTATTCACCTCACATTCTCGTCACTCCTATTCTCATCGCATCCATCCATCCATTTATTCCCATCTATCTCATTCGCATCACATATCATCACATCTATTTACCTCTCATTCTTATCACTTTTATTCTCATCAAATCCATTCTCTATTCATTCTCACCTATCTGTTTCATATCACATCTTATCACATCTATTTATAGAATGTAAGAGAATTCTTATTTTTGATATAAAGATTCTTTATGCATCTATTTATGCATAAGAACAACTTCAGTGGGAAATAACACTTTTATAAAATATCATTTATGCATCTATTTATGCATAAATTCAATTTTAAGGAGAATAACACTTTCGAAATAAAAATAAATCTTTTATGCATCTTTCTATGTATAACTTCAATTTTAATGAGAATAACTCTTTTGGATTAAAAACAAATTTCTTTATGTATCTTTCTATGCATAAAATCAAAATTGATGAGAATAACTCTTTTGAAATAAAAATAAATTTCTTTATGCATCTTTCTATGCATAAAATCAAAATTGATGAGAGTAACTCTTTTGAAATAAAAATAACATTCTTTATGCATCTTTCTATGCATAAAATCAAAATTGATGAGAGTAACTCTTTTGAAATAAAAAACAATTTCTTTATGCATCTTTTTATGCATAAAATCAAAATTGATGAGAATAACACTTTCGGAATTAAAAAAAATCCTTTATGCATCTTTCTATGCGTAAAATCAAAATTGATAAGAAGAACTCTTTCAGAATAAAAATAAATTCTTTATGCAAATCAAAAAATTGATGAGAATAACACTTTTGGAATAAAAATAAATTCTTTATGCATCTTTCTATGCATAAAATCAAAATTGATGAGAATAACTCTTTTGGAATTAAAAAAAATTCTTCATGCATCTTTCTATGCATAAAATCAAAATTGATGAGAATAACTCTTTTGGAATAAAAATAAATTTCTTTATGCATCTTTCTATGCATAAAATCAAAATTGATGAGAATAAATCTTTTGGAATAAAACTAATTTCTTTATGCATCTTTCTATGCATAAAATCAAAATTGATGAGAATAACACTTCTGGAATAAAAATAAATTCTTTCTGCATCTTTCTATGCATAAAATCAAAATTGATGAGAATAACTCTTTTGAAATAAAAAAAATCTTTATGCATCTTTCTATGCATAAAATAAAAATTGATGAAAGTAACGCTATAATAATTTATTTATTTTTTAAATGCATCTATTTATGCATTTAATGAAAGTAACACTTTTATAATAAGAAAAATCTTTTTCTGCATCTATTTATGCATAAAAATCAATTTTGATGAAAGTAACACTTTTATAATCAAAATATTCCCATTATGCATCTTTCTATGCATAGAAATTAATTCTAATAAAAATAACACTTTTATAATAAAAATATTTCTAATATATATATTTTCTATGCATAGAATATAAATAACACTTTTAGAATACACAAGCGATGGGGATTACTCTTTTTGAATAATAAAAAGATAAAACTGTTTTCACCAAATTTAAGAAAATTTTGCCATAACCTCCTTTGTATGCTCACCATTTTTCAAAATTTTCACTCTAAAATTTACTAGAAATTATCTAAGATGATTTAAATCATTCTAATCTAATCAATTTCTACTTTATTAAGACTAAACAATATGAAAAGTTTAATTCCATCAATTTGATTACACATCTAGGATAAAGAAAGACTGAATTCAATAATGAAGAGAAGGGGGGAAAGCCTTTCTAACTTACTAGGAGTTTTGTGAGCTTTCCTTTGGCTTGATGGTTTGAGGGATCTACTCTTGTTTGCAATAACAAGAGTGGCCACCAATTCTTTTAAAGAGAAAATGGTCAAAAACAAATGAATTATTAATGAATTCACTGTTTTTGGCTCTAGGAGGAGCAGAGTAACAGTGCATAAAACACTAGTTGGATCGAGTTGAAGAAGCAGGAGAGAGGAGAGATGAAAATATCTCATTATTTGTGAGTTTAAAACTCAACCACACATGTGAAATAGGTGCCTCCTTCATGAGGGAAATTCGCCACACTGAGGTGTCAAAAATGCATCATTTCTTCTAGATATCTCTTCTTTTTTAACTAATAACCTTGTCCTTAGTCAACTCTTCATCTTATGTAAGAATTTACTCATTTTGGGGGGATTTTGTTTTATTCTTCCATTTACCTCCTCCCTACATTTGGATTAATCTAATTGGACATAGGAACCTTAATTCCAAAATTTCAAAAAATCTGGACCCTTAGGCTAAGGTCCTTTTTACCTGATTTCAATTTATTCTAATTGCACATTGAAAATTTCTTTTTGAATATCTGTTTTAGAGGAAACCATTTTAGATACTAGGAGGATTTTTATATCCAAAAATATCTTAATTTTGAATTACCTCTCTCTAGACATTTTCTCTCTCTAGGCCAAAACAGGGTAAAACAGGATCTTTCTTTTATTTCAGAGAGGGGAATAATTATAAGATCAGAAGGGGAGGTTCTTACACCTACACACCTCAAAAGCCGAAGAGTAATCTTACATCCTATCCCACTTAAAAAACGCGAGATGTCCTCGAGTCTCGCATAATTAGAGGAGAGCTCTTTTTCTTAAGATCTAACTGATTCTGGGGTTCCTTATAGTTTGGTGAACCCAACAGAATCCTGGGATAAAGATCCCTTATATAAAACTCATTCATCAGATAATAATTCACTTAGATCGTAACATTCAAATCCTTATCACAATAATAGTCCATTAGACCGAAATTTCTATATCTGAATAGTCCTTCATGGAAATTTTCAATTATACAAATTTTTAATTTGACATCTCTTAACTTGATCCACTGGGTCAAGTGTTCACATCAGCAATCTGCCAGCACAATCCACTAATCTCATAGTGATTTGCTGAAGTCATTAAGATCATTCTAGCTACGAACATCACAGGAACTCGTCCCATTCATCCTCATTGTGTTTTTGCTTAGTTTATTACATTTCAACCAAAATTCAAGAATCTTCATTCTTCAATCAGAATCCAAATCAACTCATCAGTGGGGATAGTATTAATGCTTATAATTTCAAGTCTTAGATTTACTCGTTAAGGAGCTGCAGTTATACCCTCGGTATATACGGGTAGTCTGGTTCTTGGAACTTTAAGGTAAATACCATCATGTCTAGGCCTCCAGCAAGTTAGGGATTCCATACAGTTGCGGTACTTCCATCTGAAGACCCAATTACCAATTTATGAATTTCAGTTTGAATATCATTTTGTATGAATTTTAACACATAATTACAACCTTTTACTGCTTCTTCACAAATGTTTTTGACAATTTTGGCTTCTCGGTTGATCCTCATTAGCCAATTCGCTCTGATACCAGTTAAGAGGTCCATATCCCCACTACGGAGCAATAAACGAATTTAAGGGTGCTAGCAGCGGAAGTAGCACTTCTTGCACGGGGCAGGGTCCCATACTTGGGGCCTCGCCCATGGATATCCGGACAAGAGACTAATCTATCAGTTCTTCTAAAATCGAACCTAGAAAAATTTCCCTTGCACGGGCGATTCCTCCAGGATAACTTTTTTCTAACGTAGTCAAAAGCCTCAACTAACTGAACTGTGACTGAACCCGTAAGTCCCATAGTCAGATCAAGGAAAAGATTGAACTTGGATCATATTAGAGACCAACGCTTTTTTCCTCATTGAGAGGCACAGCCGTTGATTCTTTTCCATACAACAATTTTTGTCCGGGATTTAATTCATCTATCGAACTAGAATAGAATTCAGTCTCAATTTAGGGATCCATCAGTCCAACCTAACCCCATCTAGTCCCATGGGTTAGCCAACCACCCAACCACTATAGTGATGGGATCCCGGGTACCACGGAAAAGAGTTCCCAGGCCCTCTAGCCGGATATTCATGCATACTTGAAACTAGTCACACCACTTACACACCCAATATGAAAGTGCCTTTTTCAACAGATTCAACAGTCTTTAAAACAATCATTGAATGAAACCATAGTGTCACTGATCATAATCCTCTAATTATCCAGTTGAATCCTTATTACCAACATTCCTTCATCGATGTACCTATGGCATCATTGGCAGACAGAACGCTCACTCCTTGTCCACTCAGGGTCCTTTTCGATAGTTCCTAACTCATAGTAACTGGCAAGTATTCACTTTAACAAAAATGGAGTCTCCGTTGAAGATCAGCAAGATCAACCAACAGATCCATATAAAAGAGCCATGGACTCATCCGTTAAGGATCGGCAAGGTCAATCAACCAAATCCATGCTCGAATTTAGAAAACAACTCTTACTCCTTGTTCCAATACCTTCCTTGATATACGTGTGGGTATCTTCGGTGACCCAGAGCCCGAGCACCGTATGGTCACCACCCTCTAGGATCCTTCGCAGGTCACCTAGTACTTCACTCATAGGCTGCTTCCTTGGTTCCTCATCCACTGTACCAGAAGCTCACCATTTAAATCAAACCGAGGCTGGTCAAGACCTCGACCGACCTTGCTACGCGAGACGTCCTTCGTTGACTCTCCATCAGCAGTTGCAACTTTAACAGATAGGTTGCTTTCCCAGCATTCTTGACATTAAACACTCATTTAAAAATAGATTTCACATACAAATACAGTTCCAATAATATTTCCATCTTTTCTCATCACTCCACATCCTTTCACATTAGTCCCCATCTTTTCTCATCTTCCCACAAATTTTTCTTTTCTTCATCGATCCCTATCACATCACATCATTCCTACATCAAATCACATCCAATCGCATCATCCACACAGTACAAAAAATAACACTTTTAGAATACACAAGCGGTGGGTATTACTTTTTATGAATTAAAAAAAGGTAAAACTTATTTCACCAAATTTAAGAAAATTTTGCCATAACCTCCTTTGTATGGCTGACCATTTTTAAAAATTTTCACTCTAAACTTTACTAGAAATTATCCAAGATGATTTAAATCATTCTAATGTAATCAATTTTCACTTTATTAAGAGTAAACTATGAAAAGTTTAATTCCATCATTTTGATTACACATCTAGGATAAAGAAAGGTTGAATTCAATAATGAAGAGAAGGGGGAAAGACTTTCCAACAAGGCATAATATCCATTTTCATTTTAAAGAAAGTAAAAATCAGAAAACCGAAAAAAAGAATAAGAAAAAGTAGAATTTCTAACTTACTAGGAGTTTTGTGAGCTTTCCTTTGGCTTGATGGTTTGAGGTATCTACTCTTGTTTGCAACAAGAGTGGCCACCAATTCTTTTGAAGAGGAAATGGTAAAAAACAAATGAATTATCAATGAATTCACTGTTTTTGGCTCTGGGGAGGAGTAGAGTAACAGTGCATAAAACACTATTTACCATTTACAAAGGGCGAGGCTTTATTTATAGGAAAAAGTGAGCCTCTAACCAAGCAAACTGATTCTAGAATTTTTCAGATCAATTTGGTCAATTTTTGACCATTTTAAGATCAGTTTAGCTTACGTTTTGGATCTAGTTGAAGCAGGAGAGAGGAGAGATGAAAATATCTCATTATTTGTGAGTTTAAAACTCAACCACACATGTGAAATAGGTGCCTCCTTCATGAGGGGAATTCCCCACACTGAGGTGTCAAAAATGCATCATTTCTTCTAAATATCTCTCCTCACCCGCTGTGGTTTTCCCCCTCTGACGATACACATCAGTAAAATCTTACCCCTAAGAAAGTGGAATGTGGCCTAAAATGCTTCAAAACACCAATAGGCCAAAGGGCACACTATTGGATTTAATGGTGTGAAATGTGAATTGCAATGACCCTTGACATGCTTATGAATCATATAGCAAGGAACTGTAGGGAAAAAGAAGCAATGAAGAATTGTAAATAGTGTTGGATTTATTAATGCACATGCAAAAATTGAACATTTTCAATTTCTTCCATTCCAGGGTGAATCAAGATACTGATATCACCAATTATCAGTGTTTTAAGACCACCATGCACTAGTTCCACTAGTGTGGATTCCATTTTTTCAATCTGTTTAGGTTTTCAACAAGCCAAAAAAATGTTATGGAGCGTGCCCTCAAATGGGTATGCAAAATTTTAGCACAACATTGGCGGTCCCTTAAACCATACCAGATGTTCTCAATTGGATGTGTCCTATGGTTGAGGAGAAGCTCTTGTAGTGTACTTTTGAATGATTACTTGGTTGCATGTATGTGCAAAATAAATTTTTGATGTTTTTGCATAAAGTGTTATAACATATGCTATTTAGAACACATGCCTCACATGCCACAACGAACTTGTCACAATTTAATGATCAGATTATAAATTTTACTTTTGTGGTTTTTTGGTCTCATATTGAAGATTGGAATGTGTACTACTGCTTGGATACCAAGTTTGTCAAATTCCATTGAGCAATGCATAAGTTATGGGGGTCAGGCAAGTTACCTATATACAAAAAATGCCAGGCACCTCACCAAAAATGGCTACACCCAAGCATGCACTAACCCAACGCAGATCAAAACATTGCACGGTGTGGAAATGGCTAGTTACTTCAATGGTAGCAAACCTAAACACTACTACGGTCCTCTCACAGAGGCCACTTTGAAAGCCATCCATGATAAAAAACAGTGAAAGAAAGACCATGAGGATATGAAATGAGATGCACAAGAAGAGGCCAAAGCAAGACAAGCTAAGCTTAGGCAGAGATATATCATGGTCAATATGGCCCAAGTGGTCGACCTTGAAGAAGAAAAATGGGTGGTGAAGCTTTCTCGATTGTGGTTAGGAATGACCTTCCCGACAAGATTTGCCCAAAAATTAGCTCTTGCTGATACAGGGGCTAGTTACAATTTGATGTCATATGAAACTTGGTGTTCCCTTGGGGAACCCTCAGTCAAAGAGACCCATGCCATCGTTACAACTATGGCATCACAACATGTTCATTGCTTAGGAATAGTCACGCTTTTGTTTTACATAGAAAATAATCCCTTGGAAAGGAAGTTGTACGTGATGCTTGCAAGAACCATGCATGAAGAAATACTCCTTGGAAGGGGTTGGATGGGACATAACCGGTGTAACGTCGACTGGGATGCATAGACGGTGACCCTACAGCTGGCTTATGGCTAAGTTATTGTCCTCATGATGGACAAAGAGCCCATACCCATAGCTTCCCCATGCCAAGAACTTCCCATTTTACCACCTACCACCATCATTCCATCACCTCACCCCTATCAATCCATCCGCCCCAAAAAAGAGGCCACTTCTCATTCCAACCACATCAATGCCTCTCACACTCTCCCCACCACCATGCTTGGCAACAACCCACTCTCACATTGTCACCTCACCAGCTGCTACCCCACCAAACCAAACTAACCAAACTAACATTGCTAACACATGACTAGCAAAACTGCAGAGGGCTTACCATCTCACCGTTTCCGATAGTGCCATGCATGTACCCTTTTCCAAACCTGTTAATAAGGGCCCCACCCCCTCATTTGCTCACTTTCAGTTCTTACCCTAGCCAAAATCTTACCAATTTTTCTCTTGAGCTCTCACACCCATCCACCAGCTAGCACCATGTCTGACACTTTTGACTCTTCCAGGGAGGTTCTCTGTCATACCTCCATCAAGAGAAAGTAACCTGCAACAACAGGTGGCCACTTTGAGGAGTACGCGAAGCACCCCACTCAGCTCTCTCATCTAGGGAAGGCTCTCATGAAGTATTAGTAGGGTCCATTACCTCATGATGAAGAACAATCACAAGGTGGAGCACCAACTCGTGTATTTCACTAGGCCATGTTACAGGGCCATAGCCTCAGATTATGTAGTTGTACAGAAGCTAGAGAAGCTTGGCTTGGGCGGCAGACTAGCCATATTGGAGCCATGGGGGACCGACCTATATAGCAGCTTGTGCTTCACAGATACCTACAACAACAATCAACATACTGGTGAAGTTTTGGATAACAAGGGGCATATAGACACTAGGTTCAGCTAAGCATCGAATTGATCAAAGATGCCTTAGCACTTCCCCACATGGACGAGCCATATGCCAGGCTTACCAACACACCCAAGCTGATCAGAGGCATCTACAAGGGTAGCCCAAACAAGGATGGCATAGAATGGGCCAATATTAGTTAGGAGGATCTTATCATGCAAGCCAGAGCTCTGTAGTTCTTGCTCACCAACAGGTGGACCGATCGCTTTTTTAGCCGGTGTAGCATGACCACCTTGGCAGAGGTGCACCAAGGTCAAATGGTCAATTGGGCATACTATCTTTTCCGAGATCTACATGCAATCTACTCTAGCCCAGAAGGGAGGCTGGCCCACTACTTTGTTAACATGAGTACTTTATTACACGGCTGGGTGGGAGGAGTTTCCCCATACGATCCAGCTTAGCGGCCCCAACGTTTCAATCACCTCTTTTCCCCCCTCCATCGACTTCTGCCAACCCCCCACCAGCAAAGAGGCAACACCGAGATCTTGAAGTCAATGAACAAGCCCCTCAACCCCCTAGTCCAAGCCCAACACAAGAAGATCTAGCAGCAGCTTTGTTGCTGAAGTAACCAAGAAGGCCGCTGAGGAGGAAGAGAGACAAAAGCACCATTTCTTCAATAGGAATTTATTTAAGGGCATAGGCCAACATTTCTCCATCTCAGAAGGCCTATGCCCTTATCCCTACCCCTCCCAGATCTCTTTGCATTATTTGCAGGATGTCGACTGGCATGTGGTTAACAGTGCCTACCTATCCCTCCGCATGGACACTCTCCCCCCTTACTCTACCGAAGGCCTGCTTATTTTGTACCACATATGTTTATAGCAGTTAGAAGTTATAGCCAACTGGCATCTGCCAGCTTGACGACACCCAAGTCACCTTCCCATTGGAGTTCACCGCTAATGAATTTGCTATCATCGCCGTAGAGGCCTTCTTCCGTGCACACGGCCCCATGGATGCCACTGACGTAGGCCTGGCCCCAGACGACAATGATGGAGGAGATGATGGCTAGGGTAGTTGGCCACCCCCACCCCCACGACCGTCTTCTCCCCCACCTCCCCCACCACCACCCAGCTCATCTTCCACCCCTCCCAACGAGACCGTCGACCCCCACCATCTCCACTGCTATCTAGCACATCCACCCTCCCACTCTTCCATGCACAACCTTCTTCTCCCCCCATCCATTTTCCCACCCACCCCCATCACCCACACCCCCATCACCTCCTTTTTTATCACTTCACCTAGGAATGCACACTACTTTCAGCGATATACCCTCCACTTCTAGAAAACCCCTACACATCCTAAATGCAAGTCTTGAAAATATGAAGGGGAGAAGAGAGATTGAGCTCTTGCACACACACTCATAGAAACCCTAGAAGAGAACAGGTGAGAGGCTGAAAATTCTTCTTCTTCTTCACACACTAAAAAGAGTTCTACAAAGAAGATAAAGTGACTAACACACATAATAGAGTATATACAAGCAGTCCATAATGTGAACACGCTAAGAGGAGTGGATAGATGTGTGGACTAGTCGATGTAGTCTAGTACTGTAGAATATCTTGCGTATATGTCGGTGTCAGCTACCAAACCCACTAGGGCTATGTCGGTGTCAGCTACCAAACCCACTAGGGATATAAATGTCGAACGGTCAGGCAAGCACCTCGTGAGTGTCAGCTCATGTTGAGCTTGACATCTCAACACTCCCTCTCATGCTCGTGAGTGTCAGCTCATGTTGAGCTTGACATCTCAACTATAGCTCATGAACTCCAAGTATATCTTGAAATCTGCAGAGCTTCTTAGCTCCCAAGGCTTTCATGAAGATATCAGCAACAACCTAATCTTGTGTGCTAACGTAGGCCAAGTTGATGTCGCTTGTTTCCAAGACTCTCTCCCTAATGAAGTGGTAATGTACCTCAATGTGTTTCGTCTGTGCATGAAAAAGTGGGTTCCTAGACAACTGTATACTACTAATATTGTCACAATATATTACAACCTTTCTCTCCACATGCAACCCTAAATCAAGTAGTTTGCGTAACCAAGCTACCTCACATGTTGCCACTGCAGCTCCTCTGTACTCTGCCTCTGTGCTTGACAAGGCAACTATGGGTTGCTTCTTGCTGCTCCATGTCACAGTAGCACTCCCCAATGAAAACATAAATCCACTGGTAGATCTCTTGTCTGAGATGCTACCCACCTAATCTGCATCTGTGTACCCATATAGCTCTAATGGTACACCTACTGCATAAAACAATGCATAATCAATAGTGGCTCTCAAATACCAAAATGTGTGTCGCACACTATCAAGATGTGGTTTGCACAGAACCTGCATAAACTGGCACTCTAAGCCAACAGTGTAGCTCAAATTTGGCCTACTGATCATGACATAGATCAAACTCCCCACAATCTTCCTGTACATAGTGGGATCCTCCAACACATAACTTACATCTACACTAAGCTTGCTATTTTGATCTAATGACACCGAGATTGGCTTACAATCATCCATCCCATACAGTGGACATGTCCAATGTACAGTGTCTCTGTGTGACAGCCAAATACCCTAAGGTGTGCAAATGACCTCAATTCCCAAAAAGTAGCGCAGATCTCCCAAATCTTTCATCTAAAACTTCCTTTTGAGAAGAATGTTCACATGCTCAATCACTTTCAAGTTGTCACCTCCAATAATAAGATCATCTACATATATGGTGATGATCACAATACCCTTATCACTCTTGGGGGCACATACAAAGTGTGATCTGCATCGCTAAGGAGACAAGTAAGAGGTAAGAATAAGTAAGGAAGGAAGCAGTACATAAGAAGAGTATCATCATCTCCTCCCCTTCTTCTTTAGGTACAACACCCTCTTGGTAGCTCTCAGAGCTACACATCTCCGATTGAGGAGCTACCTTCACAGGCTTGGAGGTTCTTGTGTGGTACTTTGTTAATGAGGTTTTGTGCATTCCGGGCATGTTTCGATCTCTATTTGGTCCTTGCAAGTTATTTTCGGTAGTTTCAAGAAGTTCTGGTAGAGAACTGTCTTTAGTCAAAATCTGGTTATTGCAGTGTAGCAGTGCATTTTGGGAGTGCAGGCAGTGTTTGTACATGTATTGTTGATATTGGGTGTATATACATCCTGGGGGCTTCAACTAAAAATATGTAAGTGTAGCACGTGAGTTTATCAAGAGGGGTATATTAATTTTAAAAAGTTATAGAATTACATTTACAAGAAGGAGTTTTTAAACCAATGTTTTTTTAAAAACCATAAGTTTATGAAGAAAAAGGGGTCATTTTATTCACAAAAGTATGTAAGGGTTTTTTTAATACTCCTTGAATGCTTGTGTTATATAATATTTCTTTATAGTGTATCCACTGAGATGTACATGTACTCTAGTCAAATCTAGTGATCTACATGTTGTGCTGGTTGAGTTTGCTTAAGGAAGATGAGAAAAATGTTGTGGAGGTCATTAAAGGCTTTCATGTTGATATGCACCTTTGGTTTCTCAATTGAGAAACTTCTGAAAGAGCACCCTTGAAAAATTATTGCATGTGAGAGTGGAGCATGCAAGTTTAGAGCTCAATGTAGCCATATTGATGGCTGTTAGAACCTCATGGAAGAGGTTTGTGGAGGTAGTTTTGCAGCATGAAGAGATTGAGGTCTCAAATAGATCATGGAGCTCAAGAAGATGCAACCAAACAAAAGGCTAAGGGAAGAGCAATTTTTTTGCTTGAAAGAAGGTTTTGCAAGTAGGAGTTGAGATGATTTGTAGAAATGAAAGTAGTCATAACAGCAGATGTTGTAGATGCCATAGCTATGACAAACTTAAGCTGGAAAGGAAGTTACAGCTTGTACTAAAGCAAGGCAAACTGCTATAGTTAGCTTGCATGAGTGAAGGAAAAAGCTTGTTAGCAATAGATGAAGGAAAGAGAAGCCGCACCGCAGGAGAGATTGCAAAGGTGGAATGAGGAGTGCAACCACAACACATGATGATGGCCGAGGGGGAAGGACCTTCCTCTAATGGTGATTGTAGAAAATGAGACAACGAGATCTGATCGAAAACATGACAAGAGCAGTTGTGGCACATAACTCTAAGAAACGTTAGAGAGTTCATGATTCGACGAAGACACAGTGGTGGAGAAAATCTACCTAATTTGATTGCAGTGGAGAATAGAAACAAACACAAGCAATGGCAAGGTTTCCATGAAAGCTCAGAGCAGTAGTCGGGTGTAGAGCATAGAGAGCACCATGGAAAAGATGACCTACAACAACAAAGGCGGGTCCCAGTGAAGACGACTCAGCCTAACTTAAGTTATTGGCGCATAGCAAAGAAGGCCTGGCGCTATGCAACTACTAGCAACGATGTGATTGGCAGTTTAAAAAAAACAAAACAAAAAAAATTGTGTTTCTTTATTGGTTCTTATCTATACAGGATTAAGGGAGACTGGCCCTCCCTCCACGTGGGCAAAGGAGGGGGGCCTATTTCAAAATACCCCCTCCTTGCAAGCGTGAAATTTGCAAGCGTGACGTTCACGTTCAAAATACTCACTCCTCCAGTGCGTCCGTCTGGGTCCAATCAGTTTCAGTCGTCACTGCTGTTGCACCCCTCTGAGTCGCCACGAGCTCCACACAGTGCAGGTACGTTTCTCCATTGAGTAGAGGCTACGTTCGAAGGTTCCCATCTGTGTCCATTGTAAACGAAGAGGGTTGCGTCTACGTCTGAGGCATAGGTTCGAAGGTTCCCAAGGGTGACATTTACGTCCGAGGCAAACAGCAGCAGTAGGCACTCTGCAACCACAACAGCAGTAGGTTAGATTGACTCACTTGGAGGGTGGCGTCTACGTCCGAGGCATACGTTAGAAGGTTCCCAAGGGTGGCATCTACGTCCGAGGCAGACAGCAGCAGTAGGCACTCTGCAACCACAGCAGCAGTAGGTTAGATTGACTCACTTGGGTGGCGTCTACGTCCGAGGCATACGTTCGAAGGTTCCCAAGGGTGGCATCTACGTCCGAGGCAGACAGCAGCAGTAGGCACTCTGCAACCACAACAGCAGTAGTAGATGCGACAAGAGGGTGGCATCCACGTCCGAGGCCATCGAAGCCGTAGGATCTGGCGGCGGCAATGCTGTGCTGGATGAACGCCTGGCAGTTCTTGGACGTGGAGGCCATGAGGCTGAAGTCGGTGGCATTGGAGCTGCCTCCGCTGATGGAGAGAAGCGTTTTGATGGTGGCCGGGTTGCTCTTGCGAATGGTCGGGATGAAGGAGACGATGGCGCCACCGTCGTCGACCTGGGGCGACACGTCATAGGTGGAGCTATGCATTTGCAGGTCGGTGACGATGGAGAGAAGCGTTTTGATGGCAGCCGGGTTGCTCTTGCGAATGGTCGGGACAAAGGAGACAATGCTTAGATTTGGATTGTTTTGTTTTAAATAAAAGATTTATTTATATAGAATATATATATATATATATATATTTATATATTAATATATAGAGGACGACCTAAAGATTTCAAACAAAATGTATTATATATATTTATCTATATCTATACAAGATTAACCACAACTCCCCCTCCCTTCATGTGGCCAGCCAAAAGCGGGGTTAATTCAAAAGGAGGGTTAATTTGATAAGTAAGCAATGCCATGTTCGGCTTGGTTTTATAATTTGACAGTAGGAGGCAGAAGAAGGTTTTAAAATGCACACAAAAATGCGCTGCAAACCAGAACTGGTACTGCGCTGTTACCTTGAACTCGATGCATTCATGGATGGGAGAGGAGGCTATTCATGAACGGCTTGATGTCAACGGTGCGGCAACAGCAGCCCCTTCGCCATGGCCAGAAGGAAACGATCGATCACTGTCTTGGTTTTTGTTGTGATTCCTCCTGAGAAGCCCATGGGACCAAATCCCTTCTGCATTGATGGCTATTGCCTTGCAATTGATCCCGCGACGTGCATGATGATCGGCGTGTATGTCGAAAGGCTTCTTGGTGTTGGTGACCCTGAGAGCATTGCCCCTCATACCTCATGCTCGATCACTATCTTGGTTTTTGTTGTGATACTTGAGAAGCCCATGGGACCAAATCCCTTCTGCATTGATGGCTATTGCCTTGCAATTGATCCCGCGATGTGCATGATGATCGACGTGTATGTTGAAAGGCTTCTTGGTGTTGGTGACCCAGAGAGCATTGCCCCTCATACCTCTTATGCTCGAATTATTGACATGAACGCCTTCAAGAATAGATTTCTTTACGATAAGTGTAAGGGAGTTCACTAAAGGAGTAGTTTAAAACTCTTTGATCTATGAAGCTTGATGTTTTAAATATACCCATTTTGTTAACTTCAAGGTAATAAACTACGGTTAAACTCACAACTTTTTTCATTCTTTGTATTTAAAAAATCGAGGATGTATGTAAAACTTTATGTAAGTTGATGAAATTGTAAGCTCCTTTTGTTTAACTCACATGATATTTTACATATTCCTAGGTGAATCCCTTGGGCCCGCACTCTCATCCATCTTTTTAAATGAGTCTCCTAAAAGCTAAAATTAGGTGAACCGCCTTCAGACATATATAGATATATATACAAATACATATACATATATATATATATATATATATGTATGTATGTATATGCATATACATATATATATACATATACAAATACGTATACATACATATATGTATGTATATGCATATGCATATGCATATACATACATATATGCATATGTATATGCATATGCATATACATATACATATACATATAGATACATATACATCATGTGGATACCTTTTTATCATTCATTCACTTGAGCGTAGTTGGGTTTTAATCTATTCTACGTACGTGTGATTTAGTTTGTGATTCATCGTTTGGATTATTTTCATAATCCATAATTTCTTCTAGATTAAATAAAATTTAAAAAATATTTCATTAATATATTTCTTAATGATGTACAGTATGGATAACGAGGGAGAAATTGTGAGGTATTCAATGGACGTTGAGGATAGAAGCCATCGTGCAGAGTATTCAAGACCTCAACAATCTGAAGTAAGAGAAGATAATGAGAAGACTCAACGAATAATGCATGCTTTTAAGCAATGCCAGAGGAAACTAAAAACCTCTACTAAGTGGGTGCGACGTAACCATGGTAAGAAGACTCGAAATGGAAAGAAGACAATAAATGTAACATCAGAGAATATACTCCATTTGGTCAGCGACACAAACTCCCATGTGTTAAATGTGGAGAGCTTGATTGCTGGTCTTGGTCAGTGCATAAGAAATCATGGAAGTGGGGAGAGCAGTTCAACTCGAGAATCAGTTTCTGCCATTATAAGTGGCAATCACGAGATCAAGGATATTGTCGAAGCTACCTACCTCCGCATAATGGATACATGTGGTGCTTTTGGAGAAGCACACCTTTGTGATATTGGTTGTCGAAAGACAATTGATGCTATAAAAGAGCAACAAGACAAGTTAAGTGCCCATGTTGATAGGCTTGGAATGGAAGTATTAAGCCTTAAAGTAACATTGAATAGGTTTGGGGCTTTACTTACCAAAATGAGTCGTAGATTGCAAACACGTGGAATGTAATTACTCAATTGGTTCAGGAGTTGATCTTATGATCCTTTTGTAATGCTTATGACACTATTATCTTTTTGTAACTTTGGGCTCTAAGTACTCTAATGATAATGATGGTCCTTTACTTACCAAAATGAGTTATAGATTGCAAACACGTGGAATGTAATTATTCATTTGGTTCACTGATTAGGAGTTGATGTTATGATCCTTTTGTAATGCTTATGACAGTATTATCTTTTTGTAACTTTGGGCTCTAAGTACTCGAATGATAATGATGGTTCTTTTTGTCTCTCAGATATCATTGCGAGAGAGAGAGAGAGAGAGAGAGAGAGAGAGAGAGAGAGAGAGATTGATTTATATATGTGGATATAATCTCTTAGTATTTATATGGAGATTATAGAGAATGTCTCTTTTAATGGTTTTTTATAGAAAATTCTCTTCTTATGGCTTTTTGTCTCTTATATGTACATGGGGGGAAGAGAGAGAGAGAGAGAGAGAGAGAGAGAGAGAGAGAGAGAGAGAGAGAGAGATTTCTAAGCTTGGTTTGGTCATTGGAAGACATTGGATGTTGATTTTATAATGTTTTTGTAATATTTGTGACATTGTTATTATCTTTTTATAAGTATATATGTAATGGTTTAGGATTATAGATTTTGTCTGTTATTTTTATATATGTAAGTTTTAAGGAAAAATGTGAAATGAAGTTAAGGGGATGGAAAGAGCTCTCATCTATTCTACTTTGTGGATCAATGTAGGTACATTAGCTTTTCATAGGGCTGCCATATTGTTGATTTGTCATATAGTTTGGGTCTTCCTTAGTTCCTTAGTCTTTTGAGGTAAGCTACCAAAACTTTGCTTTGTTTTTGTTTTTCTTCTTGATTGTATGTTTACTTTTAGAATTTATGATTTTTAAATACGAATAGTTCAACATAGTTTGATAAGAGCATAAGGATTTTAATGCTCATGAGAAAAGATGAAACTTGGCAAAGATAAAATAAGTTTATGACATTTACTTACCTACATATAAGCACAATCTAGCTTGAGTCAAAGGGATGGATAGGCATATAGATATATATGCCTATCCATATAAGCACAATCTAGCTTGAGTCAAAGGGATGGATAGGCATATATATATATGTATATACGTGTATATATATGTGTATATATACATATGTACATATATATATACATATGTATATACATGTATATATATATGTATATACATGAATATATACATGTATATACATGAATATATATATATATATATATATTCATGTATATACATATGTATATATATATGTATATACATATATAGATAGATGTATATATACATGTATATACACGTGTATATATAGATGTATATATACATGTATATACACATGTATATATAGATGTATATATATATACATATATATGTCTATATATGTGTGTGTGTGTATATATATACATATACATGTGTTGTATATACCCACTTGAGACTAGACTGCTTAACGTCAACTTAGAGGGTTATTTCTACCCAATCGATGGGGAGACTTGAACCCAGGTGGGTAAATGTTATCCCGAGAGAGAGAGAGAGAGAGAGAGAGAGAGAGAGAGAGAGAGAGAGCTTTATAATCTTTTAGTATGTATGTGAAGATTGGAGAAAATCTCATGAGGGATTGTATATTATGTGTATACACAAATATTATAGAAAAAATATTGTTATTTTTATTCAATGTTTACTATTTTATAATAAAGAAAATGACTTTACTATTTTATGATGGAATTAGGTTTATAGCAAGAATGGTAGAGACACGAAGTTTGAGGTGTCCTCTTCAGACCATTTCCTTGAATGCTCCAAGAAAAAGAAGAAGAAATGAAAAAATAAAATGTGCACAGGAGTCAAGGGATAGTGAACCTCATTGTTGTGATGCAAGGATGCATAATGTTACCTGTAATACCGGTGATGTATTGATGCAAGAGACTCATAGGATTCTTGCAGAAAATGATACCTTTTGTGCACAAAAACAAGTAGCAAAAGAAACTTTGATGTACTTACCTCAATCTAGCACTAAGAGGTCTGAAATTGCCCTGGGTGGAGATAAAAGGATATCGAACAAGAGTGCTAGAAGTGTTCGCCGTGAAATTGCTAGGAATAGAACTCTTTTGAAAGAAATAACAAGGGAAATGGCAAGTGGAGTTTATTTAGGGATGTCACTGGTTCAAAGTTTGAGACTTACAAGAAGGTACCGTCGCTTCATAGCTAGAAATAGGACATCTTATAATGCAGCTAGAAGAGTAAATGAGGGTAATGCAATTACAATGTCTTCCTTTTTTGCCCATGAAGAGAGAGAAGTGCCATTTGCTAATACAATAAGAAGGGAGAGTATCGGAGAAATCCCCTCTTATGTATTTGAAAAAAGAAAGGGAGAGATTTTGTCTATCCTCCATGAACTCCCGCCCGTACAAGGTACACATGCAACTACTTGGCCTTTGGTATATTCATGCACTTTAAGTCACTCATTAGGAGGGATGACACATGAGTGTCGGTTTTGTGGAGCACAGTTATGGGCAAGGGAAAAGAAGATGAGTTGTGGGGATAGGTTCTTGGCAAATATTGTTGTAAACATGGGCGTGTGTCTGTTCCTTCACTTGTTGAACCACCTGAGCCATTAAGGTCTCTTTTGATTGGTAGTGACACTACAAGTAAAAAATTTCGAGAAAACATCAGGGCTTATAATAGTGTGTTGGCTTTTTCATCATTGGGTGCACAAATAGATGACTCTCTCTTTCACAATAGTAGTGTCTATACTTTCAAGGTGCATGGGACTGTTTATCATCGGATTGGGTCCTTGGTCCCCAATAATATGTACAATCCTAATCCACAGTTTGCATAGTTGTATGTGTTTGATACTGAGCACGAATTACAAAATCGACTAGGTGTCATGAATGGATTGGAATCCACAACCCTAGAAGCACTTCTACATTAGGAAGTGAATGGGGTCTTCTTGGGCCCTTTAATTTGCCCAAGCCTAATCAAGGTGATTAAGGAATAGCCAAATGGGGGGTTGCCATGTGGACTGAAATGTTGGGTTTGTAAGAGAGGTGTAAGAGTGGTCAAAGGGTGCACTTTTCTCCCCAAAAAGGGGGGGAGGAAATTTTACAATTTTCGGACCTCCATAATTTCTACATACAAGCTCCGATTTGAGCGGAGATTATAGATCCATGATCTACACATCAAGAGCTTTCCATAGATATGTTACATGATATGGTTTTGTCCGCTAGATTTTAAATTCCATTTTCCCTCCAAAATTCAAATTCAAATAAAGTAGCCGTTTTGAAGCTTCTAATTAGAAAACGTTTCTTCTTAAGAGAAAAGGTTTGACTCCTTAAACTGCCAAATAAAAGGGCCCAAGAAGCCTTCCATTGAGGTCCTAATGATTCATTTGCACAAGCTTTTAAGTATGTGGGAAGAATGTTAAGTGTCAATCCAAGTTTGGATTTGAAAATGACTATATGTGAGACAAAATCCACATCTAGGCAGTACTCAATGCCAACAGCTTCTGAGATTGCTGGTATCATGATTGGTCAAGGTGATGATCATAATGTTGGTCGTCGTGATATTTTATTGCATACTCGAGAAGGCACATGCAAACACATCTCTAATTTGCATAGGTGCTATATGCCTCTTTTGTACGTCATGTTATTTCCAAGAGGGGAGGACGAATGGCACTTGAGAATCCCTTATGCTGATGCACAAGTGAGTGCATTGAGAAATGGTCATTGTGTGACTCAACGACAATACTATGCTTATCGATTGCCAATTCGCCCAGATACAAATGCATGCTTGCTACGTGGTGGAAGGTTGTTGCAACAGTTTATGGTTGATGCCTATTGCAGTGTTGAAGAGTCACGATTATCTTGGCTACGCCATAATAAAAAAAGTTTGTGTTCAGAGGTTTATAGTGGTTTAGCAGACATGCTTCATTTGGAAGGAAGTGGAAGTGGTATTGCAGGAAGGATAGTGGGAAGCCACGACAAATGTATCAACTTTATCAGGATGCCATGGCAATTGTTCGTTCAAAGGGCAAGCCCGATTTATTCATTACTTTCACCTGTAACCCAAAGTGGCCAGAGGTATTAGATGCTTTACTCCCGGGGCAAAGTGCATGTGACTGGCCTGATTTGACTGCTAGAGTGTTTCACCAAAAACATTCAGATATGATGAAAAATATCGTGAAGAAGGAGCTCTTTGGTAAGGTGATTGGATATGCGAGTGTCATTGAGTTCCAAAAAAGAGGATTGCCTCATTCACACACGTTATTGATCTTGGATAGTGCCCATAAACCTAAGACTCTCCAAGACTATGACAGATTAGTATGTGCCGAATTGCCTGACAAGCAAATGTTTCCTGCTCTGCATGATGTCGTGTTGCATTGCAATATCCATGGGCCCTGTGGGCCATTCAATCCAAGTGCAATTTGTATGGATAAAGGGAAATGCACAAGAAACTATCCACGAGCTTTTGCACAAGAGACTACTGTGGATGAGAGTGGTTACCCCGTGTATATGCGTCGAAATGATGGAAGAACTGTGGCATTGAAAAAGTGTAATGTTGATAATAGATGGCTTGTGCCATATAACCCTTATCTTTCAGTCACATATAATGCTCATGTAAATGTGGAAATATGCTCAACAATAGCAGCAGTGAAATATCTTTACAAGTACATATACAAGGGGCATGACAGAGCAACAATAAGATTTAGCACTGTACAAGGTGGGGATGTTAATGCTGCTTGCGTAGTCGATGAGATTCAGAGGTATTTGGATGCACGTTACGTCTCTGCATTAGAGGCATGTTGGAGACTCTTTGAGTATGATTTACACAATGAGAAGCCTGATGTGCAACGGTTGCAGGTACACTTAGATGGGGGTCATAATGTTATCTTCAGAGATGATGATAATATTACAGATGTTTTTCAGAGGGAAAATGTAGGCAAGACTACTATGACTGAATGGTTTACCTGTAATCAACAACATCCTGAAAAAGCAAACAATACATTGTATAGTGATTTCCCTCAACAATGGGTTTGGAACTCCAGGTTGAAGAAATGGACCAAAAGAAAGATTGGAAACACTATAGGGTGCATGTACTTTGTAGCTCCTTTGGCAGGTGAGGCATACTATGTTCGCCTACTTCTTACAATATGTAAAGGATCTAAGTCATTTGAAGATTTGCATTCACTCAATGGTCACATCTATCCTTCTTTCAAGGCAGCTTGTATTTCCAGAGGGATACTGGAAGATGATTCTGAATGGGTTGCATGTATGGAGGAAGCATCATCCATGCAAAATGCCTTGCAATTGAGATGTCTTTTTGGTACTATATTGCTATTTTGTGAGCCTTCCTGTCCAGGAATATTGTGGAAGAGATTTCAAGAAGAAATGATAGAAGATTTTCTATACCAGTTATCGAGAAGCAGGGGTCAGTTTATTGGTATTGAACAATTAGCTGAAACTCATGCACTACTACATTTAGAAGAAATTCTTCATGCTCAGAGACGGACATTGGCAGATTTTGAAGGAATGCCTGAACTAAACAGAACTGATTTGGAAGTTTTGGGTGAAAATAGATTACTTTTGGAAGAGAGATCTTTTGATACTATCGAACAATCTAACCTGTCAACATTAACAGATAGCCAGTGTGTTGCTTTCGATGCTGTAATGCATGCAATTGCGATAGATGCAGGTGACATTTTTTTCCTGGATGGTCCGGGGGGATCGGGCAAGACCTATTTGTATAATTGCTTGCTTGCGTGAGTACGTGGACAAGGGTATGTTGCTTTGGCCACTGCATCATCAGGTATTGCTTCTCTGCTCTTGGCGAATGGACGTACTGCACATTCTAGATTCAAGATACCTCTGGAGCTAAACAATTCTTCAACTTGCAAAATCCCTGTACATGGACAACTTGCTGAGGTTTTGAGAGTTTGTAAGCTCATTATTTGGGATGAGGATCCAATGATTCATCGTTATGCTTTTGAAGCATTGGATAGGAGCTTACAAGATGTATTATTCTCAGATAAGCCATTTCGTGGAAAGGTTGTATTAATGGGAGGAGATTTTAGACAAATCTTGCCTGTTATTATGAAGGGAAGATGTGAGGATATTGTTAATGCAACATTGTGTCGTTCCTTTCTATGGAACTCTATCAAAGTTCTAAAGTTAACTAGAAATATGCGTATTCAATCAAGCAATACTAATGGATGCAATGAGTTTAAACAGTGGGTCATGAATATTTGGAATGGAGTGGATTGTAGCGATGATAATACGATGGTGACACTACCAAGTAATACGGTCTTGCAAAGATCGACTCTTAAAGACTTGGTACATTGGGTATACTCTGAATTGGCTATCACTACGACATATGCTTCATACTTTAGTGAGCGTGCTATTCTGGCTCCGATAAACAGTCAAGTGGATATTGTGAATAAGACAGCTTTGGATGCAATGCTTGGTGAGCCTAAGCAATATTTCAGTGCAGATTCAATTCTTGAAAATGATAAAAATTCATTCCTATATTCCATAGAATTTTTGAACACAATCGACCTTTGGGACAGATATCCACCTCACTGCTTGGTTTTAAAGTTAGAAGCTCCTGTTATTTTGCTTCGTAACTTGGATCCAAGACGTGGACTCTGTAATGGTACACGGATGATATGTAAGGCCTTTCACTCTAAAGTCTTGGAGACTGAAATCATCACTGGTACTAAAGTTGGTGAAAGAGTATTTCTTCCACAGATTACCTTTATATGCAGATTCCCGTGTGGCTGGCATTTGGCATGTCAATAAACAAATCACAAGGTCAAACCCTAAATGTCTTGGGGTTCTATTTTGTGACTCCAGTGTTTACTCATGGGCAATTGTATGTCACGTTGTCACGAGCACGGTCTCCTCATGCAGTGAAGGTGTTACTTGAGGATAATGCTAATGTGGAGTGTTCATTTGATGATATTCAAAGTTATACACCTACAACAAACAATATTGTTTATAAGGAGATCTTGATGACTTCAGAGTGACAAGTCAGGTTTCTTATTTAAGTTCTGCAATTTGATTAATTTTGTTGTGATTTCTTTTTTTATACATATTTGTCCATGGTAAAAGTACCTATTTTTGTTGTTTATGTTTTGACAGACATGTCTACGATTACCTTTACATTGGACATGCCTTTGTAGAGGATAGTAGGTGAGTTATTCTCTATATTTGCATAACTTTTCTTGAGAGTAACCATACCTGAGCCTTCAAGCTTAAAACGAAGATTTTTATTCACCCACATGGTATGAGGATTCCTTGCGCCCAAGCTCACATAAGAAGCTCAAAATGGTTTTATAGTAGTGTGCCTAGGTGATGCACGTGCAAGGTACATGCCATGGGTTGGTTTCCAACCCGAACATTCACGTTCAAATTAGAGTCAATGGTTCCATTGTTAGCAAGTGGGCTCAAAGTGGACTTTATGTCTAGGATGTGTAGACACACACGCACACATTTTTGGGAAAATACTCCTATAGCATTGAGGGGGAGTGTTGAGAGACGCGTTGCGTGAGTGCAATGCTAAATTATATGGATGATGGGTGAGTGAGAACACCTCGCTTAAGAAGGGGTGTTAAAAGATGTAAGCTCGATGTATGTGTGTGTAGGAATGCATATCAAAGGTGCATGATATTATGTGGTGTGTGTGGTGGCAACTCACATGGAGAGAAGAGTGCCGCATGTAAAGTTGGGTCAATGGCTATCTATATTAGAAGCCACATTTGTATGGTTCATACAACATATGCAATAGAGATTGTGTGTTGAGTGTGCTATTCTCCCTCTCTCTCTCTCTATCTCTAGCAATGGCTTTCTCGGTGTGGTTCAACCCACTTTAGTTCATGCTTTCTCGGTGAGGATCATTTATCAAGCCTTCTCGCTCTCTTAATCACTTGACTATGGGGTTAATTAGTTTTGATCTCCATAGCCTGAAGTTTTATTTGTGTGTGTTAAGAGTGCTTTCCCTAATAAATTAGAGAGAGAAAAAATCTTAAAGCTTAAAAAATCTCTAGCTAATCAAGCAGTTTGTCTTCTCTATTCTCTCCGCAACAACAAGCTTTGTATCGGTCGTTTAGAGCCTCAAATAGTAGCTCCCAAAGCTACATAAGAAGAGAGAGAAGGAGGGGAACATAAAATCTTGGTAGAATACAATCAGTAGGCCTGCATGTGAAAGCAACAACAAGTAGCATCTAATCAGAAGTGCAGCAAAAGCGTTCTCATCCTACCTTCAAAAAAACAATTTGGTTCTAGCATTAGACCCAAGCTTGAGTGCAGGAAAGACAGCTTACAGAAGCCAACGACGTGCTCTACAACAAGTGGTGGACAACATCGAGAGGAGGCGAGAGACAGCTTCAGTAGTGGGACCAAAACAAAGCGCACCATTCTCTATACACAATGCGTGAGAGGAGCTAGCTATAGCAATAAGTTTGTGACATCACCAAGAAAGCAGCACAGTAACAATAGAAGTCTGGTGTGTTCGTTTGAGTCCAAAAGCGCGAGCTGGCAAATTGACAATCTCCCTCTATAGAAAAACAACCCACATGCCCATTTGTGCAGCTTGTCATTGCACATAGAGAGAGGGAGAGAGATAAATCAAAGAAGACAACAATCCCAACAGAACCAATGCGCTCAGGATTGCAGCAGCAAGCAAGGAAGAAGAAGATAATGTTTTATTTTTAAAAAAAATTAGAAAAAAAACAAAGAAGCAACCCTATGTTTTTGGGTTAAAGAGCCTTTAACAAGTACGTGTTGCTATGTGGGAATTAAAATAAGGACCTATCACTATGGGTTTTGCATAGTTATCAGAATGGATCAAGACAAGTTCATCATTATTAGCATGGAGCTCCATGACTAATTTTTCATTGACATTTTTTCTTTAGAAAAACCATGTAACCTTTGTAAATGCCACAATATGAGTAGGCAAAGTCTCAACCAATAATTGGAAAAAAATGTAACCTTTGATAAAACGTGACCAAATGAGCATGTATGGAATGAATATGTTTATGTGCGGCAAAGAAAGAGCTCTCCGAAAAATTTGGGAACATATCGGGTTCAGTCATTTGCAAACAAGAAGAACAAGGTGAAAGCCTCTAAGTTTGAAGCAAAGAACAATCCAATAAACCTAGCAAAATTGACAGTTGCTAAAGGTAGTAGAAAGTATGAGAGGCATGACTTCTCACCCCTAGTTGTAACCCCACTCTCCAAGTGCGTAAAGAGTCAAGTCAAAGCTAACATTGTCACTCATAGAGCAACCTAGATGGACCGCTCCAACCATATGAGTATAGAATGTAGGTCAAGTCAATGCATGTTAGATGTTAGAACCTCATCATCACATTAAGGGGAGGTGTTGAGAAATACAATGTGTAAGGGTGCAACATGTGTAGAGAAAGGAGAGAAGCATGCACATTAGAAAAGGAATAGACTAAGGGTCCATCGTTGAAGATTGATTTGTATGGTCATTTGTAAAAGATGAAGCCAAAGCTCAAAAAGGTAGCACACTAAAAGTGCAAGGAGGTACAAGTAGTGTGAGCATTTATTGACACATGGAAGGCACAAGGGTGCACACAAAGCATAGATTGGGGCTCCGTGAAGAGCTATATAATGATGTACTCGGATCATTCTAATGCGAGGTGATTATGTTATTTGTTTATCTTCTTATTGTGTCTGTTGCACAGACGAAACACATTGAGGTACATTACCACTTCATTAGGGAGAGAGTCTTGGAAACAAGCGACATCAACTTGGCCTACGTTAGCACACAAGATCAGGTTGTTGCTGATATCTTCATGAAAGCCTTGGGAGCTAAGAAGCTCTGCAGATTTCAAGATATACTTGGAGTTCATGAGCTATAGTTGAGCTTGAGAGGGAGTGTTGAGATGTCAAGCTCAACATGAGCTGACACTCACGAGGTGCTTGCATGACCGTTCGACATTTATATCCCTAGTGGGTTTGGTAGCTGACACCGACATATCCCTAGTGGGTTTGGTAGCTGACACCGACATATCTTCACGCAAGATATTCTACAGTACTAGACTACATCGACTAGTCCACACATCTATCCACTCCTCTTAGCGTGTTCACATTATGGACTGCTTGTATATACTCTATTATGTGTGTTAGTCACTTTATCTTCTTTGTAGAACTCTTTTTAGTGTGTGAAGAAGAAGAAGAATTTTCAGCCTCTCACCTGTTCTCTTCTAGGTTTTCTATGAGTGTGTGTGCAAGAGCTCAATCTCTCTTCTCCCCTTCATATTTTCAAGACTTGCATTTAGGATGTGTGGGGGTTTTCTAGAAGTGGAGGGTATATCGCTGAAAGTAGTGTGCATTCCTAGGTGAAGTGATAAAAAAGGAGGTGATGGGGGTGTGGGTGATGGGGGTGGGTGGGAAAATGGATGGGGGGAGAAGAAGGTTGTGCATGGAAGAGTGGGAGGGTGGATGTGCTAGATAGCAGTGGAGATTGTGGGGGTCGACGGTCTCGTTGGGAGGGGTGGAAGATGAGCTGGGTGGTGGTGGGGGAGGTGGGGGAGAAGACGGTCGTGGGGGTGGGGGTGGCCAACTACCCTAGCCATTATCTCCTCCATCATTGTCGTCTGGGGCCAGGCCTACGTCAGTGGCATCCATGGGGCCGTGTGCACGGAAGAAGGCCTCTACGGCGATGATAGCAAATTCATTAGCGGTGAACTCCAATGGGAAGGTGACTTGGGTGTCGTCAAGCTGGCAGATGCCAGTTGGCTATAACTTCTAACTGCTATAAACATATGTGGTACAAAATAAGCAGGCCTTCGGTAGAGTAAGGGGGGAGAGTGTCCACGCGGAGGGATAGGTAGGCACTGTTAACCACATGCCAGTCGACATCCTGCAAATAATGCAAAGAGATCTGGGAGGGGTAGGGATAAGGGCATAGGCCTTCTGAGATGGAGAAATGTTGGCCTATGCCCTTAAATAAATTCCTATTGAAGAAATGGTGCTTTTGTCTCTCTTCCTCCTCAGCGGCCTTCTTGGTTACTTCAGCAACAACAGAGCTGCTGCTAGCTCTTCTTGTGTTGGGCTTGGACTAGGGGGTTGAGGGGCCTGTTCATTGACTTCAAGATCTCGGTGTTGCCTCTTTGCTGGTGGGGGGTTGGCAGAAGTCGATGGAGGGGGGAAAAGAGGTGATTGAAACGTTGGGGCCGCTAAGCTGGATCGTATGGGGAAACTCCTCCCACCCAGCCGTGTAATAAAGTACTCATGTTAACAAAGTAGTGGGCCAGCCTCCCTTCTGGGCTAGAGTAGATTGCATGCAGATCTCGGAAAAGATAGTATGCCCAATTGACCATTTGACCTTGGTGCACCTCTGCCAAGGTGGTCATGCTACACCGGCTAAAAAAGCGATCTGTCCACCTGTTGGTGAGCAAGAACTACAGAGCTCTGGCTTGCATGATAAGATCCTCCTAAGTAATATTGGCCCATTCTATGCCATCCTTGTTTGGGCTACCCTTGTAGATGCCTCTGATCAGCTTGGGTGTGTTGGTAAGCCTAGCATATGGCTCGTCCATGTGGGGAAGTGCTAAGGCATCTTTGATCAATTCGATGCTTAGCTGAACCTAGTGTCTATATGCCCCTTGTTATCCAAAACTTCACCAGTATGTTGATTGTTGTTGTAGGTATCTGTGAAGCACAAGCTGCTATATAGGTCGGTCCCCCATGGCTCCAATATGGCTAGTCTGCCGCCCAAGCCAAGCTTCTCTAGCTTCTGTACAACTACATAATCTGAGGCTATGGCCCTGTAACATGGCCTAGTGAAATACACGAGTTGGTGCTCCACCTTGTGATTGTTCTTCATCATGAGGTAATGGACCCTACTAATACTTCATGAGAGCCTTCCCTAGATGAGAGAGCTGAGTGGGGTGCTTCGCGTACTCCTCAAAGTGGCCACCTGTTGTTGCAGGTTACTTTCTCTTGATGGAGGTATGACAGAGAACCTCCCTGGAAGAGTCAAAAGTGTCAGACATGGTGCTAGCTGGTGGATGGATGTGAGAGCTCAAGAGAAAAATTGGTAAGACTTTGGCTAGGGTAAGAACTGAAAGTGAGCAAATGAGGGGGTGGGGCCCTTATTAACAGGTTTGGAAAAGGGTACATGCATGGCACTATCGGAAACGGTGAGATGGTAAGCCCTCTGCAGTTTTGCTAGTCATGTGTTAGCAATGTTAGTTTGGTTAGTTTGGTTTGGTGGGGTAGCAGCTGGTGAGGTGACAATGTGAGAGTGGGTTGTTGCCAAGCATGGTGGTGGGGAGAGTGTGAGAGGCATTGATGTGGTTGGAATGAGAAGTGGCCTCTTTTTTGGGGCGGATGGATTGATAGGGGTGAGGTGATGGAATGATGGTGGTAGGTGGTAAAATGGGAAGTGCTTGGCATGGGGAAGCTATGGGTATGGGCTCTTTGTCCATCATGAGGACAATAACTTAGCCATAAGCCAGCTGTAGGGTCACCGTCTATGCATCCCAGTCGACGTTACACCGGTTATGTCCCATCTAACCCCTTCCAAGGAGTATTTCTTCATGCATGGTTCTTGCAAGCATCACGTACAACTTCCTTTCCAAGGGATTATTTTCTATGTAAAACAAAAGCGTGACTATTCCTAAGCAATGAACATGTTGTGATGCCATAGTTGTAACGATGGCATGGGTCTCTTTGACTGAGGGTTCCCCAAGGGAACACCAAGTTTCATATGACATCAAATTGTAACTAGCCCCTGTATCAGCAAGAGCTAATTTTTGGACAAATCTTGTCGGGAAGGTCATTCCTAACCACAATCGAGAAAGCTTCACCACCCATTTTTCTTCTTCAAGGTCGACCACTTGGGCCATATTGACCATGATATATCTCTACCTAAGCTTAGCTTGTCTTGCTTTGGCCTCTTCTTGTGCATCTCATTTCATATCCTCATGGTCTTTCTTTCACTGTTTTTTATCATGGATGGCTTTCAAAGTGGCCTCTGTGAGAGGACCGTAGTAGTGTTTAGGTTTGCTACCATTGAAGTAACTAGCCATTTCCACACCGTGCAGTGTTTTGATCTGCGTTGGGTTAGTGCATGCTTGGGTGTAGCCATTTTTGGTGAGGTGCCTGGCATTTTTTGTATATAGGTAACTTGCCTGACCCCCATAACTTATGCATTGCTCAATGGAATTTGACAAACTTGGTATCCAAGCAGTAGTACACATTCCAATCTTCAATATGAGAAAACCACAAAAGTAAAATTTATAATCTGATCATTAAATTGTTACAAGTTCGCTGTGGCATGTGAGGCATGTGTTCTAAATAGCATATGTTATAACACTTTATGCAAAAACATCAAAAATTTATTCTGCACATACATGCAGCCAAGTAATCATTCAAAAGTACACTACGTGAGCTTCTCCTCAACCATAGGACACATCCAATTGAGAACATCTGGTATGGTTTAAGGGACCGCCAATGTTGTGCTAAAATTTTGCATACCCATTTGAGGGCATGCTCCATAGCTTTTTTTTGGCTTGTTGAAAACCTAAACAGATTGAAAAAATGGAATCCACACTAGTGGAACTAGTGCATGGTGGTCTTAAAACACTGATAATTGGTGATATCAGTATCTTGATTCACCCTGGAATGGAAGAAATTGAAAATGTTCAATTTTTGCATGTGCATTAATAAATCCAACACTATTTACAATTCTTCATTGCTTCTTTTTCCCTACAGTTCCTTGCTATATGATTCATAAGCATGTCAAGGGTCATTGCAATTCACATTTCACACCATTAAATCCAATAGTGTGCCCTTTGGCCTATTGGTGTTTTGAAGCATTTTAGGCCACATTCCACTTTCTTAGGGGTAAGATTTTACTGATGTGTATCGTCAGAGGGGGAAAACCACAGCGGGTGAGGAGAGATATTTAGAAGAAATGATGCATTTTTGACACCTCAGTGTGGGGAATTCCCCTCATGAAGGAGGCACCTATTTCACATGTGTGGTTGAGTTTTAAACTCACAAATAATGAGATATTTTCATCTCTCCTCTCTCCTGCTTCAACTAGATCCAAAAAGTAAGCTAAACTGATCTTAAAATGGTCAAAAATTGACCAAATTGATCTGAAAAATTCTAGAATCAGTTTGCTTGGTTAGAGGCTCACTTTTTCCTATAAATAAAGCCTCGTCCTTTGTAAATGGTAAATAGTGTTTTATGCACTGTTACTCTACTCCTCCCCAGAGCCAAAAACAGTGAATTCATTGATAATTCATTTGTTTTTTACCATTTCCTCTTCAAAAGAATTGGTGGCCACTCTTGTTGCAAACAAGAGTAGATACCTCAAACCATCAAGCCAAAGGAAAGCTCACAAAACTCCTAGTAAGTTAGAAATTCTACTTTTTCTTATTCTTTTTTTTCAGTTTTCTGATTTTTACTTTCTTTAAAATGAAAATGGATATTATGCCTTGTTGGAAAGTCTTTCCCCCTTCTCTTCATTATTGAATTCAACCTTTCTTTATCCTAGATGTGTAATCAAAATGATGGAATTAAACTTTTCATAGTTTACTCTTAATAAAGTGAAAATTGATTACATTAGAATGATTTAAATCATCTTGGATAATTTCTAGTAAAGTTTAGAGTGAAAATTTTTAAAAATGGTCAGCCATACAAAGGAGGTTATGGCAAAATTTTCTTAAATTTGGTGAAATAAGTTTTACCTTTTTTTAATTCATAAAAAGTAATACCCACCGCTTGTGTATTCTAAAAGTGTTATTTTTTGTACTGTGTGGATGATGCGATTGGATGTGATTTGATGTGGGAATGATGTGATGTGATAGGGATCGATGAAGAAAAGAAAAATTTGTGGGAAGATGAGAAAAGATGGGGACTAATGTGAAAGGATGTGGAGTGATGAGAAAAGATGGAAATATTATTGGAACTGTATTTGTATGTGAAATCTGTTTTTAAATGAGTGTTTAATGTCAAGAATGCTGGGGAAGCAACCTATCTGTTAAAGTTGCAACTGCTGATGGAGAGTCAACGAAGGACGTCTCGCGTAGCAAGGTCGGTCGAGGTCTTGACCAGCCTCGGTTTGATTTAAATGGTAAGCTTCTGGTACAGTGGATGAGGAACCAAGGAAGTAGCCTATGAGTGAAGCACTAGGTGACCTGCGAAGGATCCTAGAGGGTGGTGACCATACGGTGCTCGGGCTCTGGGTCACCGAAGATACCCACACGTATATCAAGGAAGGTATTAGAACAAGGAGTAAGAGTTTTTTTCTAAATTCGAGCATGGATTTGGTTGATTGACCTTGCCGGTCCTTAACGGATGAGTCCATGGCTCTTTTATATGGATCTGTTGGTTGATCTTGCTGATCTTCAACGGAGACTCCATTTTTGTTAAGTGAATACTTGCCAGTTACTATGAGTTAGGAACTATCGAAAAGGACCCTGAGTGGACAAGGAGTGAGCGTTCTGGCTGCCAATGATGCCATAGGTACATCGATGAAGGAATGTTGGTAATAAGGATTCAACTGGATAATTAGAGGATTATGATCAGTGACACTATGGTTTCATTCAATGATTGTTTTAAAGACTGTTGAATCTGTTGAAAAAGGCACTTTCATATTGGGTGTGTAAGTGGTGTGACTAGTTTCAAGTATGCATGAATATCCGGCTAGGGGGCCTGGGAACTCTTTTCCGTGGTACCCGGGATCCCATCACTATAGTGGTTGGGTGGTTGGCTAACCCATGGGAGTAGATGGGGTTAGGTTGGACTGATGGATCCCTAAATTGAGACTGAATTCTATTCTAGTTCGATAGATGAATTAAATCCCGGACAAAAATTGTTGTATGGAAAAGAATCAACGGCTGTGCCTCTCAATGAGGAAAAAAGCGTTGGTATCTACTATGATCCAAGTTCAATCTTTTCCTTGATCTGACTATGGGACTTACGGGTTCAGTCACAGTTCAGTTAGTTGAGGCTTTTGACTCCGTTAGAAAAAAGTTATCCTGGAGGAATCGCCCGTGCAAGGGAAATTTTTCTAGGTTCGATTTTAGAAGAACTGATAGATTAGTCTCTTGTCCGGATATCCATGGGCGAGGCCCCAAGTATGGGACCCTGCCCCGTGCAAGAAGTGCTACTTCCGCTGCTAGCACCCTTAAATTCGTTTATTGCTCCGTAGTGGGGATATGGACCTCTTAACTGGTATCAGAGCGAATTGGCTAATGAGGATCAACCGAGAAGCCAAAATTATCAAAAACATTTGTGAAGAAGCAGTAAAAGGTTGTAATTATGTGTTAAAATTCATACAAAATGATATTCAAACTGAAATTCATAAATTGGTAATTGGGTCTTCAGATGGAAGTACCGCAACTGTATGGAATCCCTAACTTGCTGGAGGCCTAGACATGATGGTATTTACCTTAAAGTTCCAAGAACCAGACTACCCGTATATACCGAGGGTATAACTGCAGCTCCTTAACGAGTAAATCTAAGACTTGAAATTATAAGCATTAATACTATCCCCACTGATGAGTTGATTTGGATTCTGATTGAATTCTTGAATTTTGGTTGAAATGTAATAAACTAAGCAAAAACACAATGAGGATGAATGGGACGAGTTCCTGTGATGTTCGTAGCTAGAATGATCTTAATGACTTCAGCAAATCACTATGAGATTAGTGGATTGTGCTGGCAGATTGCTGATGTGAACACTTGACCCAGTGGATCAAGTTAAGAGATGTCAAATTAAAAATTTGTATAATTGAAAATTTCCATGAAGGACTATTCAGATATAGAAATTTCGGTCTAATGGACTATTATTGTGATAAGGATTTGAATGTTACAATCTAAGTGAATTATTATCTGATGAATGAGTTTTATATAAGGGATCTTTATCCCAGGATTCTGTTGGGTTCACCAAACTATAAGGAACCCCAGAATCAGTTAGATCTTAAGAAAAAGAGCTCTCCTCTAATTATGCGAGATGAGGACATCTCGCGTTTTTTAAGTGGGATAGGATGTAAGATTACTCTTCGGCTTTTGAGGTGTGTAGGTGTAAGAACCTCCCCTTCTGATCTTATAATTATTCCCCTCTCTGAAATAAAAGAAAGATCCTGTTTTACCCTGTTTTGGCCTAGAGAGAGAAAATGTCTAGAGAGAGGTAATTCAAAATTAAGATATTTTTGGATATAAAAATCCTCCTAGTATCTAAAATGGTTTCCTCTAAAACAGATATTCAAAAAGAAATTTTCAATGTGCAATTAGAATAAATTGAAATCAGGTAAAAAGGACCTTAGCCTAAGGGTCCAGATTTTTTGAAATTTTGGAATTAAGGTTCCTATGTCCAATTAGATTAATCCAAATGTAGGGAGGAGGTAAATGGAAGAATAAAACAAAATCCCCAAAAAATGAGTAAATGCTTACATAAGATGAAGAGTTGACTAAGGACAAGGTTATTAGTTAAAAAAGAAGAGATATCTAGAAGAAATGATGCATTTTTGACACCTCAGTGTGGCGAATTCCCCTCATGAAGGAGGCACCTATTTCACATGTGTGGTTGAGTTTTAAACTCACAAATAATGAGATATTTTCATCTCTCCTCTCTCCTGCTTCTTCAACTCGATCCAAATAGTGTTTTATGCACTGTTACTCTGCTCCTCCTAGAGCCAAAAACAGTGAATTCATTAATAATTCATTTGTTTTTGACCATTTTCTCTTTAAAAGAATTGGTGGCCACTCTTGTTGTTGCAAACAAGAGTAGATCCCTAAAACCATCAAGCCAAAGGAAAGCTCACAAAACTCCTAGTAAGTTAGAAAGGCTTTCCCCCTTCTCTTCATTATTGAATTCAGTCTTTCTTTATCCTAGATGTGTAATCAAATTGATGGAATTAAACTTTTCATATTGTTTAGTCTTAATAAAGTAGAAATTGATTAGATTAGAATGATTTAAATCATCTTAGATAATTTTTAGTAAATTTTAGAGTGAAAATTTTAAAAAATGGTGAGCATACAAAGGAGGTTATGGCAAAATTTTCTTAAATTTGGTGAAAACAGTTTTATCTTTTTATTATTCAAAAAGAGTAATCCCCATCGCTTGTGTATTCTAAAAGTGTTATTTATATTCTATGCATAGAAAAATATATATTAGAAATATTTTTATTATAAAAGTGTTATTTTTATTAGAATTAATTTCTATGCATAGAAAGATGCATAATGGGAATATTTTGATTATAAAAGTGTTACTTTCATCAAAATTGATTTTTATGCATAAATAGATGCAGAAAAAGATTTTTCTTATTATAAAAGTGTTACTTTCATTAAATGCATAAATAGATGCATTTAAAAAATAAATAAATTATTATAGCGTTACTTTCATTAATTTTTATTTTATGCATAGAAAGATGCATAAAGATTTTTTTTATTTCAAAAGAGTTATTCTCATCAATTTTGATTTTATGCATAGAAAGATGCAGAAAGAATTTATTTTTATTCCAGAAGTGTTATTCTCATCAATTTTGATTTTATGCATAGAAAGATGCATAAAGAAATTAGTTTTATTCCAAAAGATTTATTCTCATCAATTTTGATTTTATGCATAGAAAGATGCATAAAGAAATTTATTTTTATTCCAAAAGAGTTATTCTCATCAATTTTGATTTTATGCATAGAAAGATGCATGAAGAATTTTTTTTAATTCCAAAAGAGTTATTCTCATCAATTTTGATTTTATGCATAGAAAGATGCATAAAGAATTTATTTTTATTCCAAAAGTGTTATTCTCATCAATTTTTTGATTTGCATAAAGAATTTATTTTTATTCTGAAAGAGTTCTTCTTATCAATTTTGATTTTACGCATAGAAAGATGCATAAAGGATTTTTTTTTATTCCGAAAGTGTTATTCTCATCAATTTTGATTTTATGCATAAAAAGATGCATAAAGAAATTGTTTTTTATTTCAAAAGAGTTACTCTCATCAATTTTGATTTTATGCATAGAAAGATGCATAAAGAAATTTATTTTTATTTCAAAAGAGTTATTCTCATCAATTTTGATTTTATGCATAGAAAGATACATAAAGAAATTTGTTTTTAATCCAAAAGAGTTATTCTCATTAAAATTGAAGTTATACATAGAAAGATGCATAAAAGATTTATTTTTATTTCGAAAGTGTTATTCTCCTTAAAATTGAATTTATGCATAAATAGATGCATAAATGATATTTTATAAAAGTGTTATTTCCCACTGAAGTTGTTCTTATGCATAAATAGATGCATAAAGAATCTTTATATCAAAAATAAGAATTCTCTTACATTCTATAAATAGATGTGATAAGATGTGATATGAAACAGATAGGTGAGAATGAATAGAGAATGGATTTGATGAGAATAAAAGTGATAAGAATGAGAGGTAAATAGATGTGATGATATGTGATGCGAATGAGATAGATGGAAATAAATGGATGGATGGATACGATGAGAATAGGAGTGACGAGAATGTGAGGTGAATAGATGTGATGAGATGTAATGCGAATCAGGTAGATGGGAATGAATGGATGGATGGATGTGATGAGAATAGATGTGATGAGATGGGATGCGAATCAGATAGATGCGAAAGAATGGATGGATGGATGTGATGAGAATAGAAGTGATGAGAATGAGAGGTAAATAGATGTGATGAGATGTGATGTGAATCAGATAAATGTGAATGAATAGATAAGATGTGATGTCATGTGAATCGGGATGTAAATGAATGATATAGGATGTGAATGAATGTGACAACATGTGAATCAAGATGTGAATGAATGATAAGGGATGTGAATGGATGTGATGTGATGTGAATTGGGATGTGAATGAACGATAAGGGATGTGAATGAATGTGTTAGCATGTGAATCAGGATGTGAATGAATGAGTTAGCATGTGAATCAGGATGTGAATGAATGAGATGTGATGTGAAATGGATGTGATAAGATGCGATGTAAATTGGATAGATGTTAATGTATGTGAAGTGGTGAGATGCATGGGTGAGAAACTCTCGGATTGTGAAGAGGGGTTTTGAAGGCTGTGTGAGGAGATCTCGCCCTGTGCAAAGGGGTTCTGAAGGTTGTGTGAGGAGCTCTCAGCCTGTGCAGAGGGGACTGACACGTTTTGGAGCTCGGTGTGTCCGAGGGGATCCATTGTGAGAGGGGATAGAAGTTGCAAGAAGCGTGCAAGGGAGTGTGAGAGGGGATATAAGTTGCAAGAAGAGTGCAAGGGGATAGTTGCAAGAAGAGTGCAAGGGGATAGTTGCAGGAAGAGTGCAAAGGGAAATGGAAGAGTGGAGGCTTAAGTAGAGTGGTGAAGGTGATTAGGCCTTAGCTAGCCACCACGGTGGCATATTGAGGACAGGCTCATTGAATATAATTCACCTTGATTGAAGGTGTCTCATGATTATTTGGACATCTGCCACCACTGAGCTTCTAATTACCAGCCACCACTAGGCTCGCATGTGATTGAGTGGCGGCTTGGATTTGGCATGTGAAATTAAGTGGCGGCTCGGATTTTGATTGATTGAAGGAAGACCACCACCGGGCTTGCATGCGATTAAGTTCAGTGAAGTAAATGACCAGTCACTCAGATTATTCAGACCAGCACCAGGATTCCAACAAGATTTGGATCAAAGGTGCAGTCGGCCACATGAGTATTTGGATTTCATTAAGATTAGAGTGCCATTAATTACCTAATACCAGGATTCCAACAAGATTTGGATCAAAGGTGCAGTCGGCCACATGAGTATTTGGATTTCATTAAGATTAGAGTACCATTAATTACCTAATACCAGTCATGATCATTTGGAGGGCACCATAGAGTCGATTCAGTCACCGCACTCGCATGTGAAATTAAGTGGCGGCTCGGATTTTGAGTGATTGAAAGAAGACCACCGGGCTTAAGTGCCACTGCGGTGGCATGAGATTTCATTAAGATTAGAGTGCCATTAATTAACTAATACCAGTCATGATCATTTGGAGGGCACCATAAAGTCGATTTAGTCACCGTGCTAGCATGTGAAATTAAGTGGCGGCTCGGATTTTGAGTGATTGAAGGAAGACCACCGGCTTAAGTGCCACTGCGGTGGCATCCGCATGTGGCCTTGATTTTGATTGATTTCATTAAGATTAGAGTGCCATTAATTACCAGTCATGATCATTTGGTAGAGTCGATTCAGTCACCGCGTTGGCATGTGAAATCAAGTGGCGGCGTTGATTGAGTCACCACGCTAGCATGTGAAACTAAGTGGCAGCTCGGATTTTGATTGATTGAAGAAAGACCACCACCGGGCTTGCCTATGATTAAGTTCAGTGCAGTGAATGACCAATCACTCAAATTATTCAAACCACCACCGGGATTCCACCAGGATTTGCATCAAAGGTGCAGTAAATTTCCAGTCGACTACATGAGTATTTTGGACATTTTCCATCCTATCGAGCTTGCATGATTATTCGGACCACCAGTTTCCATGAGATTAAGTAGAATACACGACCAGCCCGGTGGAACTAGTATTATTTAAGAGATTCCTACTTGGCTATTTCACGATACTACATCACTTACTTTGTGCTACCTCTACTCTTCACTCTCCTCTACTTTGTGCTACCTCTACTCTTCACTCTCCTCTACTTTGCTTCATTGCTCATCCTCTCCCTCCATCGCCATGTGCCCATCCGCTCCCTCCATCGCCACACCCGCTCCCTCCACTCACCCATCCACTCCCTCCATTGCCACACCCGCTCCCTCCACTCCCTCCAATGTCACACCCTTTCCCTTCAATGACACCATCGTCATGCCTTTTAACTCCACCCAAATGCCTCCTTATATCACTCTACCTCTTACTCCTCGTATCAACATCATCCCCATTTTGTCATTTTCTACCTACAAGGTGGCCGTTTTGCATTTAAATCGGCTCTTGCTAAATTTACTTGTGCACCATATTTGGACTCTTGGTCGGCTCCCCAACAAGACTCTACATTGCCCATCTATGGCACATGCATGAAGCAGGCCTCTATTGTGTCGTCCTGTATGGATGCCTTGTGGATGTTGACGAAGGGATAACAAGATTCATGGAGGAGTGGTCTCGACTCACATCATGAGGTTGTATTGTACATCCATTTTTGTGTACAATTACATTTTATGCTCGTCTCACATCATGAGACTGTATCATAAATCCTTCTCTATAAATCCTTTTTGATGTACAAACACAAGGCCAATTTTGCCAAATGTGTTAACTACAATATAAAAAGGACAACATTTTGCTGCATCTTTTGTTTCATGCCTGTAATCTCGTAAATTGTTCACTTTAAATTAATCTCTCAAATTGTTTACTTATGATGAATCTATATCTTTTGTTCTCTCAAATTGTTAACTTCTGATGAATTTGTATCTTTTGTTTCATACATGTCCACATGTGCGAGAGATAGTATAGTGTTGGCCATCGTGCTGGCGATTGAAGGAGCTAGGATTTTTTTGACCCTATGTAATGCCACCGTGCTAGTGAATCATGCGACCATGCACAGTTTTTGAAGAATTGAATTTGATTAATTTAGGAGTACAGTATCACAATTGATTGATTGAAGGTGGCTCAAAAGAGGGATCCATCTTTGATTGATTCAATTTCGATTAAAGAGGATACCTTCGCTGAAGTTTTTTTTTTCCCCGCGGGCAAAACACAAAAGTTTATTTATGAGAAGAGAAGTTGAAGTTTGTTTCTAAACGAATGTAGAACAACAAATTGAGCGCAAATTTATAAGTATAATGGTGGGAGAGATGGAGATATGCAGAACCACATGGTGGTTGAAATAGTACTTGAAAATATCACTAGCGCGGTTGGAATAGTAGCACGGTTCATTCTTTAAGTATAATGGTGGGAGAGATGGAGATATGCAGAACCACATGGTGGTTGAAATAGTACTTGAAAATATCACTAGCGTGGTTGGAATAGTAGCACGGTTCATTCTTTAAAATAGACCCAGCGCAATGGTATTACCTGCAAACGCCAGCGTGATGGTCATTTTCATTAGATTGCATGCAAAAACCAATGCACTAGTGGAGAGAGTTAACCAGTGCGCTGGTGGAGAGAGCCATGTAATGACACGTGTCCAGCTCTACGCGATGGGAAAGACCACCGCAATGGTCTTTTCTAGTTAGCAAAGAGCGAGACCAGCGAGGCGCACGGGCTACATAAGTGACACGTGTCGAGCTCTGTGTGCTGTTGAGAGAATAGGGAGTTTTGGTGGCAGATTGCGTTTACGTGACAACATCGACTAGTGACAAGGACCGTAAAATGCACATGGAGTAAATGCACGTGGTGACACATGTCAAGATCTACAATGTTCAGAGTAGAGTCATTAATATTCTAGTATGCTGGAAAAAAAATCGGCGAGAGCGCCAGCCTGCTATAAATCCAAAATCTCACCCCTCTGCGCGTCGCGCTGTGGCCCCAAAAGTGTCCCAAAAATAGTTCCCGCAAATGGCTACACCTGATCGTGTATTGACCCCACTCCACCTTGTGGTGTTATCTCAGTGACTAGGAAAGGTTCTAGGCCTCTGAGCTTGAGTTTCTTTTTGTGTGTCTTGGTATTGAATAAGAGGACCGTATCTCCCTCATTCATTTGTTTATCCTTAAGGTGGTCGTTAGACCATTGTTTGCACCTTAACTTCTCGACAATCATAATGTATACTGCTAAAAGGCGTGTTTCGTCAAGCTTTTCAAGCTTAAAAAGCGACAACCTAAGACATTTCTAGTGAGCTGTTCTTGTACTACGACACGTAAGTTAAGGACTAAGAACTCCATGGGCATGATCGCTTCAATATAATAGGTTAAACTAAAAGGGCTAGCATTGGTCACTACCTTCTAAGAAGTTCTATAAGCCCAAAGTGTAGCTAACAACTTTTGTTTCCAATCGTTCGGTTGGCCTCAACACTTTTTGTCGAAATGGCAGACATGATTTTCTTCGTGCTTTCTGTTTGGCCATTCAATTGTGGGTAATATAGGGAGGACTTTCTAGGTGACAAGGAAATCTTTGCAAGAATAATTGGATTACCTCATTAATGAAGTGTGTCCCATTGTCACTGACAAGCTCAAGGGGGCAGCTGAAGTGGGTGATGAGGTGACTGATTCATAGAGGAATTTAGCAGTAGTCAATCTAGAATCGGCCACCTTGCAGGTTGCACGAGCTTCTACCCACTTGGTGCAATAGTCTGTAGGCAACTATTATGTGTCGAGTTGATTGTATTTGGTTGTCAGACTGATGGGTCCAATGAAATCTATGCCTCATTTCTCGAATGGTTGTAAGGACACAATTGGGTTCAGGGGCATGTGGTCCTTGAAGCAGGGAGTTGTTGTACACTAGCATTCATTGCATTGTTTGACGTATTCTACAGCATCAACCATTAGAGTGGGCCACCATAACCTAATCGTAAGGACCTTACAAGCAGTGATATATGGCTGCCCCCCAACACAAGCAGAGTGAGCTTGTTCAAGGAGGAAGACATACTCGTCTTTCCAGACATAACATTGTAGAATTTTATCTTTCCCCTGCTTATAAAGTTGGTCTTGTGATGAGCTTGTAGGGGGCTGCTTGTTTGATTAAGCAAGGCATGTTCTTTGTTGAGGAGGGGAGCAACAGGTAAGCCATTGGCTAAGAAATGTGTCACCTCCTCACCCCATTCAGGAATTAAGCATAGTTGGAATTAAGCATAGTTGGAATAGGAAAGCATCTGGTAAATCATCATCTACTCCCACCGGCTGTTCACCGTTGGGGATCCTTGACATGTGGTCGACATGTTGAGGGCCTTTCCTCACTGTAACAGCGGCGGTGAAGTCGGAACTTAGGCAAGATAAGCAGCCATCGAGTGATTCTGCCTATCATACAGAGCTTGTTTACCAAGTACAAAAGGGCTTGGTCGTCTATGAAGAAAACAAACTTAGTCGTAATTGGCAAAACTTGCAATATCAACATACATAAAAATGAATCGCTGATAGTAGCCGACACATGCCCCATGAAGCACTCGACTTCTTTAAAGTTAGTGGGTGGGAGAAGCTCTAGGATGAGCCGCACTTTTCTATCATCAATAGAGATTCCCTTCCTAGAGTCGATGTGTCCCAAAATCACTCCATGTCGAACCCAAAATTGGCATTTGAGGGGGTTCAATGAGATGTGGTATAGCCTCTACTTTTCTAACACTTTGCGCCAACATGCAAGGTGATCCTTCTAGGAGGAATCGACACAAAGTCACCCATGAAGACCTCAAGGAATTTCCAAAGATATTCCTTGTAAGCCATACGCATGAGACATTGGAAGGTCCTGAGGTCGTTGGTCAGCCCGAAGGGCATGACTCGATATGCATATGTGCCTCATTCGGTGTGGCAAAGGATGTTTTGTGCTAATCCTTAGGATTTATGAGAACCTAATTGTATCCAGAGAATCCATTGAGGAAGCTATAGGCTTCCTTTCTTGCTACTCATTCTAGCACATCTTCGGTGAAAGGTAAGGGATAGTGGTCCCTGATTATGGCGGCATCAGCTTTTTGAGGTCAACGCACACTCTGACTTTTTTCATTTTTCTTGGGCATTATCACAATAGGTGATACCCACTCCGTATGCTTGATTTCATAGATGAATCCGGCATCAAAATAAGTCTCCTGATCTCTTTGTGGACCATCTTGGAGTATTTAGGATTCATCGGATATGCCCGTTGTTTGACCGGCCTGGCTCCATCAACCATTGGAATGGTATGCTGGACCACTTTTGGAGGTACACCTTTCATGTCTATGTACTTCCAAGCAAAGCAATCTGATAATTTAGTCAGTAGAGCGATAAGCTCAATCTATTCTTCTTTAGAGAGGTCTTCTCCAATATACACTGAGCTCAAGTCTTCACCCCGGGCGGCCAGGTTTATCTCCTTGACCTTAACTAGACCATCATAAGAGGTCCGTGGTTTCCCATTGTCTTACCTTTGAGCCAAATCATATTGGACAGATCTATCGGCCATCTAGAAGGCCTTGAAATGTTTAGGCACTTGTCTAGTCTCTTTTCCTTTAGCACTTTCTTCATCCACTAGCCTTTTGGCTTCTTTTTTAGCTTGAGCTAGCTTCTTGTTGTGTGCCTTATGCACTGACGAAGCTTTTCTGAGTCTGGTTTAGGTTCGGTGGGCAGGGATTTCATTAACGTCTTCACAATTTCGTGATCACGTTAACAAAACCTATTGTTAACATATTAAAACTTGTGATCACATTGTATATTCACATGACCTGAGAAATGACCTGCCGGAACCCACTATTCCAGTAACACCTCCGGGATTCTATCATTCCCGGCGGGCCCGCCGGGGTACAGAGTTTTCCCGGCGGGCCCGCCGGGAAAGGCAAAAGCCCGGCGGGCCTGCCGGGAAAAACAAAAAACACCGGCGGGGTATTATTCTGTATATAAACACTGCCCGACACCCATCGTACAACTTTTGGGAAGATAGTCCTTGTTTTGGGGGCGTGATATCTGTCCTCAAAGTACTTGTAGAGCTCTCGAGTTGCTAGAAGTGTCCTCTTGGGAAGAACGTCCTTATTTTAGGGGTTGTCGTCTTTCCTTGTAGGCACTCCTAAGGCTATTGGGCCACTCGTCCTTAGTTCTTTGAACTGGGGGCAGGGTGTGGTTCGTAGCTAATACTTGCGGAGATTTAGGGACAAATTTGGAGTCATTCAGCTTTGCATTTGAGCCACGTACGTAATCTACCTCATTCTACTTTATGAATGGTTTGATGGAGCCAAGAGTCCTGCTTAGGGGCTTGTATTGGTTCTTGATACTTGATATAGTTTAGAGTAGACAAGGGTCTATTGTCCTATACTAGAGTATTGGGCAAGCATAGATCTTTGATTTTTTTTGTGAATGTTAGAGAAGGTCTATTGTCCTATACTAGAGTATTGGGCAAGCATAGATCTTTGATTGTGTAAAGTATCCTTAATTGGGTACAAAAGGCATCCTTCATTGGGGGTGCAATGTGCATGATAGTTTCGAAGTAGTTTTGTAGTAAGACCTTGCAAGATAGTTTGAAATAGTTTTGTGTTATGTGATGATCGTTTGTATTTGTCAAGATAGTTTCGAAGTACTTTGTCTGCAGATGTATGTTTTGTTATACGTGAGTGATTTGTTGTTTTTTCATTTGTGTATTCATTGTTATATGCTTGGTTGAATAGGTTATTTGTTGAGATGGAGGACAATGTTGGATCCAGTGATACCTCTAATAGAGTCCAAATTTCAAATAGTAAGAAAAAAAAGGCACCTGGGATAGAGTGGCAATATGCAATTAACGTTGGTGATCGATTCATAGATTGGGAGTGTAATCTATGCCATGCAGTAAAATTAGGTAGGGCACCTCGACTAAGAGAACACTTTTTAGGTGGACCGAAGAAAAAGTCATGTACCCACCCCTCTGCACCTATAGTGGCCAAACGCATAAGAGAAGAAATTCAAAAGAAAGATTCAAGAAAACATGACACTCCTACCGTTAATGTATCAAGGCAGCAAGAACACTGTTGTTCTAATCATCAAACTCCCGCTACATCGCCTACTTGTACCCCGAACGGCAATATGCAGCCAGAAAGTAATCTACCCAGTGCATCTTCTTGCAAGCAAAACTTTGACGTAGGAAATATACCCATGCGTCAAACTTCATTGCAAGAAAGCCTACGTCAAGGTCGACTCGATGATGCACAACTCGTCCTTGCTGAAGCGATTTACTTTTCTGGGAGTGCTATGATGATGGTGGACAGTGAGCATTGGAAGAGAGCATGGAAGAAAATTGGTGAGTTTGGACCAGGGTTTTCACCGCCTATGTACCATGCTATGCGAAATGATCTATTAGAGAAATGTTATGCGCAGGTAAAAGAACGTGTACAAAGAATAATTCTTAGCAATATAGAGCTTTCTGGATGTAGTATAGTAAGTGATGGATGGTCTAATGTGCAAAGAAAACCATTAATTAATGTAATGGTTATTTCACCTAGAGGTGAGACTTTCATCCGTGCCGTGGATTCAGCTGGTTCAATCAAAACTGGGGCTTACATTGCTCAAGTCATTAGCTCTGTGATAGAGGAAGTGGGTGCCAAAAATGTAGTCCAAGTCGTCATGGACAATGCAAAAAATTGTAAAAATGCATCCAGAATCCTACAGCGACAATATCCACATATTTTTCCGGTAGGCTGTAATACTCATAGTTTGAATCTTGTATTAAAAGATTGGTATAAATCTGATGATACCAAATGGTTTGCCTCAATTGTCGACACTGCTCGCCAGCTTGTGAAATTCATGCTCAAGAGACAGAGAGTTTTGGATATGTTTCGACCTCGCATGTCAGTTATGTTAAAGCTTCCTGCGGCGGAGACTAGGTTTTGCACTCACTTTTACACTTTTGAGTCTCTTCTTAGAAATAAAGATGCAGTTTGTGAAACATTTACATGCATGGCATTTCATGACTAGGAGAACACTCAACTTGAAAAAGTGAAAGAGAAAATCAAAGTCTTGAAGGGAGCGCTTACGAGAAAAAGTTGGTGGAACAGTGTGATGGATGCATACCATGTAATGATGCCTGTTATGTATGCTGTACGAAGCCTTGATCAAAGAGCGCCTAATCTCAGAAAAGCATGGATGCAATGGTGGACTGTCCAGCGGAGTTTGGAGTGTCCTGAGAAATTAGAGCATTCAGTGGTGGAAAAGCAATGGCGTGTACCATTCTCCAGTAGACAAAGAAAAGTTCTGTTGAAGTACTTTCATGCTAGATGGATTGGAGCGCATTCACCACTGCACAGTGCTGCTTACATGTTAGATCCTGAATATTGGAATATGGATTTGATGTCCAACGTTGAGGTGGTGCAAGATTTTTATAAAGTGGTAAACACTTTCTATAATAATGATGATGATCGTGTACAGTGCATAAAGGAGATGACCTCATTTCGGTTGAAAGAGGGTTTATTTTCCAACTCCCTTGTTCAACAAATGGCTAAAGAGCAATCTGCATGGAAGTGGTGGATGATGAATGGTGGTGAGCATTATGCTTTATTGCGCAACCTTGCGATGAAGGTTCTAAGTCAGTGCTCTTCAAACTCAGGCTCAGAAAGAAACTGGAGCATGTATAAATATATTCATAGTACTATTCGCAATCGACTTCTTGCAGATCGAGCAGATAAACTTGTTTACATGTACTGCAATGAAAAGATCTTGTGAGACATCGAAAGCGAAGAGTATGAAGAAGATATGCCCAGATGGATGTACAATTGTGAAGATGTAGTAGACGATAACTTTGATGTTGGACGTACGTTGTGCACCACCCTTGAGATAGAAGACAATTTAGACATTGACTTAGATGAGCTTAATTTAGCAAACGAGAGAGTAAACGGTGAAAGAATTTTGGAGCAAGATACTGACATAGAGGAAGAAGTCACTTCATTAATTTAATAAAAAGTACTTGTACAAATGATCATATTTGGAGAAATTATCAATACAAAAGTAGAATTTGTTTTTCTTAGCTCTCATCTTGAAATAAATTGCGAATTGCACTAGGAGTTGCATCTAAAGGTCCTGGTGGTTTATATTCGCTAGCCATGCCGAACACTGTATAAATACCTTGATTTATTGGGACATTGCACAATGCACATGTGGAAGTATTTTGCATTTGTCTCACTAAACATATTAAGTGGTAGTAGTGTCCACATGGTAGTATATACTGGCCGCTCCACCCATCGAATACTTTGTAACATACAGGACATTGGGGGGTGGAGGAACTTGTAGCCTCAGCAGAAACTCCCACAAGATCAGGATGTATCAAAAAATGAGAGATGTGGTTTCCTTGGCGCACAGGAGCAATACGTGAAGAGATGCTCTGCACATCTTGGCTGATCTTTGTTAGCTGCTCTTGAATCCCTCTATTGGCCGGGGGAGGAGTTGACGCTTGAGTTAATCGGTCAGCTTCTTTCTCCTTCTCTGCTAGCTGTGCCCCTAAGCTTTCTTTGACCTGGTTTAACTCCAGTCCGGCGCCCTCCACCATGAGAGCAAGTTCTTCTCTTGTGAATGTCACTATCTCTTCACGTATGTCGTGGGTGTTGACAGTGGCCTCTCTGGAGGCGAAGTCCACTGGAGTTTCCAAGATAAAGTGAGCATATAGCATTTTAGCAAAATAGAGTGGAGCGTCGGCGTTATGGAGAGGACGACCGTACACCTCCAAGAAAATGCGCTCGGCATTAGTTTTGATATCATTGTGAGTGCAACGAGAAATCTTCCATCTTCCCTTCTTAATCTCGCCATCTGGACATGGCCATATTTCCTTTATCATCTCTGTGGTTACGCGTTTGTTTATGTCTTTCCATTGGGCATAAGTTGGATTTGTCCATTTCGATAACCTGCACGCTGTTCTTGTAGCTTCGCGGGCTGTCAGGCCATGTGCAAGGGCCTTCATTCGCTCGTATGCCTTCTTGGCTAACTCCTGATGCTCGTTCGCTTGCGCCTGCTCCATATCTGCATGAACGTAAACGACTTTAGGATTTTAATGAACTGTAAAGATCAACGTAAGATAAATTGACCATTACTCTCAAAATCTTAAAGTCAAACACAACGAGAGGAGATATGTATTGCAAAGACTCGATGAGAAATATCCACTTGACTCCAAAAACACTTCAAACAATGCTCGCACATCAAATTTTGAAGAGAAAACATAAACTTAAACACCACAAGAGGAGAGAGATATTGCAAAGACTTAATGAAGAGAGAAACAAAATTTTGAAACATTGGACACATCAAATTTTGAAGAGAGAAACAAAATTTTGAAACATTGGACACATCAAATTTTCAAATTCCTGAAACTTCATCTCTTGATACTGTATCATTACAAAGTTGGGGTGAATGCCACCGATAGCTCTACAAGAGGACGTTGTGCCCTCGTAGGGTCAGTATTTAGTGATCTAAAAAATTCAACTACTTGCAAAATTGGTTTTCGCTCATCGCGATTAGGCAGAAACATCCAATTTTTGACTCTATGAATAATAGTATCCATGGTAACTTTGTCATGGGAACTATTATCCATCCACAACTCTTGCACTTTCTTCCAAAAGTCATATAAAGTTTGTAATAAATAACCCAAGGCAAAAACATCAGATGCAGGAGTGTATGCATCTGCCAAAAATGGATCATAAAGCTCTGGGGCTATCCACGGCCGTTTATTTCGCTCTCTGTCTGCGTAGGAGACTGCCTGTGCCACCTTCTCCGGGTTCTTGTCTGCTTCAAAAATAAAATTGAGAGACACCCATTTTTGGGGCGCTCTCAGCAGCAACCCCCAATCGATAATACCTATGCGTGGCTTTAGCTCTTTTGTATAATCCAACACTACATTAAAAGGATGTAGGTCGGTATGTACAATACCTGCCATATGTGCTGCCGCTAGACCTTCCACTAGGGCATGCATAATATGTGGCATGTTTATTACTACCTCTTTTATTTTTTAGAGTTCTAGATGACTTAAAGGGATATTATCAGGCGCGGGTTGTCTCCATCCTCGATCCAAACGAAAAATTGCTCTGGTGAACTCACTGAATCTGAAGGGAATCTTCAGAAGAGTATCACCAAGAGCGCCGCCATTATAGTACGGGAAAATTGTGATCCAAGGAGCCTCTTTTGTAAAGGCAATGCATCGGACAATCGATGGATGTAGCACTTGCATACCCTGCTCTGCCTGGAAGCTCTCGAACTTCGCGCTGCCTTCTCCTTTGTAGTGCTTTCCGCAAAAAGTGATGTGCTCCGGTAAAAATGATATACCTTTAATTGCATACTCTTTTACTGTTCCAAACACACCGGAGCCTATTGTTCGTCCTTCGTGAAGAGCTTCGTGCGGGATACCAATAAGATGTGTGCACATAGAATTGTAGATGGTACGATTAATGACACCTGTACCACTTGCATTTGCCTGACTGGACGTTGCAGCGACGTCCTGGGCAATTCGCACTCTTTTGGGGAGGGACTCTGCATCCAACGCCTTCATGCGCTTGCTCTTGGCTCTTTGCTCGCTCCATACAACGTCCCATAACTGGAGACATTGCATATTGGCTTCAGGCGGGGCAGCATCTCTAAGATCACTGCATGCTACACGCATGCTCCCCAAAATGGTTCGTGTTATGTGCTGATGGTTGAAATCTGCTATCTTCTGTCTATCTAGCAGCTCAGCGTTGCCTCTGCTTCGAAGCCGACGCTGTGCATTTTCCCATATTTGGTCTATGAGATCTCGCATGAGTATCTCAGACTCGTTGATCTTTTTGACGACATCATCAGTACATTGTGATACTGTGATGACCGCTTCAACGCGAATTGCTCGCAGAACAATTTTGCGCTCTTCGGGAGAAAGCATGTTGATCGTCTTCGTAAATCTAGCAAATATCACTAAACACAAAAAAACAAAATATCAAACATTACTGAAATAAACATCAAGCAAACGTGAGAGAACAGCAACAAGTATATCAATATCGTCAATGTTCATACAAAAACGGAATATCAAATAATTTTAATGAACTCAACATCATCCAATACATTATCAAACGTGAGAAAACAGCAATAAGTGTATCATTACTTATCAATGATCAAACAAAAACAGAATATATCAAACAACATTACTGAACTCAACATCATGCAATACATTATCGAACGTGAGACAACCGCAACAAGCGCATTATTACTTACGAAGTGTATACATTATCGAATGAGAGAGAGAGAGAGGGGGGGAGGAAGAGAGAGAGGTGTGACAGATAGAGAGAGGAAAAATTAAATGACATTTTTTATAGTTTTGTGAGTTCCTAAAGAGAGAAAAATAATGTTTTGTAATCCTAAAGCACTCCTCATCTACATACCTATCGTGATAGAGAGAGATGTGAAGTGTATCATGAGAGAGAGAGAGAGAGAAAGAGTTGTGAAGTGTATCATTGTGTGAGAGAGAGAGAGAATTGTGAAGTGTATCATGAGAGAGAGAGAGAGAGAGAGAGAGAGGAGAGGAAGAGAGAGTTGTGACAGATAGAGAGAAGAAACATTAAATGACATTTTTAATGTTTTTGTGAGTTCCTAAAGAGAAAAATAATGTATTATTTTAATTTTTAAGTAAATAGAGGAAGAAAAAAGAAATTATTAAAAATTATGTATATTTTAAGAGAAATAAAAAAAATTCATTATCTACACATCTATCGTGTTGTGAAGTGAATCATGAGAGAGATAGAGAAAGAGTTGTGAAGTGTATCATGAGAGAGAGAGGGGGGTAAGAAGAGAGAGATTCATATTTTTCGAGTTACGAATCACGATATTATAAAATAAAACGTTTAGATAATATGATGTAAACTTTGATCCATGAAATACTAATGCCGCGTTAGCAACCAAGTATCACATGGATCAAACACAATAAAAACAATACAAGTCAAATCAAACAAATTTACGACATTTATTCGACCGCGTTAACGATCATATGCCGAAATACGCAACCAAATTTACGACACTTTTTCGACCGCGTTAACGATCAAATGCCGCAATATGCAAAAAATATTTTATGCACTAGCGGACGACACCAACTTGCCGTGTTAACAACAAAATGCCGCCCGATTCTATGGGAATACCAATAGGATACGAACATACACTGGCCGCGTTACCGACCATATGTCCGCATTTGACAAAGGGAAGGGAAGGGAAGGTGAAATCGCAATAACGATACTATGCTTGCCGCGTTACCGACTAGTACCGCTACGGCGTGCCATACTTACCATAGGACACAGACTAGCCGCGTTACCGACTAAGTGCCCCAGGGTAAGCACCATTCCGAAGAATGGCCTTACACACACACACCAGTCGTGTGGCGGGCCACCCAAATCCTGCCGCGCATTGCGACAATGGGCGGCTGCCCGCACGAACTCACCCACACACACATCCCTCGTGTGGCGGACCACCCACATCCTGCCGCGCATTGCGACAGTGGGCGGCTGCCCGCACGAACACACCCACATACACACACACACACACAAAAGTTTTCATTACCTGTGTATGCTGTCAGCAATGAAATCCCAAAGGGCCCCCCGGGCCCATATATATAGAAAAATGTACCCCGTCGGGCTATGTGACGACCCCGCAGGGACCCGCCGGGCTTTTGTGTACCCCGGCGGGCCCGCCGGTACAGCAAAAGCCCGGCGGGATTTTTCCCGGTTACCAGGTCGCTTGCCACCGGCTTTTTTGAGAACATGTTAACATGTGAACATGTTAATAACATGTTCACACATGTTATTAACAAAAAAAATTTTGTGATCACGTGAATATAAAATCAGAGTCGGTGGGTTTTGCTAGTTGTAGAATGGTAGCATGGACCAAAAGAGAGTTGTTTGCAAACTCCTTTTGCCACATTTCATTGAAGTGGTCATGTGCTTCCACTTCCACCACATACTTCAACTAATGGGCATATGAATTGTCTCGGAAGATTATCATTTTGGCCTAGGGAATCCCTCAAGCTTGGGCATTCTATGGGAGCATGTACCCCTTGATGGCTTTGCTCTAATAGCCTATTCAATTTCTTGGGTGGCAACATTGGGGGTAGTTTTGCTAAACTGAGCATGTATAGCAATGTAATCTCTTTCTCGTCTACCATAGCAAACCTTGTACTAGTGCGTCTAGGAAAAATATCTAGGGTAGCAAGCATATGCATCCAGCTCTTAGAGTCTTTAGGCTCTAAAAGAGGTGCACACCCCTCACTCTTCAAGTGTCTTATGGCATGTATGACACAGATGGACTGCAATGGATCACATCCTTGTGAGACAGAGTCCTCTCTGAATGGTATGCCGCTCATGGGGTGTACCTTCCACGTGCATAGATTGATCTTGAATGTTAGATATTTTTGCCAAATGTATATTGTTGGAAGAGCCCTCTCCTCAGCTACCACGTGTAAGGGAATTATCCCATGTGCATTGAAAAGGGTTGAAAACCCTTAGTATAAGGTTCAAAGGACCCTTAGGCCTCCCACATCCCTCCACCACCCTTTACGGGGTGAGTGGGTTGAAGGGATTGGTGGGATCTATGGAAAGGTGCGGCCAGCTGGGCCATCTCTGCACACTCTCGCTCCTTCAACATGGTATTACAGTGGGTCGCTCTCCTCGCCTAACTCTGCTTGTTGTCTGCCCCTACTTGTGTGTACACGCTGTTGGGCTAAGCCAAGCCAAGCTCTTCGTAAAGCCTCTACACCCAAGCTTGCCATGGAGTCTGACCAAGCTGCTGCTACTATGGCTAAGCCAATGCTTCCTCTAAGCCTAAGCCATTGTCAAGCCCCTGAGCCAAGCCATCGTATGATGCTACAGCCTCTATCGTGATTGCCACCATGGATCTGAGTTCAACGCCAAGGAAGGTGTTGGAAGAGCTATCTCCTCTGGTGGCTGCCACGTGTAAGGGATTTATCCCACATACATTGAAAAGGGTTGAAAACCCTTAGTATAAGGGTCAAAGGACCCTTAGGCCTCCCACATCCCTCCACCAACCTTTTACGAGTGAGGGGGTTGAAGGGATTGGTGGGCTCTGTGGGAAGGCAGCCAGCTGGGCCATCTCTGTGCACTCTCGCTCCTTCAACATATATGTGGTGGATATCCCAATCATGAATCATTTTTCTCTCTCTCATGAATGATCTGCCAAGGATGAAATTGTAAGAAACTTGCTGATGTCCAAAGTTCATCACCACACGAAGGTGTGGCGGTAAATAGTTCCCAAGATCTTAATCTTAATATCCCTTAGTAGACCAATGGGTCTATCTGTGGCTCCATCAGCAAGTTTAACCAACAAAGTGGTGTCATCCAAGGCAGGTGCTCCCCATTTTTCCCAGCATTGTTTTGTAACAATGCTCACTCCTGCTCCTCTCTCCAAGATTGCAATAACTTGCAGGCCATTGAAGGTTATTGGCAACGCTGCATTGAGCTCATCACCTTCGAAGTACTCTCTGAGCTTATTCACTCAAACTATAGGGGTCCTAGTTACCTTATGGGATATACAAAGTTCTTCTTCCTCAGATTCATTAGAGCTATCAGGTGCCATAGTTTCGTGCGTGCCTGAGGCATACTTCCATCCAATCCTTCAGATCATTCCATAGACTTGGGTACTTTGGAGCAAAGCGCTGATAGGGACTTGGACCTGAGAAGAGAGGAAGGAAGAGAGACCTAAAATGTCTCTTAGAACGGGGTCTGTTTCACGAAAGGAAGGTTGGTTTGGCTTAGTCTTAAGCTTTTTTGAGTGTAAGGGATGAGAACAGAGATTTCTGTGCTCCTCCCCCTCAGATGCTGATCCCCTAGGTTTCTAAGATATTTAGCCACCCTATTTCCCTGCTCGAGGATAGCTCCTGTATAGCAGAAGCTGCTGCTTTGGTTTGCCTTTGTGGGGCTGGCTGGTCTGGAAGCTCCCCAAGATATACCTGAGCTTCTTTTGCCGCTCTCAAGTTTGAGATTGATGGGCACGGCTCAAGGTAGGCGGTAGGAGGGCCATCTTCTATTTACAATTGGCACTCCTTACCAGCTCTTGGGCTACCAAAAGTCTCTCCTTTTCCTTGATGGGGTTAGGATGCTCAGTGAGCTTTTTTGGTATTTGATGCGTGTCAATAGGTTCTCTAGCTCAGGTGGTAGCGCATAGCAAATCTTCCCCTTCATATGAAGAAGTCAATGCGTGAGTTGTCATGCCATCTTTTGAACCACTTTTGATAACCACCTAGCTCTCACCCTTGCTGATCTTTCTTTCCTGAGCACTAAGTCAGTTGTACTTGTTCAGGGGCTCTAGCTTGTCCCTGGGCTTGCGAGGTTGATGCCCTCTACCAATTTTACAGTCTTGTTACAGCATTGAGAGGGACTTCTCGGATGAATCCATCTCTAACACTCAACAGGTTAAGGCTGGTGCTAGGATTACCTTCTTGAATCTTTCCTATCATTCCCGATCTTAACGGACAATCCTTATACATGTGATCGATACCACACCCTATGCACAATGGGGGCATGGCGGGAGCACCCGCGTAGAGGTCCTCTCTGTTGGGACACTCAGACACTCGGTGAGGTCGTGCACAATCATAACACTATATGGGTGGTCTCTTTGTCATCTGATTCATGTTTCTAGCCCACGGTAAGTACACGGGGTACATTTGATCTCCCTCTATAACGTAGTGACTTAAGAGTTGAGAGGGTGGGTTTTTAGGCTCTTCGGCTTCATAGATAGGGACTTTTAAAGTTTCCCCCGCATTCCCATCTTCAAAGATTCTCGTCAAGGTCAACTGACGAACTAGTGCAACTCTTAGCAACGGGGGCTGAGGTAAAAGAACCGGGGGTGGTAAGGGCATTTCAGGTACCCTGAGGATTCCACTTTATAGGGCATTTCTTGGCCAACAAGACAAGGTGAATTATGAAGTGCAGGTGCTCGCAAGGCCATCGATTTCCTGGGGTTGGCAGGCAACGCCTGAGGTAGAGCTCAAGCTAAGGCAGATTTTTGATGATAGCAGTTGGAGACCTTAAGATTTCCCCATTTCATGCAATACGTACAATAGAGGCTAGGGTGGGGTCTTAGATGTGGACACTCCATTCTAGTATGGTTAGCTAGACAGACCGAGAACCATACAAGATCTCTCTTTTAAATATGGGGTTGGCCTCCCCGATCCTGACACTGGCCGGTTCCCCATTGTTGGGTCATTTGTTTGCATTTATGCAGCAGCCAATTGCTCTGCATTTTGTCTAGATGTGGAATCCTTACTTTTCCCATCAAGATTTGTGCTAGTAGTCTTGAAAGAAGCTTCTAATGTGCCCTCATGGAGTTCTCAAGAAATTGCCCTTAAAGTCCATAGCACTCTTGCAGTATTGCTCAAAGGAGGTATGGCCCAAGGTATATAATGATTTATGTAAAGGCACATCATCTCAAGACCCTCTAGAAATCTCCCTATTAATCTTTGGCACTACAGTGCGAATGGAGATATCTAACTCTATTGATGTAGTCGCTGATGGTTTCTCCTTCCTTCTGTCTTACGCTATGCAGCTGCTCAATTGGTCTCCTCTGGTACCTTGGTGAGAATATCCAACCTTGAAAGCCTCTTTCAAAGCTTCAAAGGTGGATTTATACTCAACCTTTAAGGACCTAAACCATTGGCCTGATTTGCCATCAAGGGTGAAGCTAAAGGTGCTCACCTTGACTTGATCTTCTACATGGCCAAAGGCATCGCATATTTGCTTAAACATCTCTAAATGTGGAATCGGATCCCCAGTCCCATCAAATTTCATGATAATTTTTGAGATTTTAGCGGCGGGTATATTCCGCTCCAATCTTGGTGTAGGTGTAGATTGTATTGGTGCTGGAGGTGTGATACTTGTAGCTACCCCCTCCCTATTTCCGTGGCCAATCTAAACATTTCTAGTGTCAGTCCTTCCATGGTTGGAATAAGAGTATTTTGAGGAAGGGTTGGTGGAAGAGAGGTTGGGAGAATAATATACCATAGAAGGCCCCTATCTCATAGGTGGGTTTAAATATGTCCCTTGTGGTACCCAATGTAGACTCCTTGTGGAGGGTACTACTGATATACTAGCGGACTGGGCTGATGTGAAGGGCTTGGGTAGAACCTTTCCCTTTGGTGTAACATTTATGGTCCTTGAGAAGATAGACCTAGCCCTAGATTTTGCATTGGTCCTTGGGTCCTATACTTATGAGCTATACCTGAAACAAATGATGCGGCTCTCTAGAATGGTGGTTCTGCTTGGGTCTATTGACTTTCACTTTGCCCTACTTCCGCTCTAGGATCTAGAGATGGAGTGAGCTCACTTTCTTGGGATTGATCCATGCCTCTCACCTGGGTTTTGGTTCTTCCGACTGTGTATTTCGTAGGATAAAATTATGGAGCCTCAAAGAAAGGCTTCTCTGCGAATGTGTGGGAAAGGGAGGAGCTTGCTCTTGGACAGAGACGGTCTGTCCAATAAATGGTCTGTCCATGCAATGAAGTTTTGGCTCTGCTGTTTTGAGATCTAGAGTCCCTCATCCCGTGCATGGGTGGTCTTTGCTTTCACTAGTACTGTCCAAGATAAGCACCGTTCGACTCCACTCGGTATTGACCGATGGATCCGACCTATGATAAGCGAAGGAGATTCATGAGAGTTCGCTTTGTCGAACAGAGGGTTATCTAGCACCAATCTACCCGATCGTAGGTGCATGGAAGTATGAAACTGTTGTGCAGAACCCCTTTGTGAAAAAAAACATTTGGAAAAGGGAACGGCCGTACGCGTTGAAACGATGGGCGTAAGCTTTCAAAATGAGAAAGGAATTAGCATACACTCCTCAAGGAGAGAAGGAATAGACGTACGCTTCCAAGAGGGCGCATAACAAATGAAAGAAGGAACGGGCATTCGCTTTGGAGAGCAGAAGGGAACGAGCCCTCCAAGTTGGGTCCAGAGTGGAATGGGCGTGGCAAAGATGCCGCAAACGTTGTTCACTTCAAAAAACAGAATAAAATGGATGTTTGCTCTTAGGGAAAGAAAGAAACGGGCGTTCGCTTCCAAAATCTAAAGACGAAAGGAAAGGCATGGGAGTGGTAATTGCAATTGAGCTTTGGAACGGGTGTTTGATTCAAGATGAGAAGGGTACGGGCGTGGCACTTCCAGAACGATCGCGGCATTATCATTTCTAAGATTTTTTCAATATTTATCTGGGGCTTTATGGTTGCAGATTTGACAGCCCCCCTTGAATAATGCAGTTAATTACAATTTATGCTCAATTTAACGTAAATAGTCTAATTTTAATGCATCTATCACATTCACGTAAGAAATCTTACTGGATTTGGATAGCTGAGAAAGGGAACGGGCATGGCGGATGTGCCACGGTCGTGGCCTGTTAAGTGAACAGTCGTTCACTTAACAGAATAGCCCAAGAGAGTGTAATTTTACTTAGTTTTTTTCTCAATCACTTGCTAATGCAGGTGTTTTCCCACTATTTTTTTAGAAGAGAGCAAGAAGGAGGGAGCTATGGAGAGCTCAACCTCTACCTCATGCAACTATCATGCAAAAGGGACATGGTGGTTAGGAATGAGAGGGTAGAGAGGAGGAGAAACAAGAGCATTACCATTCCTACTTACATAAAGCAACAATCCAACATGTAAGCAAGCTAAACAACAAGCTAACATGTATCCACAAGCTCAAATGAGAGAGAGAGAGAGAGAGAGAGAGAGAGAGAGAGAGAAGGCATTCTCAAGTGAGACAAATGGGATTATCCCCTTTCATATTCTATAAAATGACTTATATATAAGAGCTCATAGCTACAATGTCTGGCCGCCCATTTACAATTGGGAAGCCAAAACTAGTCTTCCTAGTTTCTCTAGCTCTATGTACAACTATTCCTCGTGACCGACATTCACACAAACCATAATCTTGATCATCCCATGTCTCTTATACAATGAGCTTATTGCTCGGTTACAAAAAGATAAATTACAAAGGGTGTAGCCACGTAAAAGGTAATGCTAACCAGAGTGGTCACATACCCCCTCCCTAATGTAGGTCCGTCCTCGGAGCTGGCCAGATCTATCTATAATAGATTGAATAAGTGCAAAAGGGACATGGTAGATAGCAATGAGAGGGTAGAGAAGAGAAAAAACGAGAGCAATATGATCCCTACTTACATACACCAACAATTCAACATGCAAGCAAGCTAAACAACAAGCTAACATGCATCCACAAGCTCAAATGAGAGAGAGAGAGAGAGAGAGAGAGAGAGAAGGAAAACTCAAGCGAGACAAATGGGATTGTCCCCTTTTATATATTATAAAATGACTTATATACAAGAGCTCATAGTTACAATGTTCGGCCACCCATTTACAATTGGGGACCCAAAACTAGTCTTCCTACTTTCTCTAGCTCTATGTACAACTATTCCTCATGACCGACATCACACAAGCCATAAGCTTGGTAATCCCATGTCTCTTATATAATGAGCGCATTACGTGGTTACAAAAAGATAAATTAAACAGGGAGTGGTTAACACACACACATACACACACACACACACATGTACACGCCCGCCGCCACAGATGCACTAATGCAAACACACACTCTCTCCTCCCACACAAACTATCTCACAGATAGAAATTCACTGTCTCTCTCTCACTCACGCACACACACATTCCCTCTCTCTTTACATACACTCTCTCTCACACATAGAAACTCTCTCTCTCTCTCTCTCTCTCTCTCTCTCTCTCTCACACACACACACACACACACATATAATTTTAATAGTGAGGATGCATGTGAATTTGTCTATGCGTGCATCTTTGTGTCTATGTATGCATGTGCAAGTACATATGTGTGTGTGCATGTACACATACATACGTGTGTATGCATGTGCATCTAGGTGTACATACATGTGTGCATGTGTGAGTGATGCACGTCCATGTGTACACACGTGTACTTGTGTACATGAGTGTGTGTATGTGTGTTTATGTATGTGCTTATGTGCATGCATATGCATGTATGTGTGTGTGCAAGCTTGAGTGTATGTGTATGTGTCTTTCTGTGTGTGCATGTACATATGCACGTTCCTGTGTGTCATCTATGTGTGCATGTATACATGTGTGTGTGTGTGTGTGTGTCTCTCTCTCTCTCTCACAAAGACGCAATCTCTCATGCACACACACACAAACATACTCTCTTTTCTCACATGTACACATATACACATGCAATATACCCCTCTCTCTCTCTCTCTCTCTCTCTCTCTCTCTCTCTCTCTCTCTCACACACACACACACACGTCTCTCTCAGGCATACACATGAGCATGTACTCTCTCTTCTCACATCCCCTCACACACACATAGAAACTCTTTTTCTCTCTCTCTCTCTCCCAACACACATGTACAAGCACACACACACACACACTTACACGCATATCTGTGTAATTGTGCACACACACACACACACGTGTGATTGTGTAATGTCGACTTCATGGATGCATGCATCATGTAAGTGTCTTGATTATGTATATGTGCTAGTGTGTGTATGGTGTAAGTGTGTGTACGTGGTGTGTAGGTTTGTGTTTGTGTGTATCCATGTGCGAGTGTGTGCATGTACATGTGTGTGAGCATGTGAATATGTTCATGTGTATATCTTTGTGTCTAGGTGTGTGCACGTGCACGTGCATGTGTGTGTGTGTGTGAGCGTGTGCCTCTACCACGTGCAAATGTGTATGCATTTATGTCTATATATGTATACATGTGTGCATGTATGTACTTGTGTATGTATGTGCTTGTATGCATGTATGTGTATGTGCAAGCTTGTGTGTGCACATGTAAGTGTGCATATCTCTATGTGTGTACATGTGTGTCCACGCGTGCAAGTGTGTGTGCATGTGTATTTGTGTGCGCATATCATGTGTGTATCTGGTGTGTGTGTGTATAGATCTATTTATATATACATGCTTACATACCTATTGATACATACATACATACATAATATATATGTATGTGTGCATGTGTGTATGTATGTACAGGTATGTGTATTGTCTCTCTTACACATGCACAAAATATAATATTAGAAGATGTGTGTGTGTGTGTGGAGGTGGGAGGGATTGCTTTCTAATGTATTATATATATATATATATATATACATGCTTACATACCTATAGATACATACATAATATATATGTGTGTGTGTGTATGTATGTATTTATCTATGCATATTCTCTCTCTCACACATGTACATAATATAATACTAGAAGATATATATGTGTGTATGGAGGGGTGGGCAATTTGCTTTCTAACTCATTAAATGAGCAAATGACGATGCGACAATTTATTGTGAGCCCCAATGCATCTAGGCGTGTGAAAAAAGAAACCCCAAAAACCGTGGTCTCTTCTCCTTTCTCCTTTTCAAAATTTATCCCTCTTCTTTCTCCACATAAATGGGTAGGCACACTTGTACTTAATATGTAATAAATAATTCTATTTTTAAAGAAAATATGTCTTATATAAGGGAGCCTCTTATATCATGACCAACGATAGGATTTGAAGGGCACCCAAATCTTTCATATGACAGACACCTAAAAAATTTACCCTTCTTTCAAGAAGAACAAATTTCTACAATGCCCGTCTAATGACAGATCAATAAAAAATTTTCCTATCGAAAGATCATCGTGATGCTTGAGTCATGTACAAATAGATACAAAGCATTTTGTATTGTGTTTACAAGATTTTATTTTGAGATCGTTATCAGTTATCAATTGCATAATACTTATTGACATTTAAAAGCATATCCATATTTATCTATATAAGAAAAAGTTATAAATTTATGGTACTAACACAGAAGATCGTACAATCATCATCTCATGGTAACTTTTATTACTACATTTATCCAAAGTAAATTTATTTGAATTCATATAAACAACTTACATCATAAAGAGAGAGATTTTCATGATAACTTTAAATGAATTAGACAAGATCTTCACTTCATACAATATTTAAATCACTTAATCTCACCTTAATCCAAAAATCTTCAACAAAATCTTCACATGAAGCCCTTGAATATGCAAATTGAATAATGTATACAAGGCCAATATAATAGAAAGCAAATAAAAACCCAGGGGAAAAAACCCCTCTTAAAGAGGGTAAAAAGTGCCCTGGAAACTAAAAATCCAAAATGCATAAGAAGGAAACTTCAAATTCAAGCTTCTCGCATAGAAGTGGTCTCCATGGATCTTGATCTTCTACTCTTCATAGCTTTCCAAGATTCAAAACATTCATCCCAAAGCATGTCTTCAGGGTTGTTTACCTTGGGAGTATTCAATCCCACAAACATCACCAATCCCAACATATCAAGGGATAACCTATTCTGAAACTTGTCCTTGATTTTATTCATCTTTGAGAAACCTCTCTCACATGCTACAGATGAAAGAGGTAACAAAAGCAAGGCTCTCCAAAGCTTCATAGTCCATGGAAAAGAGAATTCCCATTCTTCATGATTACAACAATCTTGCCAAGCAGTATGCATATTCTTTTGCTTAAAACAATTTCGCATCTGTGAGACAAAAGATCTACGCTCTCCTTTGCATTCAACCTCATTCATGAAAGAGCCAGATTCCTTTCCAAAGTGCTTGCAAAGAGTTTCCAACCATAGTCGTGAGGCATCATCAAGCTTTTCTAAATCTTCATTATAGTCTCTTGAAGTAAAATACTTCACAGCTTCAAACAACTCAAAATCAACCTTAAAACGATTCCATAAAGCATCCACTAAACTTCTAACATAAGTAGTAGCCATCATTACTAAATTCTCAATCACTATATGTAGAGTTTCATATGCATTCACAATATCTCCTTCACACATAGGCCCCAAGTGTAAGACATGTGAGTGTATTTTGCCAGCACTATCTGTAAAACTCACCACCCCATTTTGTCGATGAGCCATGGTCAAAAAAGCATGTGTGTTTTGTATCAAAGCCAAATACTCGACCCAAGAAAGACATTTGAAGTGTCTCTACAACAGACTTTAGATGACTTCCAATAGCAAAAATATCTGGATGCTCCTCTTGGAGCTTGCAATTGAGCACATTTAATTCTCCAAGCACATCGGCAAAGAACTTCAAAAGAAATTGCACCTTATAGTTTGTCAATGATGCATATAACTCACTATCTTCATGCTTCAATGCTGTCAACAAAGCTGGCATCAGACGCACCACTCTAACCATGACTTGACCTCGAGACAACCACCTTACATCGTGCATCTTTAACAATTTCAATTTTCCATGTCTACCAAGATTGAATGCCTTTACAACTTCTGCAAGAGCTGCATGTCTCTTTGCCGATCTACAAACCCACTCAAAGAGCTTTTTTGCAATCTTATCCACAAACTTGAACTCTTTGAACACTTTAAATGCATCCCCAGCTGCAAGTGACTCCCTATGAGCAACACAATGAAAGCTCAAAAGATGTAGAATATTTTGCTTCAACCTTGCAACCACACCATTTGCTGAGCCTGTCATGACACTTGCACCATCGGTAGCAATACCAATCATCTTGTGCAAAGGCAACTCCATTTTGGCCAAAAAGTCAAGCAAAGTTTTACTTAAGGCCTCTGCATCACCATTTTCGATTGGCAAGAGTTCCACAAAGCATGTACATATTGGGCCATTTCCACAATTTTGCATGTACGTGATGTAAACAATCATGTATTGTTTTGTACTAATATCAGTACTCTCATCGATTTGAATAGAGTAAAAAGGACTCTCAACAATGTCCTTCTTTAATCTATTCCAATATACATGTTTGATTGCCTTGGCAAATTCCTTTCCTGCATCTTTACTAGTGTACGCAGAGTACTCACTAGTAATTGGCATATTAGGTGTGCGCAAAAATCTTTGAAAGTTGCATTGGTGTGGAAACTCTTCAAGAGGTAAATTTCTTTTGAGTACATACCACATGCTTTGCATGACCGTGACAATCCTGTCCTTCGTGACAATCTTGTCCTTCTCATCATCTGTCATAATCGCAATATGCTTCTCAATGGGAAGTGTTGAGCGTCTCTCATGTTCTTCCCACATAGCCTTTGCCTGTATATGCTCTTTAGAGAGACTATGCTCATCTAAGGCACTCCTTTGTTTAGTTGTAGCACCTTGAGGTTGAGCATAAGGATTCCTTTTGTGTGCATAGGTACACCACTTGCATTTCAGCCTCTCTTTTCCATCAGGCCCATCAATAGGGAAAACCCATGTATGCGGAATTTTCCAACTTTCCAAGAAAATCCGCTCATACTTTTTTTTCTCTTTTGTGGCTTCTTGTGCAGCCACAACTTGACTAGAAGTGGCAGCATTACGTTGATCACTTGTTGTTACATTAGTAACTAGACCATGAAGCCCAAGAGATTGCTCAAGGGTTTTCTGTTTTTTGCTTTTTTTAGGTCGACCAAGTGGCGCCATATTCTGTACATAACAATAAATAATAATGTGATTTGAAATGCTGTGAAGTTTTCAAGATACTGCTATAAATCTCATATCTTTTTCTATCCTTACTCTATAATGTAGGCAGTGTTCTTTGAATAAATACATTATTAAGCTTCATGCTTTATGCCAACGATTTCATGTCTTGTGCAAGTAGTCATAGAATTCACAAGTAAAGATAATGCGTGAAAAGAAGACCAACCTTTAGATCTTGGAGATAATGTGGTGGTTGTAATCAATGTCGTCTCAAGACTCGATGACTCTTGAATGCCTTGGATGATGTCTTTGGTCCATATAGATTGTGTTCACTATTTGAAAGACTTAGAACTAGAAGTTAGATTACTCCAGATGATGCCGTGGATGAAGCTTGATTGTGTCCTGCAAAGCATGAAACCCAAGTTTGAGAGAGGGCGACTTTCAAGTTTCTACCATGCAGGCGACTCAGGCGAGAGAGAGAGAGAATTTAACCTACATAGTACAGGCTACAGCCTACGACTCACGCTGCCCACAAGGCTCATACGACTCGTCTGACGGACTCCCGAATACTTTGATTGAAAGGGTGCCCCATGTAATTGACAGCAAACGTGGCCACTTGAATCATCATATTGGACATGTAGGAAACCGTATTTACAAGATTAGGCTCAAACTCTGTCTGCTTCAATGCACTCTTCAGGCATGTATTCACCTGCAGCTCTCGTCATTGCAACCAGAAATGTGATATGGAAAGCAAACTATCCCAGTAATGACAGGAAAACATACGCACAGAAAATGTTTGCATGTGGCCGTTCAGCAAATAAAGTGTTCATTGGGCGTGCATGAGAAATGAAGAGAAAGAAGGCTGCTGTGAAAAGCCCACTAATAGTAGCTTGTACATCTCCAAGCTTGACACCATCCAAGTACATCACACTGAGCACATAAGCAGTGGCAAGGCAGTTTAGCCCCAGATTCCAGAATCTTGAACGTCTGCAAGGTGGTCACCAAAGTGCTCCTTCCTTGACGAATGATATCAACAGTGGGCTGCACCGAAGCATGTTTTGCAGTAAATGGAGAGGCCATTGAAGCATCACCAAGTTTTACCACAGGAGCTGTCCTTCCATCACCTTCTTCCCCCATCTCATCCATCAGTTTCTTGAGTTTTTCTCTCGCTCTGCAGGGGTGAGTTGGCGATTGCTCGAGTTCCCTTGACTAGAATTAGACCCTTGCAAGCTGATTGAATTGGAGTCATTGATTGAATCTTCCGAGTGCATTACACAGTCTACCCCTAGTACCGCCTTGAGAAGAAAGTCGAAAATGGTGGTGGGCAATGGGCATGATACGAGATTGTGGGCTGGCCACCCCTTTTTTTCCATATTTTTTTGGGATTTTTAATGGCTCCATCATCCATAGAACACCATTAATACCCCATCTCCTCTGTGTCCAAGTCCTGTAAGATGATGTGGTCCCACTCAAAGTCAAAGAGACTGACCTGTGCATTCCCTGTCCTGGCATTAAAGTCTCCCACAAGTAGTACCTCCCCCTGAGATGCAAACTCAAGGATCTCTGTGTAGAATGCTATGTATGGTGATTGGTCATCTCTAGGAGTAAACCTCGAAGTATCTGGAGGAAAATAACATGTTGCTATGTAGACCACCCTGGCATTCTGCATATGGACTCTCAACTTCATGTATCTAGCCTCCTCATCCCTTTAGACAACAAATAGTATGGTCTAGAGGAGTGATTGGAATAGTACTGCTACTCCCCCAGATCCTCCAACTCCCCCACATGTCTGTGTCTCCCCTCTGTAGGACTCCCATACATACCCTACTACATCAGGTAGTCCCCTCTCCAGGCTCTGGTGCGTCTCTGTGTAGAGGATGGCATCCCTGTCTGTAAATGACTCTGAGAAGCTTCTTGGATCAGACCATGGAGATGACGAAGCTCAGAGTGTTGCATGATTCAATAATGATTTTATTGACTGATATGAAGCTTCACAAAGTACAATGCTTTTAAAGGCTTAAAGCCTTATCCTTTGACCCATTTACACACACTAATACAGTGACACACGGCACATGATGACATCACTGCTTACTACATACACGTATTATCGATCCTTTAGAGGCTGTTCACACACATAGGCACACTTACACTAAGAGGAGGTTCACACACACACTTGCAAAGGGCTGATCCCAACAATTTGTTGCTTCCAAAGATTAGCCATATGCTGCTGTAAATTATGCACAAGAAACAGCTTTATGACTCAGCTTCCGCAGAACGATGATCTCCAGTATGACACGTACAGTGCAGAAAACAACCCCCATGGTCACCCATGATGCAAAACAATTGGCACTACTAAGCAGCCCTCAAAACTAGAAAGACAAAGGATGCTTCCACTAGACAGCAGGCCCTGCCTCTAAGACAGCATAAAGGCTAGCGCTCTACAGCATAGCTGCCAGGCCATACCTTCTGAGCGGAAGCGGAAGACAAACAGTTCAACCACACTCAACCAAGCAATATGATTAGCCCATTAGGCATACACCTAAACCTTAATTTGGACTAAAAAGAAAAGTGCTGCCCAAACCCATGAACAACAAGAACCTTAGCTCTGCATAAATCATCCACCAGTCAGTGCAGTTCCCGCTGCTACCACACAGTGCAGCTAACAGCTAAGCATGCACCCAAAAAGATGGCAACTTGGCTGCATCGAAGCGTCCAGTTGTTGTGTTCACGGCGGCCGGCTATAGCCCAAGAACCCTACACCATAGTAATAGGAAATGGCAATTTCCTGGCTGAAACTGCAAAAACTCTGTTTCTCTAAAGGCATCGTTTCTGTTTCCCTTTCCCCTTTCCTAATCTCACCTCAGAACTTTTCCCACGCGTTTTCCCTTGCTACTCTCAAATTTTTTCATCATTTCTCCTATGCGGTTGCCATGCCACTCTCAAGCTAGCGCCGCTCCGATACCAAATGTCCCACTCCCCATAACCAGAACCCTAGCAAACCCTAGCTTCCTTCACGTGAGAACACAAGTAAGAAGATAACAAGGATGAAAACCCTAGCATGGCATAGGTCCAATGTTCACCACTCCTTCATATAACAATGGAATCCTGGGGCTCCAGTGTGAACCCTAACTCGCCCCCACCACACTCACGCAATCACTCTCCATCTGGTCCCACATGCTACACATCACGAAACCCTAGCCTTCCAGTTGTCCCTCGAAAACCCCATCTTTCTAAAGTCTAGACAGGCATTCATGCTTACGACTATAAGCAGTGATGTGCAAACTATGCCCCATGGTCAAGTTTCCCAATGCTGTGCTTACTGGGGTAGTAACAAAGAGTAAAAGACAACCATGCATATAAGATAACTGAAGATAGCAGTTAACTCACCTGGGCAAGGTCACCGGCAGCATAGTCTCGTACTAACACATGAGCATTTGGCTGCACAAGTAGATTAATATCATGAAATTCAAACAACAAACGCAATATGCTGTTGCTAACTTCTAATGAATATAACCTAAGAAGGGGTCTTTGAGCATACCTTCAAAACTTTCCTGATATTCTGAAGCACTTGAGGCATCTTACTTGGAAGTTGGAGATATTGCAGATAAACAAAAAACCTTAAAACAAAAAAGAAGGTTAAAGTACACTTGAGCACCTCAAAAAATGGGATCCTTTATGTTGATTATATACCAATTGCATTTCTTACCAAGGTGACAACATCGAATGAATCAACTGGGATGACTGAAGTCAAGTCATCACAAGTCACATCACAAACAAAGCATGGATGCGCTTCTCGGCATAATCTTTGTGAGCCTACAAGACATATAAAACCTTTAGTGATTTGGAGCGATAACATGCAAGGCAGGTCCATAGCCAGTTAGAGGTCACATGCACAAGAAAAGGTGAAAAATTGCACCTTTACCAAGTTGACAGCCCGTGGTGAAAAATCGCAAGCATACATGAACAGATTCGGATAGGTTTCTAGCAATGGAAACAAAGTATTGCCTACGCCACACCCTATCTACTCTGCCATGATAAATAGTTAGTCCTGGGCCGAGGGTAGGATCACACTGCACGCAAGGCAAATACGAGAGGGAGAGAGAGAGAGACAGCTGTTCGGGATTGGGGAAGGTGTTCGCTTTTCAAATTTCCAAGTTCCAAACTTCCAACTACCACTTTACCAAAATTAGCAATGACCATTGACAATGAGTTGTCAACTTGTCAATGACATTAATTTAGCATGCAGGGCAGGCTGGCCGTTGCAGTTGGCTTTTTCTTTTAATATTCTTCAAGTTGCTTAAGGCCCAAGGCCCAAGGGGCCAGGGCTTATTCTCACGGGAAGCAGTGAACCACCCTTGCGCAATACCAACTTATAATTTTAAATTTTATTTTTGAAGGGCATTTCAAAAAGTTGCCCTTCTTTTGATAGGTGTATAAATTTTTTGCACATCCTTATGGAAGGGAAATTTTTTGTCTAGCTCGTCCTTTGACAGGTTTCGTCTCAAGTTGGCCTTAGTACGACGGGTAGACGGCCCTCGGAAGGGAAGATGGGTGTCAAATCCTATCGTTGATCATGACCATGTTTTCATCCGTCAAAAGAAAATGGGTAGGCACACTTGTACTTAATCTGTAATAAATAATTCTTTTTTTAAAGAAAATATGTCTTATATAAGGGAGCCCCTTATATCATGACCATGTTTTCATCCGTCAAAAGTTACCCATATACTACATGCAGATGATACGAAAACTCTAGGGCTTATTGTTAGGAGGTTTGTATTGTGGCGTGAGCCTCAAGGCTTAAAGTCAAGGTTTGTATTGTGGCGTGAGCCTCAAGGCTTAAAGTCAAGAGTGTGCCCAAAAAAAAAAAGGATTAAAGGAGTTGATTATGACATGGATTGGTGTGACACCAAACTTATCATGTTTCTCATACATCTATACAAGCGTGCGTTTCCAAATTTGAAGTAAAAGATTCACCTATACGGCAAATGTCGAGCATTTACACCAGAACAAGGGGTAAGTTGAAGTGATGCACTCAGTGGGTTGGGCGGCGGGTTCCGCGTGTGCGACGATGCAATTGAATGCCTCCGAGTCCCGACCCGCACGGCAACACATGCTGGCGTGCCTTCATATATACATATTGCCTACTTCCTTTTGTTGACACCTCTGAGTTTGCGACCATGGGACACCATCGGCATCATCACCACCCTCATCATCATCACCACCCATGTCCGCCACCGCACCACCCATGCCCCCCACCATATTGCGCACCCCCTCCTCCTCCTCCTCCTCCTCCTCCTCCACCATGTCCCCCACCATATTGCCCACCACCCCGTCCTCCTCCACCATGCCCACCCCCTTATTATATTCTCGCATCATGCCCACCACCACGCCATCACCACCCCTGCCACCCTCCACACCACCACCGTCACCACCACTGCTGATTATTATATATTCAGCTCGGTGTGTTTACTTCTTTCTCTCTGTAGTACAGCGTAAATGAATCTGCAATTCCAATACGCGTACACCACGATCTTTCTCGATCGGCCTGCATATGTAATAGAGAGTTGTTCTACCATCTACTTATAATGAAGCACTCGAAGCTCTGCAATTTCACGAAGGTGGTTTCTCTTTAGATTTTTTCTTTGAGTAATATCCAAATTGAAAATGTGTGGACGTGTGCACAGGTTCTCTGTTGTGGATGGAGAGAGAGAGAGAGAGAGCGAGAGAGGAGTTGATTCTTTCAACGTCGTATCCAACCACGGAATGAGTTGCGAAACGCTTGGCTAAGGTAGATACAGAGGAAATTTTTCAATCGTTAAGGTGGAGAAAGAGAGAGGGACAGGCTGGGACGGAGACGGATGTAATCATAAAAATATGATTAAGAAAAGTGAGCATATGAAAGTCAAGCTCAATAGATAGTACTGCATAGGTTCAAGTGAATGAAAACATTGATTAAATGGAACGTTCGTGGGCTATTTTAATTCTTGAATAACCGTTGTGTGGTGATGGAGTGAATCTTGGGAATCTCTCTGTTTCTTGTAGTTTTGAGAAGCGCACCACGGCCATGCCTTTCCCTTCTCATATATTGGCACCTTAGCGCACGAATCTGGGGACTTACTTGGCGTATACGTATACACACGGGGATTAAACAAATAATTGTTTAACGTAAATTTTTTATCTAAGTTTATAGAGGCGGGTTTTAAATTCTAAATCTAAACATGTATACTTGTAAAAGGGGGGGTGGACAATTGTGTTAGAAAATATAGAATTTTGAAATAAGGGTTATTTGACACACTTGCTTGAATGTGCAGGCTGTATGGGTTTTTATAGAGTGACCCCCTCGAGGGTACAAGTAGTCCCAAGGATCAAGAAGTACAAGCGTAAGAAGTTCGTGGGGCTTCGAACTCATGTAGAAGTCTATTTACAACGTGTATAATCATGTTCTTATTGTCGTAGGTGCATATTCATCTTTTTGCCGTATAAGCCATCACTTATTTCCTACTAGGGGGCATTAATCATGTTGCATGTTCATGTAGAAGCCTATTTGCAAAGTGTATAATGATGGTCAGATTATCGTGGATGCATATTCACCATTTTGCCATAACGATCACTTGTTGCCTACTATGAGGCATTTATTAATGACCAATGTGCGAGCTATAATGAAGTAGATTTGGTTTGCAAATGCACATGGTGGATGGGGCTTAGGCACTCAGGCTTAGAGTCATTCACATGTGTACTCTTGGGGCCCTTGCGCTATATTAGGTATAGGGCTCATGGACATTGTACCCTTTTAAGATATAGACATATGTGTCTTCTTGGAGCTTATGCCCAAAGTTTCATGGTGACTTTCACCCATGTTTAGACTTCCATGTAAATGGCATCTCATGTCTCGAGACTCCGCATTAACGAGCCTCTCCTTTTTCTCCCTTCTTTAATTGGTATCACAGCCTGATCCTTGATCCTAGTTAAGGTTTTCTTAATCTTAGATAAGTGAAACCCTAAGATTTTAGAAACCCTAAATTTTGTGTTAATTTCTTATATTTTCTTTTTAAATGTAGGAGTTTCAACCATTTTATGGATTATGTATTGGTTTTGATCTTGGTGTTGTGATTAAAGAGTGATTTGGGCCTTAAGTATTTTTGAAATTGATTTTTATACAGTTTCTAGATTTGTTAATTTCTTGATTTGAGAAGACTAGCAATGAATTAATGTTAATAATTTGCGAATTTGTATCAATTACTGTTTTCAAAAACACTAATCCACTTTAGTGCTTGATTTTCTTGATCTTCTTGATTTTGACTTCTTGAAATTTTCTTGATTCTCGAAATTAGAGTTTACAAAATTTCAACAACCAGTTTTGAGTGATTCTTTGTATTATCTTGCTTAGGGAGGTATATACTTTTTCAAAGATTAATTCTTAGAGCCCTTATTTCTTTAAGATTGAAACCCTAGATTGCCAAATTTTCGAGTTCTTGAAGGAAAACTACAAGAAGAAGGTTGTTGTGCAAAATCTTAGTGGACTTTCAAGGAAGTGTGCAAAATACAATTTACTATTCAGTTCAAGTACAGAGTTAAAGATTCAAGTGCAGAGTTGAAGAACATTGAAGATCTGTTTCAAGATTAGTATAGAATTGAAAATTTAAGTGCAAAAAGCAAGATTTATGCAAAGATTCATAGTTGTGAGTGATATTTGGCAAAATCCTAACATTCTTTGCATCTCTTTGCTATCTGTTACACTTCTTATTAATTTCTTATAAGAAACAGTCGAAATATCAAGAACCAGTTGAAACATCAAGAAATAATTGAAATATCAAGAAATAATAGAAATGTTTTCATTTAGAAAGATTAAATTATAGTAGTTTATGAAGATTATCCTCAAATTAGATTGTTTACAACTTAATCAAGTGGGGACTAGTACTTAATCTTGTGGAAGTTTAAGTAAACAAGTCACAAAAGTGTTGTCTTCATAAAGCAAGTGCAGTTTTGGAAAAGATGAGTACAGATTATAGCTTAATACAAAATATAGTACAAGATATTGTGTATTTGATGCAAATATACTTGACAATTGTGTTGGGAATCAAACCTAGTCTACAGGTGTAGTCATGTGTGCACCATACACCACAAAGTTTCAAACAATTTGAAAAGAAAGCAGACATGACTTGAGGAAGAAGGAAATTGTTAACATCAAGTCATTTGGATACATTTATTATAAGATTAAGTGGATTTTGACTGAAAATGATTAAGAAGTTCCAAGGGTGGATCTTGAAAAAGATAAATGATTAAATAAATTATAAAAGCTTCACTATAACACGTCGGGGGCATAGCATCATTTTCTAGTAGCATTTCAACAACGCTTTTTTTTGGGATGTCGAGGATTCCATTTGCTGCTCCAAAGTAAAATTTCATTGCTGGGCAGTGCTGTTGACAATGAAATTTTGTTGCTCCACATCGTTTCTAGCAGCAAAATTCTAGTGCTGCTGGGCAACACCTTTAGCAACGAAATTTCGTTCTACACTGTAATTTTGCTGTTGAACAATGAAAATAGTAGCGAAATTACGTTGTTATTTTGTTGCATGAAATTCCAGAGAGTTGTTGGATGCTGAATTTTAAAAATACATGTCACATATACACAAAAAATGATATATAGTTTTTAAAAAACATCTATTAAAACCCTTGGAGTCATGATTCGAGCCAAAAAAAAAAAGATAGTTGAAAACTTTTGAGAAGCGAAACAATGTCAAGATCAGGAATCTTTCCCATCTTATAATAAATCCATGTGTTGCTTCATCAATATCTATATCTAATGGAAGCTCAATGAAAAGATGGGGTTCCGTATCAGTATCAATATCACTAACATGATCCAATGAAGCATTATCATGATTGATAGGTGACTAATCATCTTCTGCACATTGATGTTCCTCATGCTCTTCAGATTGATGTTCCACAATCAGATGTGTTTCTTTTAGAATCCACATGCTCCGTGCGAAAGTACCTTCCCTCTGACCATATTGCATTATATAGTTTGTACTAACATTTAAAAAAAATATGACATTTAGTATAGTGCATTAAACAAGGTATATACATGAGATAGAGATGAAGAATGTACTTACTTGAGGGTCGCAACCTCTTGCATACTCATTCTCTTCTCTTGTGATCATCTCTTAATTTTGTGATGCCATCGATATTGCCATACGAAGCCATTCTATATTGATCACGTTTGGTAGAGGTTCCGAGCTAGGCGGGAATGTCAAGCATCTATTTACTCTTCTGAAATCGCTTCTCTCTTCCTTTTGTCTATTGATTGCATCCTTGTATCTCCCAATCCACTTCTCCATGATGGGACTATTTAGAATGCACAATGTATTCACTTTGTGGCGTAATGCTTCATCCAGTCTTGGTCTCCCTCCTATTCCGTGAGGCACATTAGTGATTACTTGGTCATCCTCCTCATTGCTCCTTAATCGTGGTATGGAAGGATCTATGCGAGATAGATGTTTTGAGATATGCACAAGAGACTCTTGCATATCAACCATCCCTTTGCCATGCTTTCTTCTGGCCTTGCTTTTTATCTCACAAAGTCCTTTAAGGTTTTCATGAACCTTTCAAAGAAAAACATCCATCGAACATGAACAACACCACACAATGCCACTTCATCAACCAAATGCACCACAAGATGCAATTGGCTAGTGAGAATTGTTCTAGGAAAGTTTTCCTCGATCATACACACTGCCTCAATAGCACTAAGATGGAACATCTCAATGGATGTAGGATCTATCTCCTTTAAGGATATGTACCTACATACATAGCAATTATGTGTACTATTTACCAATACATAACTTGTGAGCGCAGCCTGAGAATTCCAAATAAGCAATATAACTTAGTGAATTGAAGAGAAGATTTATACCTCACCAAGCTTCCCATTTTGTAAATAGCCTCTCTCATCTTCTTATCTCCACAACCAACTATAGGAATTGGAAGAATAAACTATGCATAGAAAAAAATGGAAGTTAGTATATGAGCTTACAAATTATGTACCACAAAGAGAAAATGAATAAGCGAATATTTATATACCTATAATATCTTGTGCCAATCATGTGTCTTGAGGCCATATAATTGTTCCTCTCCTTTCTTTTTGGTCTTTGTGAAGGCACTCTCCTTCAATGAATGCATTACTCTCGTTGGTGTATGAAAAGAGGCCAATCACACTTTTCACCTTATTGTGCTCCCTCTTGGTTAATACCTATGGTGTCTTTGGTAGGAATATTTTGCCACTCTCACTTTCAATTGGCCATGCACTTTGAAAGCGTCCAATGTTTTATAAGTATTCCCTTGCACCCTTTGTATCTCTTTTACCAATTAAATAGTCCCAAATATTTGTTGCCACATTCTTGAAGATATGCATAGGATCTAAGAGATGATTGATCTTCATGTCACACCAATATGGAAGTCGAAAGAAGATTGAGTATCTAGTCATCCCATTTGGTAGTGGATTGGGAGTGCTTCTCCATGTCTCAAACCGATCTCTACCTCTCATCACAAGTGGTGAGACATCATGTGGCACATACTTGGGATGTGAAGGAGGGAGAAATCGATGATGTTTTTCATACACCACCATCTTAAGTGTAGAGGGTTTCTTTGAAATAAGTGATGGTCCACAAATTGGACATGCATGATGTCCAGAGGTTGCCAAACCTATTTTAAAATTGAGATGATTAAGATAGAGATATAAACTTAAAGTTTAAATGCTAAAGTCTTATGCATATAAGGTTCAAGTAGGTACCTGAGCACTACGAGAACCCAAGATAGTCATGCATCATCCAAAGCAAAACTCCTTTTACCTCCGACTCACACCTATTTATTGACCTTGAAACATCATATACTTTGATACCTCACCATAGTGCTCATGTTGAGATATCGAGCTCCAGTAGTGCTATGGCGGACATTGATGACCCACCTGGGTGATAGCTTCTGCATCTACACCACTGGCATGGTTGGTGAGATTATGAGTGATTTACGGCTAGTGGGATGACAGGCTTTGTGACAGCCATTTTGGATTACTAGAGACTGGCATAGTTATAGCGCCAGCTCATTTAGTTAGGTTCACATTATGGACCGACTCTTGTATGTTGTAGTAGTTGAGTACTAACCCATATAGTATGTACTCTTATCTTTATGCTATGTTGATTGAGTAGAGAAGAAGAAGATAGAATAAAATTCAGCCATCCATCTCTCTCTTGTGCCTTTCTCTCTCTTGTGTGTGTGTTTGCTTGCTAGGTTTGAAGCTCTCCCTCTACCCCACATTCTCTTTATGATATTAGAGCCTAGAAGGCAAGAGGCAAGAACAAGCAAGGAAGGAAGCGGTACTACACGGGTAAGAGCATCATCATCTCTTTCCCCTTCTTGGTTTAGGTACAACACCCCCTCAGTAGCTCTAGGAGCTACACATCTGCAGTTGAGGAGCTGTCTTTGTCGCGGGTTTGGAGCTACAGGGCAGGTGTAGTGTCCTATTACATTTCGGGCACGTTACGGGCCCCGTTGCATCACCGCAAGAAGGTAATTTTGACAGTTTCTGGAAGTTCTAGTAAAGAATTGTTTCTGCTCAAAATCTAGTTATTGCAGTGTAGTAGTTCATTTTGGAAGTGCAGACAAGGTTTTCATATGTATTTTTGATACTGGGTGTATGTACATGTACTCTAGTCACATTTGGTGACACACAGATTGTGATGAAGTACCACTGCTTTTTACAGCAGTTACAAGAGATACTAGTGTACTACAAGTTCCATACAAGAAGTTGTATGTTTGCAGGTTATTTGATTGCTACAGGAAAACATGTCTGATAGAATTAATCAGATTGTTAGTGAGAAGCTGGATAAGAATAACTTCCATGCCTGCAAGTTCAGAATGACCAACTTCTTAATGGGTAAAGGATTTTTGGATTATGTAGAAGGAGACAATGAGGAGCCTCCAGAGTTATCTGAGGAGAATGCCACTCCTTTAGATATAAAGGCATTCAAGGATTGGAATCAGGGTGCAAGAAAAGTCATGTACTTGCTTTCAATTAGTGTCTCACAGACACTATGATAGGACACATACAGGATGTAAACATCCAGCAGTTGCAATGATGGCAGAATCTAGTTCAGATGTTCCAGACTAACACAAAGGCAAGGAAGTTACAGCTAAAGCAAGAGTTGCATACTGTGGAAAAGAAAAGCATGTCCATCAATGAATATGCCTAAAGATCAAGGGCATTGTTGAATCCCCTGGGTTTATCAATGTATAAGTGGAGGATGATGATTTGGTGAGTGTCTATCTAAATGGGCTTGACAAAGAGTACAAGCCATTCAAGACCTCCATTGCAAAGTTAGGGAGAATACTCCCAACTTTCGAGACTTGATATCTATGCTGATCATAGAAGAAAAGACTTTAGGTGAGGATTCTTCTTCACAAAGCAAGAACACATCGGAATAGGCCTTCTGCTCTAATTTAGGTAGAGGCAGATGTAGAGGCCATGGTCGAGGCCAAGGTGGTGGCCGACAAGGAAATCAGAATTTTGGACAACAAAAGTCCAATGATTCACAACAGTAATCATACACATGTGGAAGAAGCTAGTGTTTGTAGAGGCAGGGGGAGCTAAAGAAGCCGAGGTGGTTGGGAGAGAAATCCAAATGCAAATAGCATAGAGTGCTATTTATGTGGCAAACCAGGATACATGGTAAAGGATTGCTACAAAAAGCAGAATGACATTAAAAGTGGGAAGTTGCAACAAGGCAACTATGCATCGTTTAGCAAACATGGAGGTGATGACAGAAGTGAGCACTTGTTTGTGATGCAGCACATGCTTAGTTCCATAACATGGGATGTGTCAGGATCTCAAGATATATGGTATGTGGATTCTAGGACCTCCAACCACATGACCAGTCATGCTGAGCGGTTTAGAGATATGCAGAAAATGAAAAAACCAGGTTATGTAGAAACATGTGATGATACTGTGCATCCCATTGCGCATGTTGGTAAAGTGCCATTGTCTATGTAGGATGGAAAAATGAAGTACTTGGCTGATGTACTTCATGTTTTGAATATAACAAAGAACGTGGTTTCTGTTGGACAGATGGTTGAGCAGGATCTCCAAGTGAGGTTTAATCCTCAAGGATGTTTTGTGGAAGACTTCAAAAATAAGTGTCGCTTGGTTGCAAAGGGTAACAGAAATGGCAGGATGTTTACTTTGGATGTGAATATGTCTGAGATAAAGGTAGCCATGTTTGCACATGGAGCAGATGTTATTGTTGCAAATATTGACATATGGAACAAGCGCATTGGTCATGTGAATGTACAGCGATTGAAGTCTATGCAGGCCCAAAATATTGTTGCAGGTTTGCCAAAGCTTAAGTTTGACGGTATGCATAAGGTGTGTGAAGCATGCCAACTTGGTAAGCAGGCCAAACATGATTTCCCACATGAAAAGCATGTCATTGCAAGGCCATTGGATGTCATACATTCAGATGTATGGGGATCCACCAAGATTGCAACAATTATAGGTTGCAGGTGCTATGTTACATTCATTGACAACCACACTAGGAAAGTGTGGGTTTATTTCATGAAGGAGAAAAGTGAGGTGTTTGCTCACTTTCAGAGATTTAAAGCCTTGGTCGAGAAGGAAAAAGGCATGAAAATAAAATGCCTAAGATCAGACGGTGGAGGAGAATATTTCTCCAATGAGTTCAACGATTTCCTAAGAAAGCAGGGAATCAAGAGGTTGTTTACGTGCAGGTACACTCTGCAACAACAAAATGGTGTTACAAAAAGGAAAAACATGCACATTACAGAAGTGGAACGTGCCTTGATGGTTGAGAAGAATATGCCGCATTACTTTTGGGCAAAAGTAGTAGCAACTATTGTATACATTATGAACAGGACACCCACTGCAGTTGTTCATGGTATGACTCATGAACAGAAGTTTACAGGCATAAGACCGGATGGTGTTAGCGAGGAGGAGGCTACTTTTGCTTTGGCAAAAGTAGCACTAGGTCTCGTGATGCATCTCCCCAATAGGGAGGCTCTTTATCTACACATTATGAGCCAACCTCTAGGAGACACATTCCACTATTCGATCCACACACCCTACTATACAAGGTGGATGTGGATGGTGCCCTCATGATGATGGATGCACGAGGAAAGTAAGTCATGAACTGTATGCATATACTTGCAAACCTAGAGTTTGTGAACTCCCTCAAAAAGTGGAAAGCATAAGATGAACTATCTAAGCAATAAGTTATCAATGTGCTTAAGTCGGAGTTTCTTGTACCACAGGCGGGTCTTTACTTCTCCGAGGAGTGGATGAAGAGGCAGATCAAGATTTTGCTCTCTAATAGGAGAGAAAATATTAAGAGAGAAGCAAAGAATAACTTGGACAAGCCTAGCATTTGCACGATCGAGGAGTGGAGGCATGCACGCAGCTTCGTGTGAGAAAGCACCTAGGTGCTTTTCAACAACAACGGTAGTGAGTGCTTCCCGACTATGAAAGCAAGGGGCTTCGCACTTCGGCTCCAACGAGAAATCCTCCTTTCATGCTCGTTTCGTAAGTAATCATTTCTTCTCTTCTTTCATTTTGTTTTGTACTATATTGTTTTCTTTAAATAATTATATATTTTCTTAATTATTTTTTGTAGAGGGAGGTTGTTGGGCATGACCCAACAAAGGAGGAGTATGACTATGGGTATAGAGCCCCCTGTCCGTAATTATGGGCATAGATCTATATGCGAGACGTACGTTTGGATGAGTCCGTTTTGGGAACTCAAGCCGATGAGGTAAGTGAGCCTAAACCATTCTCTTTTCTACGTCTAATTGTATTTTAATGCTCTTGATGGCATGTATGTAGGATAAAGAGGAAGATGAAGAGGAGGATCCTGATTATCAGTGTCATGAAGCAAGTGAAGAAGACAATGATGATGATCACTCGGAATCTGATGAGGATTCCAGCTAGATACCTCTTCATTGTAGAAACTTTATGTATATATGGCCAAAGGCCCAACACTTTCTGAAATATAATAGCTTTTGGGGCTCAATTATATTCTCCACAATGTATGTGTTTCTTATATTTGTGTTTGTGTTATAAATCTAAAACTCTTACTATGTTTTAAATTTTTTTTAAAGAGCCGAGGCAAACTCGGGAGTCCTCTGCAAACTCCCCAATTTGCCCCGTCTCTTTTTTTGCTATGCAGAGCTTTCGCTACTCAAGCAACGAAAGTATCACTGCTTAGCAGTGATATTTTTGCTGCTCAACAGTGTTATTTTCGCTGTTGAGTTGCGAACCCGTTGCATCAAAATTAGCAATGTTTCTAGTAGTGAAATCGACATCTACCTACCCTCCTAGTTATAAAAATGCTACTAGACCCTCATTTTGTTACAGTGCTTTCTTTAGAAACAAAGACAGATTTATAAAGGCACATGCATCATTGCCTCTTGTTAAAGGCCCAGCTAGGCACTTCATTACTTTTTTTATTCAAGGTAACTCTGCAGAGAAATCAACAACTTCAAGAAGAGTTGACAATTACAGCAACAAAAACTTAAGAGAGAGCAACATGAGTATGAAGATGAAAACAGGGCTGGGCTTTTCATTCTTGATTTGGCACCAGAAGTGTTGATAGCCCTTTTGCAAATCCTAGTATCACTCTCTCTATGGCCAAAATTTGAGCGATGGTGATCTTGCATTCACAGTCTGAACCAAAACCTCGTTACGCCTACAATTAATTTTCAAAGATCACAAGTGGGGGGGACACTAGAATCCCAACTCCAAGGGCAGAGTGGAAGGAAAATCTAGGCGTGGCCTTGTCTATCTCAAATAGTTAATCAAGGGAGTTTTCATTGCCTCCATCAGATGATGACGAGAGGGTAGCATCACGTTTAGGAGGCTGCCATAGGCTGCTCTACCTGCAGCAATGGCAGGGTCGACAGCAGCAACATTGTGACGTCAACAAGCACAGATCAGACTATGGCAGCGCAAAATGCAACAGCTTGGTCTTGTGGACTGGACAGTAATTAAGTGCTTGTGGACTCGACAGTAAACGCAGCTGAATGCAACATTGTGACCTCAAGAAGCAGCATTTCTTGCTCATTCACCACAGATCTTTGACAACACCACATATCGTGTCATGTAGTGTTTCTTTCTAGTTCACCACAGATCTTTGGCACGAGCGCACAATTTCATTGCTTAACAAGTTCAATGAAAAGCTCAGCAGAAAGTTGCCTTCCTTAGTTTATCTTTAGCTAAGCGTAGCTGTAGCTCAGCAGGAAGCTGCCCATCAAGGTGCCTTCATGCGTGCCTTTGCTTTCGTGTGTCTCCTACACAACCTCTAGCAGTGCAGCAAACGTGGAGGCAAGCGATTTCATGTGTCTCCTACACAACCTCTATCAGTGCAGTACAATTTGACTAACGCAAGAGAGAGAGAGAGAGAGAGAGAGAGATTGTGGTTCATTGCCTCTGGAAGGCTCACATCAAGCAACAACCAAAAAACAGAAAAAAAAGGAGGAAAAGAGCTTCATGGCCATCAAGGTTCTGCCAGTGAAGGGAGAGAGGAAGGAGAAGAAAAACACTTAGGAAGCTGCCAATGTGATGAAGTGAAGTAAAGTTTTTTTTAACTTTTAGGGTTCTTACCCTTTTCACACCCTCCTTTTATTTCACACCATTCCCTACTGCTTGCTCTAAATTTTCAAGTCCTTTGTCCACCCACACCCAAATACTTGACCATTTCTATTAACACTTGGGCATTTCTTTTGACCTATCCACATCCATTTGTCTAGCCCTTACCTCCACAGATATTTGGACCTTTGGGGGATTTACATGCCTTTCGATTTGTTTGGGCTTGTTCACATGCCCTTGCGCATTGTGGGTCTTGTTCACACGATTTATGCTTTGATGGGTTTGTTAACGCGCATTGATGCATGATTTGGGTTTATCCACAATCCTTGAGCTTCGTTGGTGATTTTTCACACGCATGTGGGTACATTTGAGGATTTGGTGAGTTTGTTCGCACGTGCTTCACATTTTGAGCGTTTTGGGTGTTGATTGAGTGTATTTGGTGGTGTTCACATGCGACCATGGATATTTCTTACTTTTACTACCCATCTTATGAGACCGACACACTACACATCATCTTCGTCATCAATGCCACTTCATTTTCCTATTGCATCATCTTGATCGGCTTCTGCCCATGCATTATCTTCATGTCTATATGCTCGTTTATCTCATGAGTTACCACTTCGTGTGTTGAGGATCACATATCATTTGCCACGTTCACACATACCTTCGGCACATCGAGGCTTAGACCTCTACATCCTCATGTGTCAACTTCTCACTAGTATGATGAGGCGGCGTACTCTTATCATGATTGGATGCTGAAGCTTTTGGGTTTGATACCTAGTCTCACCGACAACATTTGTTTGATGAGGGGGAGGTTTATGCTGGATGGTCTAGATCCACATGGTCCAGATGGTCCAAAAATATTGACTTTATCGCTTCATTTCTTGGCTACCTTGATATGGAGGGTTTGGCATTGTTTGCATGGGAAGAGTCTTCTTTTGGATACTTACATGAGTGTCCCACACTCTTGAGCCACCATGATTATGTTCCGGAGGATGTAGACTACACCGACACACATACTTATGATGATGATTATGTATTGTACACTCATACACATGATGATATATTGTACACACACACATGATGATATTGATGTATTGCACACACATGCACATGATCATAGTGATATACGTGCACATGGATGCTATTGACACATATACACATGATGATGATGTATGTGATAGTGATGTGTGTGAGTCAAATCATGTGGGCATGATCTCGATGGCAGAGATGGTAGCGAGCACACCCTGAACACACCGAGCATCGACACTTCTATTGCCTATCGTCTTTCCTACGGACCATGTGGACCTAGTTGATCATGTGGTGACATTCTAGAGGATTGTGTGCATTTGATTAGTGATGCATCCATTAACACACTCGGGATTAGTGTATCCATTAGCACACTTGAGGTTAGTGATACTTTGTGACAGAGACATCTATGAGCATAGACTTGCGTTCCCAGTGTTAGATGCGTCAGGCTATTCTTTTTTGATTTTTTGTTTGTGGAGATATTATTGGATACGACCACTACTCCTAGAATTCATAGCATTTTTGGCAGCGTTTGTGTGGATAGAGTTCATGTGTTTGACCAGTTAGGGACATTGCATGAAAGTAGTGATGATTTCATTGAGGTGAGACATCATAGTAGGATTATGCATATTGATCATATCCATAGTGGATCAAATGGCATAGATATTGAGAGATTTGCATTTGATCTAGACATCTCCTTAGATCCTATGTTGTTTGTCATGGGATGTAGGCCACATAGAGTTATCATCATTGATGGAGATAAACCATGTTTATGAGGATGACCTTGGAGAGCTTGGGGAGGCCATAGATTATGATTTAGGAGATGATACCATGTATCTTTCATGTGGGAATACCTCTTTATTTTTTTAGTGATGACTATGATGATACTAACGATCATATTATTATTTTGGATCATCATACACACATAGAGGGTTTCACACATGAGGAGATGGTGCATGGTTTGACTCATATCCATATACCTATTGATGTAGTGGATCATGTCTCTGACTTTTCAAGAGATTCTACATGGGATGATGGCATTGGTTCACTCTTACATTCGCATCCAATGATGCCAACCTTGAGATATATTCTTTTGGCTCCTATGGGTGTTGACATGATCCTATCTTCTTTGGAGATAGGACATTTACTTTTGGATGGAGTATATGTCATTTGGGATGCATGGTATTTTATTACATGGTGCACTATATGGATTTACATTTATCGCATCCAAATTTTCACTCGAGCAGTAATTTGGGACATGGATTTAATGGTATTTCTAGTGGTCATTTTACCTTGGATGAGGAGCTTGGATGCTACCGTGGTCATTTTACCTTGGATGAGGAGCTTGGATGCTTCCTTCTTGATCCGTGTGGTCACACATTTGTTTCATGGTTGGATGATGTATACTTTCGTTATCCACTTGACCAAGCCGAATATATAACGAGTTACATCACCAACATTTTTCATTTGATTTATGAGGTTTGAGAGCCATTGCTTTGGAGTCTACATGGCTTGAAATTACATTTCATCCATGCGGTTGTCATTTTTATAGATTATTGTTAACCACACTAGTTAACATTATTTTTAAGCGTGGTTATGGTTCTTGTAAACTCATTAGTATGTAACCGCACTAAAAGCGCTAAACTCTTCAGTATGTAACCGCGCTAAAAGCACTTCATGTAAATGATGAATGGGATGATCGAGCTTACGACATGTGTAATGCCGGCTATAAAGAATAAGCCTAGGTGTACATAGAGCTAGGAAATACATTTTAGCCCCCCCCCCCAATTGTTAAATGAGTGGCAAGCCATTGTAAAAAGTGAGCTCATATATATAAGTGACTTATGCAATATGAAAAGGGACAATCCCATTACCACTTGAGAGCTTTCCTTTCTTCTCTCTCTTCCTCTCTTGCGGCTATGGCGGCAAGCTTGTGTATGTTTATGCTTGCTTTCTTGATTGCTTGTGTGCATGTAGGTGATAGCATCTTGGCTTGCTTCTTCTCCTCTCTTCCCTTGTCTTCTCTCTCTTATCACTCTTGCAAACATGGAGGCTTAGAGTACAGGTTGAGCTTTCCATAGCTCCCTTTCTCTTATCTCACTACCTATCTTGTGGAAGCTCCATTTGGGTGACATAAGTGAAAGTGGAGTGAGCCATCCCTAGCGCCCTCACCTTGGGGAGTTAACCTTCATTAGGGTTAGATATTTGATAGTTCCCAAACCAAATTGGATCCTTGAATGGTTTTCCTTCTCTCTTCTTCTCTCCCTCTCTTGTGAAAGGTAGTATACTCAAAAAGGTGCACATCTTTGGTGCCGCAAACCGGGGATACACATTTAGCTTAGGGTCCTCCACCTCTTAACACTTGCTAGAGGTATTGAATAGCCCAGGTGGAATGCAAATCCACTAGTAGGTGTATAGTTTGGTATGTTTGCTCATTTTCTTTGATCTTTCTTTCCTTAACAATGGAATTCAATGGAGCATGAGGAGCTTGGGAGTCTTCACCGAAATCGGGAGCTACAAAAAAGTACGCAATCTTGCTCTTGAAGTTCATTAATTTTTTTGTTTTCCTCAAATTAGTTAAAAATTAAATAATTAGCTTAATTTTATAACTAATCTTAGGACAATAGGTTCAGGCATGCATTTCAGCCATAATTGGATAGCTTAGAAGTAGCTAAAGACATCCATAAAAAGAAAATCTTGAAAAAACACCAAAAAGGGGACAAAATCACATAGATCTAAGGAGGAAGGCTGGGCACATTTCCATCACTGCCTATTTTTCTGAGAAGTGAACGGCCGTTCACTTCTTAGAGCCAGGATTGTACGCTCCGTTAGCGACTGTTGTTCACTCCTCCTAGTAAAATCGCTCCAGTTCTTATACATAACTGATGGGGACAGAGAGCATTAGAAAGGCATAAAGAGAATTTAAAGAGGCATAAAAGGCAAGAGTGATACAAAGTGGGTGAATTTTTATAGTCAGAAGAATATTGTAGGGGCGACTGTCATTATCAGGAGGCGCGCCATTCTGGCATATTCAAGAGATTTGCCAACCTCAGAAAGTATACACCTGTACCTTCTTGAATAAACGGCCATACACATATTAGTGCATGCCCATTCCTTTCAAAGCATATGTCCATACCTTCGCAAAAGGAATCGCACAACCATGCCCTTCCCAACGCATGCTCGTTCCTTTGTCACTACCACGTCCATTCCTAGAGAAGCGTATGCTCGTACCTTCTCCAAGAGAACGCCCATACCTTGTTCTCAGTATATGCTTGTTCCCTGAGTTGCGTACGTCCGTACCTTCTCCAAGAGAACGCTCGTACCTTATTTTATGTATGGCCGTACCTTTAAAAAAAAACTATTCAGAGGGGGATCCAGCACTTCCAGTTCCCACATTCATACACCTACGGTCGAGGAAATTGGTGCGAAACAACTCCTTGTTCGATGACACAAAACCTTATGACGCTCCCTCGTTTGTGAAATCAGAACCTTCGATCAACACAGCGTGGAGACAAACGGTGTTAGTCCTTGATAGCACCATCAAAAGTGAAGAACATCCTAGCATGGGACGCAACTACCCCTGACTTAGAGATAGGGGGATTGGTGGGGCCCAGTTCATAGAAAAACCACCTACCCTAGAGCAAGACCAAGAGTCCCCTACACATTCATAAGGAAGTCCCCAGTTCATAGAAAAACCACCTACCCTAGAGCAAGACCAAGAGTCCCCTACACATTCACAAGGAAGTCTTGCTTCAAGAATAAGGAACTTTTTCCTGGGAAACACATAATCAAATGATCCATATCCCTTGGACAAGGGCCAGAATGCTAACCGGAGAAGGAGGCCACATGACCTCTAGATTGTAGACCACAGATAGGACAAAGAGAGGCTATCTCGACCCAAAATAATCCACCAATCTAGGGGGCATGCCAACCACTAGAATGGCTAACTCATACTAAGACTATAGGCCTATGCCAAACCTAGGTCAGGAGCCTGTTCTCCAGGTTCCTAAAATGTCCTCTATCAAAGAGAGAGAGCCTACACCTTACACAATCCTATCAACCCACCGCCGCAATGATATACCAACAGTACCTGCCCGCGGAATATCCCTAGATACCATATGGGACCTTATGAAGTACAAACTGGACCACCTCTGAGACAAGGACCCCCAATGGTATACTATCTTCCCAGTCTAGCTCCCCCACCTATCTTACCCCTATTTGAGGGGACCTTATGAAGTACAAACTGGTCCACTTCTGAGAGACAAGGACCCCCAATGGTTTACTATCTACGTGGTCCATCTCCATCCATGGCAAGATTAGCCCCTGCGATTTTGAGGATAACCATAGAAATAGGGAGGGGCTAGCTGTAAGTATAACACCACCAAAACTAGCACAAGTTCCAAGACAAGAGCGAAACAAAGTTTGATGGAACTGGAGACTCCATACCATATTTGGAAATGTTCAATCAGATCTGTGAGGCATTCGGCGCCACAAGGATGACCAGGTTAAGGTGAGTGCCTTTGGCCTCACCCTAGATGGAAAGGCCAGACAATGGTTTTGATCACTGAAGCTAGAGGATAAGGCCACATTTGAAGCCTTAAAAGAGGCCTTCAAATTAGGATACTTTCCCCAAGGAGCCCGATGACACAATGTAAGATAGAAAGATGGAGAATCCATCCGAGATTATATCAACCGGGTGAGAAACCTCCATTCTTGCTATAATGACAAAGATAAGCTCTCTGATGAAAGGTTGATTGGGAGGCTCGTGGAGGGTCTAGATAATGTATACTTGCACAACTCCTTATACACCCTAGCTCACACCTCCTTTGAGCGATAGTGCTATAGGAGTGCCATAGATTTCAAGGGAACTCGTTCCCAAATTTCATGAGGGAACTTTTGAGGCATCTTTCAAAACTACGAGCACGATATCTAAAGGGAAAGGAAAAAATCCCTTCTCAAGGACAATAGGTGGAACAACTAGAAGCCCTAATGCAACAGATGAACCAACACTAGAGAGAGGGCCAGGGATGGGATAAGTTGTGGGCAACCCCATATTTACCCAAAGAGGGAATTATTATGGTTCCAGATTTGTCAAAAGCCAACCATACCGGCATAGAATGCCCACATTTGAGACCCCTCCCCACTCTCTACTGTGCTTATTGCCGAAGATGAGGCCATCATGAAACCACAAATTGCTACCATCAAAGGGCCGCTCAAGCCTGAGTCCTACCCCCCTAAGCATTGCCCCCAAACCCTAGACAACCGCTAGCCCTGCCAGCACACCAGCACAACACAATGCACCTCTAACAAGACATGAAGTGGCATAGAGAGAAATTCTTAGGGTACCCGAGGTGCCTTTACCACCCTCGCTATTACCACCACAACCACCCACTACCTCAAGTCACCCCCACCAACTAACTTTGATGGGAGATCTTTGAAGAAGGTGAGGAGGGGGAAAACACTAACAATGACACCCTTGAGTCCTTCGAGTCACCCCCGTTCACCAATTAACTTTGATGGAGATCTTTGAAGAAAGTGACGAGGAGAAAAATGCTAACAATGCCACCCTTGAGCCCTTCAAGTCTAACTGTCCACCCTCCCAAATCCTAAGTCACTATGTGATGGAGGGAGAACATATGTAACCTGTGTACTTAGCAAACTCAACCCCGCGGGCACAAGAGTTGAATAACATGGACAAACGCCCACCTATTAAAGAGAATGTGGGGGGGAGAGGGAGAGCTTCAAACCCTAGCAACCAAACACACACACACAAGAGAGAGCAAGACACAAGAGAGAGATGGATGGCTGAATTTTCTTCTTTCTTCTTCTTCTCTACTCAACCAACATAACATAAAGATAAGAGTACACACTATATGGGTTAGTACTCAACTACTACAACAACTACTACAACATACAAGGGTCGGTCCATAATGTGAACCAAACTAAAATGAGCTGGCACTATAACTATACCAGTCTCTAGTAATCAAAAATGGGTGTCACACAGCTTGTCATCCCACTGGCCGCATATCACTCATAATCTTACCAACCATGCCAGTGGTGTAGATATAGAAGCTATCACCCAGGCGGGTCATTAATGTCCGCCGTAGCACTAGTTGAGCTTGATATCTCAACACTCCCCCTCGAGCTTAACTCCACACACTGCACTCCAAGTAAGCTCCTAAACCTGTGGAGCTTCTCTATGTCCAAGGCCTTTGTGGAGCTTCTCTATGCCCAAGGCCTTTGTGAGATGAAGATGTCAGCCACCTGATCCTTTGTGCTGACATATACCAGATCTACATCTCCTGCTAGAACCTTCTCCCTCACAAAGTGATAATGCACCTCAATGTGCTTCATTCTAGCATGATATACTGGGTTACTGGCCAACTGTATGCTACTCATGTTGTCACAATATGACAACTGCCCTATCCACGGGCTCTCCCATGTCACCAAGTAGCTTCTGAAACCAAGCTACCTCATAAGCTGCCATAGTAGCACCCCTCTACTCTGCCTCTGTACTCTCGACAAGGTGACAGTTGGCTACTTCTTATTGCTTCAACTCATGTAGCACTCCCAAATGAGAATATAAATACACTGGTAGATCTCCTGTCTCCAATACTACCAGCCTAATCAGCATCTGTGTACCCATGCAACTATATCTTTGTAGTACCAACCTCATACAAAAGTCCATAATCAACTGTGGACTTTATTATCTGAGGATCCGTCTAGCCGCATCCAAGTGTGGCTTCCTAGGGGCCTGCATAAACTGACTCACAAGTCCAACAACATAGCTCAAGTCTAGCCTCGTAATGGTCATGTAGATCAAACTACCCACTATGCGCCTGTATGTAGTGGCATGTATGTAGTGGAGTCCTCCAAAAGCTCACCTGTATCTGTGGAAAGCTTTATGTTTAGCTCCAATAGGCTTCTAGCTTGTCATACCATACATGGACAACATGTCTTTCACCATGTAAGCATAATGATGGGCTGTATATCCATCATATCCCAACCTATCAATAGGGTATCTAACCCTCGTAGACCTGCGTACACCTGGATCACTGCCAGGTGTTCTCAAAACAGGGCTGGTTCTCCTTACACCAGGAGTAACCACAGACGGAATGCCAAGCTCGTCATCAAGGCTCTGTTCAGAGCCACTAGAGTCACCATCCATACATGAGTGACCTACTGAGACAGATCAGGCACAAAAGGTTGATCTACCTTTTCTTTTCCTTTCCGTGATACATGTGTACCTGCATGATTCCTCCACCTGCCTAGCCATGGGCTAGCATTGGATCCACTGCTCGAGGACTCCCCAGGTCCACTCAGCACCTATAATTGCTACTCTACACATGTGGTGCAACATCAACACTTCTTACATCTACATCTTCTATTGCCTTCACTACTAGTGCATACTAGCTACTCATCTCATCGAAGATAACATCTCTGCTTACTCGCATCTCACGAGTGGTAGGGTTATAGCATCTATAACCTTTTTTCTCCATAGCATAACCATAAAGATGCATTTCTCTGCCTTTGGATCCAACTTTGTTCTCACTTCATCAGGAACATGTACATATGCAATACACCCAAACACTTTCAAGCGTGACACATCCGGTCTTATGCCTGTAAACTTCTGTTCAGGAGTCATACCATGAACAACTACACTGGGTGTCCTGTTCATAATGTACACAGCAGTTACTACTGCTTCTGTCCAAAAGTAACGTGGCATATTCTTCTCAGATCATCAAGGCATGTGCCACTTTTGCAATGTGCCTGTTTTTCCTTTCTGCAACACCATTCTATTACGGAGTGTACCTGCATTCTATTACGGAGTGTACCTGCATGTAAATTGCCTCTTGATTCCTCTCTTAGGAAATTGCTGAACTTATTGGAGAAATATTATCCCCCACCATTTGATCTTAGGAATTTTATTTTCATGCCTTTTTCCTTTTCGACCAAGGCTTTAAATCTTTGAAATTGAGCAAACATCTCACTTTTCTCCTTCATGAAATAAACCCACAGTTTCCTAGTGTGGTCATCAATGAATGTAACATAGTACCTGCAACCTACAATTGTTGTAGTCTTGGTCGATCCCCATACATCTGAATGTATGATATCTAATGGCCTTACACTGACATGCTTTTCATGTGGGAAAGCATGTTTGGCCTGCTTACCAAGTTGGCATGCTTCACATACCTTATGCATACCGTCAACCTTAAACTTTGGCAAACGTGCAACAATATTTTGGGCCTGCACAGACTTAACTCGCTGTACATTCACATGACCAATGCGCTTGTGTCATATGTGAATATCTGCAATGACACCTATTCCATGCGCAAACATAGCTGCCTTTATCTCAGCCATGTTCACACCCAAAGTCAACATCTTGCCAGTTCTGTTACCCTTTCCAACCAAGCGACACTTATTTTTGAAGTCTTCCTCAAAACATCCTTGAGGATTAAACCTCACTTGCAGACCTTGCTGAACCATCTGTCCAATAGAAACCGGGTTCTTTGTAATATTGGGATTGGGAACATGAAGTAAACTAGCCACGTACTTCATTTTGCCATCCTGCATAGACAATAGCACTTTACCAACATGCGTAATGGGATGCGCAGTATCATCTATTTCTACATAACCTGGTTTTCCATTTTCTACATATCTCTAAACCACTCAGCATGACTGGTCATGTCGTTAGAAGTGCCAAAATCCACATACCATATATCTTGAGATCCTGACACATCCCTTGTTTTATGGAACTAAGCATGTGCTGCATCACAAATAGTTGCTCACTTCTGTCTCATCACCTCCATGTTTTCTAGATGATGCATAGTTTCCCTGTTGCAACTTCCCACTTTTAATGTCATTTTGCTTTTTGTAGTAGTCCTTTGCCATGTGTCCTGATTTGCCACAGTAATAGCACTCTATGCTATTTGCATTCTGTTTTCTTTGCTAACCACCTCGGCCTCTTTAGTTCCCCCTGCCTCTAGACTGGCCTCTTCCACCTGTGTATGATTGCTGCTCTGCTGTGAATCGTTGGACTGTTATTGTCCAGAATTCTGATTTCCTTATCGGCCCCACCACCTTGGCCTTGACCACATCCTCTACCTCTGTCTCTACATCAATTAGAGTAGAAGGCCTGTTCCTATGTGTTCTTGCTTTGTGAAGAAGAATCCTCACCTAAAGCCTTTTCTTCTATGATCAGCATAGATATCAAGTCCCGAAAGTTGGGAATATTCTCTCTAACTGCAATGGAGGTCTTGAATGGCGTGTACTCTTTGCCAAGCCCATTCAGACAGACACTCACCAAATCATCATCCTCCATTGATACATTGATAGACATAAGGGATTCAACAATGCCCCTGATCTTTAAGGCATATTCATTGATGGACATGCTTTTCTTTTCCACAGTATGCAACTCTTGCTTTAATTACAACTTCCTTACCTTTGTGTTAGTCTGGAACATCTGAAGAACCAGATTCTGCCATGCAACTGCTAGAGTGTTTGCATTCTGCCATGCAACTGCTAGAGTGTTTGCATCCTGTATGTGTCCTATCATAGTGTCTGTGACACTAATTGAAAGCCAATACATGACTTTTTTTGCACCTTGATTCCAATAATTGAATGCCTTATATCTGTAGGAGTGGGTTTCTCCTCAGCAGATAACTCTGGAGGCTCCTCATTGTATCCTTCTACATAATCCCAAAATCCTTTACCCATTAGGAAATTTGTCATTCTTAACTTCCAGGCATGGAAGTTATTCTTATCTAGCTTCTCACTAACAATCTAATTAATTATGTCAGACATGTTTTCTTGCAGAGCATACCTGCAAACAGACAACTTATGTATACCTGCCAAAAAAAATCTATGTCCAATAGGACAGTATACATGCCCTGTAGCTTCGCTCCCATGAAGAAATCTCCTCAATCAGAGATGTGTAGCTCCCAGTGCTATTGAGAGGGTTTTGTACCTAAACCAAGAAGGGGAAAGAGATGATGGTGCTCTTACCCATGTAGTACCACTTCCTTCCTTGCTTGTTCTTGCCTCTTGCTTGCCTCCTTAGCTCTCACACAAACCAGGCTCTGATACCATAAAGAGAATGTGGGGAAGAGGGAGAGCTTCAAACCCTAGCAAGCAAACACACACATAAGAGAGAGCAAGACACAAGACACACACACATAAGAGAGAGCAAGACACAAGAGAGAGATGGATGGCTGAATTTTCTTCTTTCTTCTTCTTCTTTACTCAACCAACATAACATAAAGATAAGAGTACACACTATATGGTTTAGTAGTTAACTACTACAACATACAAGGGTCGGTTCATAATGTGAACCCGACTAAAATAAGCTGGTGCTATAACTATGCCAGTCTCTAGTAACCCAAAATGGCTGTCACACAGCCTATCATCCCACTGGCCACATATCACACATAATCTCACCAACCATGCCACTGGTGTAGATACGAAAGCTATCACCCAAGCGGGTCATCAATGTCCGCCGTAGCACTAGTTAAGCTCAATATCTCAACACCTATGCAACGTTATCATTATGCAGGACCTCACCAAATAGTTGAGTGTCTAGTCAAAAAGGGGATGGCTAGTACTCTATTGAGTACCTTTGCCCTGACTTCCTTATGCACAGGATGTGGAATAAATCATATTTACAAATACTGTCCACTGAGGAAAAACACGATGGGGAAGACATATGAGGCTAATCCTAGCACCAGCATGAATTTTCTAAGTGTACGTGATGGCTTCATCCATACGGTGCCTCTTAATGCAGTTACTAGGATGCAAAATAGAAGAAGGGCCATAGCTCATATTGCTATTGCTGAGGCGTTGACTTCACAAAGTCCATGAAGCCCTAGACATGCAAAGGTTCTATCCCATAAGGAAGTCCCAACACAAGCACGTGCAACAAGGTCCTAGAAAAAGAAGGACATGAAGATAGGCAAAGGAAATAGCCGCGTGGTCATAAAAAGTGGGTCCAAGGATAGAACAACCACCCGATGAGTCAACCTCCTCATATGAAGAGGAGAGTTTGCTACCTTCAGCCCCTCTGGTTAGAGGACAGGTAGACCCCAATCGGCTACCCCAGAAGTTAGCTGAATATCCTAACCTCAATGAGGAGAAAGAGAGGTTGAAGGCTTCTTAGGAGAGATAGTCAGAGACTGTGAAGCTCAATCAGAGAAGGAACCTTAGATAACATACCTTGAAGATTGTCCCTTGATCCTGGACATAAGAACAACTGAGGAAACCCAGGAACATAATATATGTTCACATGACCAAGTACCCTCTGAGAGACCTCATTGAATGGTAGCACCAACAGTTGTAGATACCCCCCATCACCAGGGAAACTCGGTTGGTTGCAGAATATCTCAAAAAACCTGAGAGACGATCACCCCATCGTGGGTTTTGTACTGACTCCTTGCCCAATCCACTGCAGTCCACTTCTACCAAATGTGCCATAAGACGATTGACAAGGAGAGGGATAACATAGAATTTTCACCCCTTTTAGATCTAGATGACTCTAAGAATTGGACGCATATCCTTGCTACCTTGGGCATACTTCCAAGATGCACAGGTACCATATTTGCTATGGTGGCAGGCTGATGGGAAAGAAATCTACATGTTAGGCATGGTGGCGTGCATGCCGACGGATGCCATGAACCATGAGCCTTGGAATGTAAATGAGGAGGAATCATTATGGGGAAATCATTTGCGCACAGGACTGATAAACCCAATGGCTTTCCAGGAAAAGAGACATATGTCTTCTTGATTAACTCGAAAACACATTGGCAGAAATATTTTGGAGGTCTCGATGCGCACACATATTTCATCCAAGTTTGGTTAAAGGAACTCGCCTTGATGTCCCCATTCCAATCCATACAATACTAACCTACAAAATTGATGAAACCCACTGATTCCCGACTTGAACCTCTACATCTTTACCGCTCCGCACATAGAAAAAAAAACAAAAGTTAGTGCTTGCAGAAAAAGAAGCCAAACAACTGATAGAACAAGAAAGAGCTAAAGCTGAGGAGACTAATCAAGTCCCCAAACACTTCACAACCTTCAAAATGGCTGATTGTTTTGTACAATATGGCTTGGCCCAAAGAATCCATGAGGGAGAGCCAAGAACATCTTATGATGGTCTGGACAAAGTTAAGGAAATTAGCTTGACGAGGCCCAGGTGAAAATCCAAGGCCCATCTACAAAGGGGAGGACCTCTCAGCCGAAGAAGAAAATTACCTTCTTGCTCTCTTCACATAATTCTAGGATTGCTTTGCATGGAAGTACACAAACATGAAGGGTTTACCTCCTGAAGTGGTCAAACATACAATCCATATGATAGAGGGGGTGAGACCAGTGAAGCAAAGAGCGTACCCTATGAACCCAAAATATTCCAAGATGGTCTGGGAGGAAATCAAAAGTCTTATAGATGCTAGATTCATCTACGAGATAGAGCACACAAAATGGGTTTCCCCCATAGTGATAGTGCCCAAAAAGAACGATAAATTGAGAGTGTGCATAGACCTCAAAAAGGTCAAAGCTACCCACAATACAGGATCACTGTCCATTTCCTTCACAGAGCAAAGAGTCGCAAGGAAGGAAGCCTGCAACTTCTTAGATGGATTTTTAGGATACAATTAGGTGTTAATCGATCCAATGGATCAACATAAAACAGATTTTGCTACTAAATGGTGCAAATATGCATACCGTGTCATGCCATTCGGGCTGACCAATGCCCCAGGAACCTTCCAATGCCTAATGTGCATGGTCTATATAAGGAATATGTTCAGAAATTCCTTGAATTCTTCATGGATGACCTCTGTGCCAACTCTATGTGGAAAGAAGATTTAGAGTTTACGAAAAGTGCTAGAGATATGCTGACTCTACCAAATCTCTCTCAATCCTCTCAAGTGTCAATTTTGGGTTTGGCATAGATTAATCTTGGGACACAGAATCTCCAAAAGGACGATTGCAAGGTGAGACTCATTCTTGAGCTGCCACCACCGACCAATTTCAAAGGAAAACTGTGCTTCATGGGACACATTGGGTATTATCGGCACTTCATCTTTATGTACATCGACATTGCTCATCCCCTCGATGGACTCTTAATAATCTTCAAATGGACAGAGGATTGCCAATAGGCCTATAATACCTTACAACAATCCTTGGCAAGCGCCCCCATCCTGAGGTCCCCTAATTGGGACATCATATTTCATGTTCACATTGGGACCTTCAAATGGACAGAGGATTGCCAATAGGCCTATAATACCTTACAACAATCCTTGGCAAGTGCCCCCATCCTGAGGTCCCCTAATTGGGACATCATATTTCATGTTCACATTGATGCCCCCTAATTGGGACATTATATTTCATGTTCACATTGATGCCTCCACCTTTGCAATTGGGTGTGTAGTAATAGCTTAACTCGGCAAACACAAAAGGGATTTCCCTATTAGCTTTGCCAATCTCGCCGAATAAATGAGGCAAAATGCTTGAGGGGGTCACTTATAAATATGTAAGCATAGCATGTTGGTTCAACAGAAGGGGTTTTAAAATCCTTTTTTAACGCATTTTTTACATACAGAAGGGTGCCATTTAAAGGGGGTATTTATAGATTGAATAGAAAAAGGGTGTGTTTTATTCATGAAAAATTTACAAATAAGGGGTTTTTAAATTATTCCTTGAACTCATGTGATATAGAGGGTTTAAAAATAGTGCCCCCCCCCCCCCGGGTAGAATGGAAGAACTACACTGCCATAGAGAGAGAAGGTTTAGCCATGGTATACATGGTTAAAACTTTCACCCTCATCTTCTGGCAACCAAGTTCATTTTATTTCTGGGCCATCAAGCTATCCTTTATCTCATGAATAAACCCTATACAACTGAAAAAATCACCATATGACTTCTACTCTTGCTAGAATTTGACTTTATGGTCGTGGTGCAAAAAGGCTCATAGCATGTCTTGGCTGACCATATGTCACGCATCCCCAAGCCATCGGTAGGTGTTAATGATGACCTGCCAGATGCCACCTTGTTTTATCTCTGCTTGGTTCCTGAATGGGGGGAGGAAATTGCACACTTCCTCACTAATGGTCTTCCCAGGACCACTTATCACAACAAGGACCGAGCGAGAGACACCTCATTAAAAAGGTTGCCCCTTATCATTTTATTATGCTGGGTAACTTTACAAACAAGGAAAAGATAGAATCACAAGACCCTACATCTGAGAGGATGAAGATGTCTCTCTTCTAGAGTAGGCCCACTTCTTTGGAATCGTAGGTGGACACTAGTCAGCAAACATCACTACTCAAAAAATCCTACTAACAGGGTTGTGGTGGCCCACTTTATTTGGAGATGCTAGAGAATACATAAAACAATGTGATGAATGTCAATGAATGGCAATCCTATGATTTAAAGACATAACGCCCGTGAACATAGTCATGTCCTTACAACCATTTGAGAAGTGGGGCATTAATTTCTTAGGACCCATTAATTTGGTAGCTTGGCACACTCAAGCATAATGCATAATAGCGGCCATGGACTATTGCACCAAATGGGGCTACCCGCAAAGCTGACGTGAGATCCACAACAAAATTCCTTTACGAGTTGGTGATCACTCAATTTGGGTGCCCTCTTGAGCTAGTAAGTGACAACAACAGCACACACTTCATCAATGAAGTTATACAATTCTTATTACAAATATTCTTAGTCACCCACATAGGAAATCCTCCCCCTACTATCCCCAAGCCAATGGCCAAGACAAAAGCACAAATATAGTCTGTTGGGGTTCAACAACACAGAAGAGAGTACAAACAGACACAATTGCTCAATAAAGACATGTTGATTAAGCCAAAGCAAAAAACTCAGACATAGCAGAAATGCGATGCACAGACAGAGGGTTGATAGAGTAAGGTTACACAAAAGATAAGGAAAGAACTCAGAATTCTGCTTGATTCACACCCTTCATTACATTGCTTCTCCTCTTTTCTACCTTGCTCAAAATCGTTACTCGTTCTCCAAAACGTATTCTTGAGTAACCGTTACCTATCTTAACTTCCAAGATTCCCAAGAAAGTCATCAGATATACCTACCACTTAAGCATATGTCCGACTTACTAAATATCTGACTGCTACATATCCGACTTACCACATTCTGACTTCTTACATATCGGACTTACTACAAAATATCCGACTGAGCAACATTCAGACTTAAGGGAACTATGCCTTCAACACATGGCACGTCTCGGTGCTGGATTTCAAAGAAATCTGACGCGGATCCACACATCCCTTGATCAGTTCAAAATGGCAGACAAAAGTAAAAGGATGCTGCTACATCAAAGAGTTGTAGCAACATCAAAACTCTGGTCCACCTCCTTCATAACATCAGGTTCAGCCACCTGCACAACCTTGTCTGTTGCTGCTATATCCATAGTTTGTAATAAAACTAGTTCCGGGAACTGCTCACTCAGCAACTTGAATCTGTTCTGCACCATACATCTCTTCCTCAGGCACTTGGTTTGCAACTATCTCAACTGTTTCTGCCAGCAAATCAGCAACTTGTGCCTTGTAACTCTGGTTTTTCTCCAGATCCTACACTTTCTGCATCCAAAACTCTTTTTCCTTCTTTAATTGAGCAATCTCTTCCACTAATATTGCTTCATGTACTGTAATAAAACCTGTCTACAACTTATCATAAGGATACTTCAATACAAAAGACAGTCTTTCTTGAAGTATCCTCCACATATTTTGCATATTGGAAGTCAACTGCTGCTTCAGTACTGTGACATCACCTTCTACCATCAGAACTCCATTAATGTCCAACTCCTCTTGAGCTAGTACCTGCCTCTCCATAAGTTCATAATGATGTGATGAACTTTCTGAGCATAGTAAAACAAAGCTGCCAAACAAGTAAGCACACAGCCTACTCTTAGTCTGAGTCTTCCGTTTGTCAAACGCAAATACTGCACTGTACATCCTTTCATACAACCAATGTGCCCAACTAACCTACTCACCCTTTTCAGCCCAACATAAAGGAGCATAGTTCTCTTTGGACATATAATCAAATTTAAGAAGAAAACACAGCCTTTCCAAATACCACTTAAGTTGCTCCCTTCTTGCATAACTGACATTCTTCAGCATATAATATTGTCTTCCACCCTTGCGAGGACCAAACTCCTTTTTCAAAGAGTCCTCTGTGCACTTGGGTATAGGACCTTGTGAAAAACAGGGCAACTTAAACACTTTAGCAACAGTTTCAGGGGATAAAACTACCTTTGAGGAAAGCCTTCCTTTTGTTTTCTTCAAGATCTCCACCTGTGACTTTGCATAGAGATTATTTCTCCATGCATCCCATGGCAAGGTAGCAAAGTCATGCAATCCAATTTTCTGCAACCAGTTGGCGTTCCGATCTGCCTGAATGTCGAGCTCGACCTTGAAGTCCATGAACGGGTCCATTAAGGACTGCATCATTTTTCCGGCTGACATAGCTATAGGCATGCTAGCTTCTTCATCCGCCGAAGCCTCCAGGTCTTCGTCAGAGCTAGACACCTCCACTTGCGCATTAGCTCCTTTGTGGCACAGCCTTGTCTTCAGCACTTCTGGCGATTCCTCATCTTGAAGAGGTCACATGGGGGCAAGGGGTTTTGGCTTAGGCATGGGAGACTGAAGGGGCTCTGAAAGCACACACGAAAAATAGAAAGGGCGATGCATGAGGGAAACGAAGACGTGATGGCTCACACTCGTGCCAACTCGCCTAACATAAGATCTCCACACACACCTCCATAAAATAATCATCAAGCTTACTGGCAGCCCCCAACTGGAGTCTTGTGGAAAAAATAGTAATTTCAAAAACTCTGAGGCAGTAAAGTCCGACGAAGTAATTTCCGACACAGGAGAATTTAGTTAAACCAACCCTGACAAATTTTTTAGCAAATTTCCTTCTTTGTAACAACTGATCCAAATACCCTGTGCCAACAATTAAGCTCCTTGCCATTCTCTCAACACCTATGTTCTGCCTGAAGAACACCCATCTCTGTGCTTTGTTATCTTCTGGTGAGTCGGATTCCACATGCACCAAAGCTGAAATTGGCCAATCAAGATGTGTTGGTTTCCCTTGAAACTTCTTCAGCCTAAAACCATTGATTGGCTTCTCTACCCTTGTTCCAAAGACATCTGCCACAATAAAGGTACCTTGGCCCAAATCTTCCACAATCTGATAAGGTCCTTTATATCTAAGTGTCAACTTTCCTGGATGAGGTCCCAATCTAGAGTTGTACACTATCACCCAGTCACCAACCTGAAACACTTTAAATTTGACATTCGTACTCACCCATGCATGTCGTCTCTTGTGGATCACCGCAGTAATATATGAACTGACCAACGTGTCTTCTTCCAACTGCATCAGATATTTACTCCTGTGCTGGACTGACAGTTTAGAAGACATCTTCTCAGCTGTGATTCTAAGACTTGGCACCACAAACTCCATAGGCACCACAGCTTCTAATCCATACACCAATCTAAATGGTGTCATCCCTGTTGTTACCTTAAAGGTTGTCCTAAAAGACCATAATGCTGAGTCCAATTTGTCATCCTAATCCTTATGATTGTCTGCCACTATCTTCTTCAACATACCAACCAATGTTTTGTTTGTACTTTCAGCCTGCCCATTAGCCTGAGAATGGTAAGCTGTAGACTTCTTGTGCATAATCATATGAGTTTTGGTTAATTCAGCTATCACCTCATTTAAGAAATGAGATCCCCTATCACTCACAAGCTCCACAGGACACCCAAATCTAGTCATTATGTTGTGATACAAGAACCTTACAACACTTGAAGCTTTATTATCCTTCAAAGCTATAGCTTCTACCCATTTAGTACAACAGTCTGTTGCAACCAAAATATACCTGCACCCTTTCCTTGTTGTAGGCTTAACAAGTCCCACAAAATCCATCTCCCACTTCTGGAAAGGCTCTAGTGGCAGAATAGGATGATCTAACATTCTATCCTTATTATCTAGCTGACCAGTCTTTTAACATATGACACACCTCTCATATGCATCCTTCAAAACTGTGGGCCACCACAATCCAGCCTAGAGAATTTTCTTTCCTGTTATATCTCCTAAGAAATGTCTAGCTGCTGCACCAGAATGTGCTTCTTGAATAACAACATTCTGTTCAAAATTTGGAACACACCTTCTGATGACTTGATCAATGCCCTTCCTGTATAATGCCCCTGCAATTACCAAAAAAGGTCTACTCTTCAAGGCAAACTTCCTCCTCTGATCTGCAGTAAACTCTCCTGGGATAGTGCCGTTGTCAGGCTAAAATCTGAGAGGGTTTTTTGGTCAGTGTACATATGGTGCGTGTGGTGTGTGAATAAAATTTGCCCTGAATGCCCTGGCAAGTGTACAAGCCGAGTGGTTTTGTTGAAAGCTGGAATATGCACGTGTTTTTTTTCCGGAGCAGATGCTGGAGATCTGGAGTTTTTATGGCAATTGTGTGATGTGCTGATGGTTGCTAAAAGCCGGGTACCGACTGGAGAATTGACGGATTCAGTATGATAATGATGCTGATGACGAGGATGTAGACAGCTCTCGCATTATATTTGGAAGCTGAGCGGGCACCGTATTTTCTGGAAAAGAAAGGAGAAGGGGCTCTTTTATTATTTGAGGGTGGCCATCATTATGTGTTTGGGGGCTTTTAGAAAAATAATAATAAATATTGCATATGACCAAATTAGAAGGCCACATGGAAGGAAAAGGTGGCGGCCAGCAGCAGATCTTCGAGAAGGGGTGGGTCGTCGCCTTGCTGACAAAAAGAAGGGAGAGGCGAGTTGGGATCGTGTGTCTGTGGGGGGCGCTTGCTGCAGAGTGAGCTAGAGGGGCCACTGTGTGCCAGACAAGCTGGAGCCAGCTGTAGCGCAGTGAGGAGATCGCCTTGCTGTAGGCGCTTGAAGGGAGCTGGGTGCAGTAGAGAGGACAGAGGCTGGCGCAGGTGTGGGCGCCCTCTGGAGGATCGTCGCCTTGCTGAAACGGGACGCCAATGGTGTTGATTGAGGGCTGCCTTTTGTGTGTGGGGGACCGGCTGCCAGCACAAGAGGAAGGGCCGTGAGAGAGGAGAGCCAGCCGCAGGTCTTCAGAGAAGGAGCCGCCTTTGGAAGCTGGCGTGGGGGTGCAAAGGAAAAGAGAGGGAGCTAGCTGCAGTAAGGTGGCTGGCGTGAAAGACGTGGAGAGTGGTGCTGCTGCAGAGAAGAGCAGAGGTCTGAGGCCCGTGTGTTTGATGCTGCAGAGAAAAGAAACTTGGGAGCCATGAGGGCTACTGGGAACAGTGTACAAGGAAGTAGAGAGCTGCTGTGGCTCTGAAGTGATGACGGGTAAGAGACGGGCTGGTGTGGGCCTTGTGTGTTGGTTATAAGTGGGCTGGAGTACAGCCGGGTGAACAGAGAAAGAGGCTGCAGGTCTCTTGGGTGATGTCTAGTGTGGGCATCTGATTGGAGCAGCAGAGAGGGCTGCTATTAGGAAGGGACTGTGATGTGGCTTGGGCTAGGTATCTGGGATGCTGCGGTGAGCAGTGGTTCGTGGTGCTGAGGATTGTGCAGAGGCTCTGGTGGTTGGTGAAGCTGCTGGTCACGACATACAGAGAGTGGAAGCTGCTGAGTGAAGGTTAGCTGGTGTGGGCGCCTTCTGGAGAGAGTAGCTGGTCTTGTGTGGGCGATGATTGCAGGCAGTGTGTGGATGCTGACCAGAGAGGGAGCCTTGGGTTTTTGTGTGTGTTGGATGCAGAGGAGATGCTGATGTGTGGGCTGGAGACAGTGGGGCTCGCCTATGACAATTAGCAGGTAGCAGCAGACAGAGAGTAGCCGGGCTACAGAGGAAGTGAAGAAGGGTTGCTGGTGTGGGCGCCCTCTGGTGATTACAGAGATCGGGAGACAGAGGCTCGGTTGTCAGACGCAAGGGTGTATTCCCTTGGCAGTAAATCCTGGCCAGAGTCCTGGTCTTTGGTGTATTTGCTGTGTTTATACAGTGTGTATGGTGCTGTATATGTTTTTTTGTTGAATGATCATCTGTCCTTCATGGTTCTGAGCTGTCTTATGGTGTGGGTGGGTGGCGAATGTTGAGAGAGTGTTCCAGCCGGTGGCTGGTGGTGCCCCGTTCGTGGTAGTTTTTCCAAGTTTGGGAGGTGGAAGAGATATAGAGGCAGGTTCTTTCTTCTTTTTTTCACCTGCCATCCTTCTAGTGCCCCCACTGAGGAGTGGCTCTTTGTGGTATAGTTTGACTGAGGATAGCTCAGGGATTTCTCTTACGAGGGTGTATGCCCCAGAGTGAGAGATTGAAGGAAGGTGTTTTTGGGTTTTTGCTTGGGATTGGAAGTGAAGTTTTGGGATCAAGATGATGTCTTACCCAGAGTTTTATGGTGGTCCGAATGAGGATGTGGCAGACTTCTTGGAAAGGATGGAGGTTGCATGTATAAGCAACCATATCAGTGAGCAGGTACAGGTGTTGCGGCTACTGAGCATCTGTTTGAAGGGAGATGCAAGGACCTGGTACAGGGCTTATGAGGAGTCGTTGAGGGATGCTGTTCCACGCATTGAGATGAACGAGGATGGATTGAAGACAGCACTCAGCAACAGGTTCAAGAAGGTAGAAGACCCCGACAAGGTTTGGCATGAGGTGCAAGCTCTGACACAAGGTGAGTTTGAATCAATAGATGATTATATGAGGAAATTTTCTTTGCTATGGGAGACTCTATGCAGGGCTTTGGGAGAAGACCAGGTACCGCCTGACATGATGAAGAAGAACAAGTTTGTAGCTGGACTTAAAAGGAGTATTCGCTGGAAAGTGGAATTGAAAAAGCCCAGGTCTTTTGAGGATGCGGTGGAAATTGCTAAGTCAAAAGATTGGAAACTGCAGCGGATGAATCAGCTGGGGATAATTCCAGTTGTAGCACAGCCGGAGATTCGGAGAGTGGAGGCTACACCTATGAGTGCAGTGATGGAGAGGATGAAGCCCACTGAAGGTCAAGCAATGCAGATGATGCCACAAGCGAGTCAGGGAGTACCTATGGTTCCTGCAGGTTCTGATGAGGGATTGCGGCAGGATATGAAACAAATGGTTGATCTTATGAAGAATTTGAGCTTAAATTTAATGGGAAGTACAGGTGGTGGACGTGGTAGAGGCCGAGGTAATTATCCTGAAGGGGGAGATGGACAAGCAGGGTATGGACGTGGTCGCGGTAGGGGCCGTCATTTCATTCCTACATGCTGGAACTGTGGTGAGCTTGGTCATCTGAGTACAGATTGTGATAAGCCTCAACGAATGGGTGGTGACATGTACCCACTACCTTCACAGTTACCGGATAGGTCGAATGATTATGGTATTGATATCAGGGATCAAGCAGGTCCGAGTGGAATCACAGCTGAAGAGAAGGGTAAAACTAAGGTGATAGATGTGGTCACCCTTGAGAAGATGAAGGAGGCAGAAGCTGATGTGATGCCTTTGGGGAAACGGATGCCACAGGAAAGGGAAAGCAAGGATGCTGCAGGGCCCAGCAAGAAGAAAGGAAAAATGAAGGAAGGAGAAGATGTGAAGGTCAAGCAGAAGAGGAAGCCTCGTAGGAAGTTTCAGGTAACTGATTTTCCACTAGGGGGTGGGCAGGATAGTTATAGTTTGCAGGAGGACATGGCTGGAAGGAAGGCTAACATTACTTTTGGGCAATTGATAGAGTTAGCTCCCAATTTGAAGCGTCAATGGAAAAGACTTGTGAATCCGAGAGAGAAGGAGCCGGCCAAAGGGATAGTGACTGTTCTATCTGTTCAGGAGTTACCTGACATATGTCCTGTGGTGAATGTGTGGTATAAAGGGAAGAATCTGGGAGAGGCGTACATAGATGGTGGAGCACAGATTTGTGTGATCACATTGGCAGCTATGGAGAGGCTTGGTCTTGATTTCACTGAAGCGTCTGGATTTCGTATTCGGCTGGCTAATCATCAGAAAGTCAAATGCTTAGGTATGGTTAAGGAATTAGAATTGGAAGCTTTTGATGTGAAAGTGCTTGTGGATTGTCATGTTATGCCTGCAGGAATGGGTGCATTCCCCATTATTCTGGGAAGACCATGGCTGAGAGCGGTGAAGGCTGTTCAGGATTGGAGGAAAGGGGTTATTACTCTGTATGACAGGAGAGGGGATAAGAAGCAATTTAATATGGAAAACCAGAAGCCTGTCAATGATGAAGAGGAAAGTGAAGCTGATTCGAGTGATGACACAACCAGTACCACTACTAGTGAGGGAACAGAGAATACTTCATCCAGTGAGGAGGATGCAGAGATGGATGCTGTGGTTATTGATGAAGAAGTGCTTAGTGATGAAGTTGCTGAACAGGAAGAAGCCATACATGAGGAATGCGAGGAGGTTCAAGTGAATCCTGAACAAAGGTATGCATGTGATGTAAAAGAGCTTGCTTTTAAGTCTTTGGATAATAAACCTGTGTGGGATGAGTGGGAAATAGACAGTCTACAGGATGAGGAGCCTGAATTGGAGCTCGATGATGAGATGTGCATGAATGTTAAAAAAGCCATGATCAGAATTGAGGCTATGAAGAAAGAGAAACACCAGAAGACTTTGAATGATGCTGCTGCTATAGATGAGTCTATGGATGCTGCAATAGATGAATTTCTTGGTGGTCTTGATGAAGATGAGGATACAGGAACTGAAGTGGATGCTTTGGGAATGATGCCTGTTGAAGAGGAGTTTGTTTTGCCTGTGGTGGCTGGTTTTGATAGTGGGGTTTCTTATGCTGATGGACAGGAAAATATTATGGTACAACAGGTTTTTTTTTATGAGGCTTTCATAAATTTTTACCCTCAGCAGGAGCTGCTGCATTGGTTCTCTGATATTGATGCTGATCGTATCAGGGATTTTGGGTTTGAGATGAGGCAAGATGGTGTGTATGTCAGGAGCTTTGTCTCCAGAAGCTCTGGTGTTGTGTTGTGGGATATGGGATGGAAAATCATGCCTGTGGAAGATGACAAAGTTTCTTGGATCACCTGGAATAGAGATGTGCTGATTACACTGTATGATGCTCAGAGGATTGATGGAGGGAAACGTGGCCATTGGAGGGAAACGTGGTCATATGCTTTCTGCTGATCATAAATGATTCAGCAGGCTAGGGGTTGGGCAAAGTATGTCAGGCTAAAATCTGAGAGGGTTTTTTGGTCAGTGTACATATGGTGCGTGTGGTGTGTGAATAAAATTTGCCCTGAATGCCCTGGCAAGTGTACAGGCCGAGTGGTTTTGTTGAAAGTTGGAATATGCACGTGTTTTTTTTCCGGAGCAGATGCTGGAGATCTGGAGTTTTTATGGCAATTGTGTGATGTGCTGATGGTTGCTAAAAGCCGGGTACCGACTGGAGAATTGACGGATTCAGTATGATAATGATGCTGATGACGAGGATGTAGACAGCTCTCGCATTATATTTGGAAGCTGAGCGGGCACCGTATTTTCTGGAAAAGAAAGGAGAAGGGGCTCTTTTATTATTTGAGGGTGGCCATCATTATGTGTTTGGTGGCTTTTAGAAAAATAATAATAAATATTGCATATGACCAAATTAGAAGGCCACATGGAAGGAAAAGGTGGCGGCCAGCAGCAGATCTTCGAGAAGGGGTGGGTCGTCGCCTTGCTGACAAAAAGAAGGGAGAGGCGAGTTGGGATCGTGTGTCTGTGGTGGGGGGCGCTTGCTGCAGAGTGAGCTAGAGGGGCCACCGTGTGCCAGACAAGCTGGAGCCAGCTGTAGCGCAGTGAGGAGATCGCCTTGCTGTAGGCGCTTGAAGGGAGCTGGGTGCAGTAGAGAGGACAGAGGCTGGCGCAGGTGTGGGCGCCCTCTGGAGGATCGTCGCCTTGCTGAAACGGGACGCCAGTGGTGTTGATTGAGGGCTGCCTTTTGTGTGTGGGGGACCGGCTGCCAGCACAAGAGGAAGGGCCGTGAGAGAGGAGAGCCAGCCGCAGGTCTTCAGAGAAGGAGCCGCCTTTGGAAGCTGGCGTGGGGGTGCAAAGGAAAAGAGAGGGAGCTAGCTGCAGTAAGGTGGCTGGCGTGAAAGACGTGGAGAGTGGTGCTGCTGCAGAGAAGAGCAGAGGTCTGAGGCCCGTGTGTTTGATGCTGCAGAGAAAAGAAACTTGGGAGCCATGAGGGCTACTGGGAACAGTGTACAAGGAAGTAGAGAGCTGCTGTGGCTCTGAAGTGATGACGGGTAAGAGACGGGCTGGTGTGGGCCTTGTGTGTTGGTTATAAGTGGGCTGGAGTACAGTCGGGTGAACAGAGAAAGAGGTTGCAGGTCTCTTGGGTGATGTCTAGTGTGGGCATCTGATTGGAGCAGCAGAGAGGGCTGCTATTAGGAAGGGACTGTGATGTGGCTTGGGCTAGGTATCTGGGATGCTGCGGTGAGCAGTGGTTCGTGGTGCTGAGGATTGTGCAGAGGCTCTGGTGGTTGGTGAAGCTGCTGGTCACGACATACAGAGAGTGGAAGCTGCTGAGTGAAGGTTAGCTGGTGTGGGCGCCTTCTGGAGAGAGTAGCTGGTCTTGTGTGGGCGATGATTGCAGGCAGTGTGTGGATGCTGACCAGAGAGGGAGCCTTGGGTTTTTGTGTGTGTTGGATGCAGAGGAGATGCTGATGTGTGGGCTGGAGACAGTGGGGCTCGCCTACGACAATTAGCAGGTAGCAGCAGACAGAGAGTAGCCGGGCTACAGAGGAAGTGAAGAAGGGTTGCTGGTGTGGGCGCCCTCTGGTGATTACAGAGATCGGGAGACAGAGGCTCGGTTGTCAGACGCAAGGGTGTATTCCCTTGGCAGTAAATCCTGGCCAGAGTCCTGGTCTTTGGTGTATTTGCTGTGTTTATACAGTGTGTATGGTGCTGTATATGTTTTTTTGTTGAATGATCATCTGTCCTTCATGGTTCTGAGCTGTCTTATGGTGTGGGTGGGTGGCGAATGTTGAGAGAGTGTTCCAGCCGGTGGCTGGTGGTGCCCCGTTCGTGGTAGTTTTTCCAAGTTTGGGAGGTGGAAGAGCTATAGAGGCAGGTTCTTTCTTCTTTTTTTCACCTCACACCGTCAGTCAGAAATATCAATAATTGGTCATACCAAGAATCCAACACAGCAGGCTGAACTTCAAATAATGGAGCATCTGGTAAATCATCATTCACTCCCACTGGTTCTTCACCTGTTTCTAGCCTACTCAAGTAGTCAGCAATGGCATGGTCTTTTCCTGGAGGATGAACAATCACAAAATCAAACTCCTGTAATAGCAACATCCACCTAGCCAACCTTCTTGTTAGCATTGGCTTTTTGATTAGGTACAACAAAGCTTGGTGGTCAACATGGAAGTTTACCCTATTTCCCAAAAAATAGTGCCTAAATTTTTTCAAAGCATATACCATGCCTAATGCTTCTCTTTTAGAGTGACAGCATAATTTCTTTCAGCTGATGTGAGTACTCTGCTTGCATAATACACTGGCCTAAACCAACTTCTGACTTTTTCTTGCATCAACACAGCTCCTACGGCCACATCAAACGCATCCACAAAGATATGAAAAGGCAAAGACCACTCCGAAGACTGTAGAACCGGCGCACAACAGAGATCATCTTCTTTAAAAGTTGGAATGATCTTTCCTGAGGATCAGCCCAAACAAAAGATACTTCTTTCTTAGTTAAGTGTGTGAGTGGTAAACACACATTAGCTAAATATCTGAGATACCTTGAATGCCACTTAATTTGACCCACAAATCTCATCAACTCTTTAACATTGACTGGAGCCTTGGTAGATTGGATGGCTTCAATCTTCTTTACATCAATGGCCATCCCTTCACTTGAAACCACATGACCCAGTAGTACCCCACTTCTAACAGCTATGACACTCTCTTGTAAGGATTCAGTGCCATTCGGAACTGTCTACATCTCTCCAGACATAACTTCAGATGCAGCAAATGCAAGTCTTTCTTGCCAAAAATTGAAAAATCATCTACAAAAACCCTCATAAAATCCTGCAAATATGGCTCAAATACCTTATGGGTGACAAAGTTGAATGATGGTGGTCCATTCTTCAAGCCAAAACTCATTACTGTATACACAAATGCACCCCACTCAGTAATGAAAGCTGTTTTGTATTGATCCTCCTCAGCAACGTGAATCTGATTATACCCAGAAAATCCATCCAAAAAGCTATACATTTCATGCCCTGCACTTGCATCTAAAACTGCATCACAAAAGGGCATTGGAAAAGGATCAGTAATAGTTGCTGCATTAAGCTTTCTATAGTCCACACATACTCTCAGCTTCCCATTCTTCTTAGGTACCACTATAATTGAAAACAACCATGACACTTCATTCACTGGCTTGATGAAGCCTACTGTCAACAACTTATCTATCTCCTCCTTAACCTGCTTTGCAAAACTAGGGTTCATCCTGTATCTTTGCTGCACAATCGAAATTGCATCTTTCCGCAAGTTAATATGATGTTGATGTAATGCAGGGTCTATACCTTTCACCTGAGAATACTCCCAAGCAAATACATCCATGTGTTCTTGCAACAATTGTAACAACTCCTTCAAAAATTCTCCTTCAGCATGGACACTTACCTTTACCATTTTTGGGTCAGCCTCCGTACCCAAATTAATCTCTTTCAATTCATCCTCCTGAACCCTACTAGAAGTGCCAAACTTCTTGTCATAGATTCTTTCAGCCATAATTCTTGCATCCTTCTCCTCCTGCTCAATCTGTTCCTTGGTAGAAGATTCTGCTGTGTGTTCCATTAGCTGTCAGAATTCTGTTCCCTGAATCTCTTGTCCAGATGCTACATCGGACCTGTCGTGAGCCTGTTCTTTATCCGACTGTAATATTTGTTCCACATCCACGTCAAATACTGGAACAATGGTTGGATTTGCCTTCAGAAATTCTTCTTCCTCATCATCTTCAACTTCTTCTGCCAAGTTGATAGTTTGTGCAAACAATGGTTTCTCCTTGAGTGGAATATTCTTCCTCCCTTGCATAGGTGTAGTCACTTTCTTCTTCCCTTTTCTTACAACAACCACATTGTCTCCCCAATCTTGGCTGACTTTGGCCATTCTGAGCCAAGGTCTTCCCAACAGCATTTCATAAGAGGATGCTGAATCTAACATTCGCATGACCACAAAATTTACCAAGAAGGTCAGACCTGCAATGGTAATATGTTGCTATTTGAGAATTCCTAATGGTTGTACTCTTGTTTGATCTGCCATCTTCACCTGAAAAGGTGCTGGGGCCAACTTTCCCAAGCCCATTTGTGTATAAACAACTTCAGATAAAATGTTTACTCTGGATCCTCTATACATCTACAAAAATCCTGCCCTCAAACTGAACTTTGATTACAGGCACAACAAAATCAACATCTGCTGGATCAATGTTGTTTACTGCGGGGAATCCCATTTGATGAACCAATAATTCATTATCCTGATCCTGAAGTTTCCTCAACAACCTCTCCTTAAAAGCTGGCACTAAGCACAATAACTGATCCAATGACAATTGTAAGGGAGAGTTGATGAGTACCTCAAACCAATCTTTGTTCTGATTTACCTCAAGTTTAATGTTGTCTTTTTGTTGTTGTTGGTCGGACTGACTTTCTGACTTTGCTGCAGGCACAGCCTGCTGCCTCTGCTCCTTCTGAATCTGCTCTGCTGGACTTGATCTCTAATTCCTTTCTGTTCCTTCCAATTTATTGGTCCCTTTGTTTTGGATCTAGTGATAGCCATGACTTCAACATCATGAACTGGCATGCCTTCATTAGAAAGCCACTCCTCCTTATCTTCTTGCTTGTGCTGCTCCTGAGTTGGTTGACCAACATCGTTATAATCTTTCTGATCTGAGAGGTTAACCAAAAGTACATTAGCTTGAGCTGGTTGCTGATTCTGTTGTTATTGCTGTTGTTGTTGTTGTTGTTGTCCTCCTTGCTGGTTACCCTGATGATACCTTAGCACAGGCATTCCTCGTTCTTCTCTATGCTTAACCCACAATGGACAATTCAGGCCTACCCAATGATCCGGTGCACCACAGTACACACAAGGCATAGCACCTGGTGGTCTCCTTTCATTATTCTCCTGCTCCCTCTATTGTGGTCTTGGAGGTCTAGGCCTCTGAAATGGTGCTCTGCCCCTAAATGGAGCTACTTGATTTGCCCCTACATCAATTCTACCTCTTCCTGCATCAGGTGTAGGCTGTCCCCTGCTTTTAGGATTGTACCAACACTGAGCTATGTTGTGACCATCCCTTTCACAAATGTGACAATACTGCTTCTCCTTTGGTGCTACCACAGAATACCCAAACTTTTTCAATTTACTTACCAAATCCGCCTCTTTGGGATGCTTATCCTTCTATTTTTTCTTCTTACTTCTCTCCTTTCTTTTTCTTTTATCTTCTTTTCCATCACTTTTTGATGATGTATCCGAAACCTCCTCCTTGTCTGAGTCTGATGTTGTATCTGACCCTTTTTCAAAATCCGAGCTGTTATCTCTACTACTCTTTGCTTTTGTCATACCTAGCCTCTTTTCAACTCTTGCTGCAGACAGCAGCAACAAGATCATTGATTCCTCCAGCAATGTCAATGCTTGCCATAGCATTCTTCAAACTATACCTTAATCCTTTCAAGAAATATCCGGCCAACATCTCATTAGTGGGTCTTTCATTGCCCTGCAATCTTTCAACCACCAAATTTCTGAATTTTTGAGCATAGTCTTCCACCAACATAATCTTATGCCTAATGTCCCTGAGTTTTCTCAGAACATCAGTTGGAGTCTTTTCCTTTCGGAACCTCTGCAAAAATGCTGCCTTCAAGGCATTATAATTAACAAAATGTGGAATACCATATTGGTTAAACCAGCTCATGGCTTTACCTTCTAATGTGGCTGCAAACTGCTGAAGTTTAATTGGATCATTGTATAAAACCTGATAACCGCTTGCTTGCCATCGAGTTTTCGAACTGGGCTACATGGCAATCTGCATCTTCCTTGGATCCTCCTCTGAATTTAGCGGCTTTGACCGTGGGGTTGAGAGGTGGTTGAGCCATGAGGTTCGACAGTGGTGGTCTCCTAGGTCTTTGCCTGGTAGCCCCTTGTAGTGGGTCAAACTAGAGACTTCTTCTTACTCTTGCAGATCTTCCTGCCAAGAGTAAAGCCCCTAAAAGTTGCCTTACTTGCCTTCCTCCTGTTGCTCTAGAATTCTCCCCCCGTTGGTCTCCTACGTGATTTTCAGAGAGTGGACTCTCCTGCGTGATTTTCAGAGAGTGGACTCTCCTGACCCTCCTGGGCAGCTTGATCGTATTGAAATGGATCAATATTGCCTGCCTCGGCTTGTGCCCTTGTATAATAAACTCTGGCTACTCTTCTCTCCCTCGCTGACATGCATCCCTACTAGCATTCATCGCCTTTGGCTAAACAGGACAAACACAGCAGGATCGCCAATTGTGTTGGGGTTCAACAACACAGAAGAGAGTACAAACAGACACAATTGCTCAATAAAAGACATGTTGATTAAGCCAAAGCAGAAAACTCAGACATAGCAGAAATGCGATGCACAGACAAAGGGTTGATAGAGAGGTTACACAAAAGATAAGAAAAGAACTCGGAATTCTGCTTGATTCACACCCTTCATTACATTGCTTCTTGAGTAACCGTTACCTATCTTAACTTCCAAGATTCCCAAGAAAGTCATCAGATATACCTACCACTTAAGCATATGTCCTACTTACTAAATATCCGACTGCTACATATCTGACTTACCACATTCTGACTTCTTACATATCCGACTTACTATAAATCCGACTTACTACAAAATATCTGACTGAGCAACATTCTGACTTAAGGGAACTATGCCTTCAACACATGGCACGTCCCGGTGCTGGATTTCAAAGAAATTTGATGCGGATCCACACATCCCTTGATCAGTTCAAAATGGCAGACAAAAGTAAAAGGATGCTGCTACATCAAAGAGTTGTAGCAACATCAAAAGTCTGGTCCACCTCCTTCATAACATCAGTTTCAGCCACCTGCACATCAGGTTCTGACTTAAGGGAACTATGCCTTCAACATAGTCCTTTGTGCTATCCTAACCAAGACAGTAGAGCTAGCAGAAACGATTGGGAAGAAAAGTTGTTAGCTGCACTCTCGTGATATCGCATAGCGTATAAAATAGCTACAAATGTAACACCCTTAAGTTTAACCTATGGTTTTGAAGTGGTCATGCCTATAGAGTTCTTTATACCGAGCTTTAGAGTTGCATTACAGGAGAATCTCAAGGGACATCTCTTGACCTCCCCCCTTTGGGAATTGGAAAGGCTTGATTAAACATGTCTCCTAGCTATGTACAATATGATTGTGGAAAAGCTAAGGCATAAACAGTGGTTTGAACGACCTTAAAGACAAGGAAATGGGTGAGGGAGATATGGTCCTCCTCTACAACACTAAAAATCACAAGAAGAAACTTAAATTCATAAGTTTTGAAATAACCCCACAAGGCACAGTGCACATAGAAACCCTCGACGGTGTCGAGATGGCAAGATTTCTCAACGGGTGGCAAATTGAAATGCTACTACAACCCACTCACTGAAACTACATTAAGAGCCATAATTGCATGCCAAAAAAGAGTAAAAGAAATAGCACAAGGAAATGGCACATTACAAAGCAAAAGAGTGGTAAGCAAAAATTAGGGACAAACACATCGTGGTAAACATGGCCCAAGCATTAGGGCCAAAAATGAAAAAAAGGGCCCTTTAAGGTTTTGATTAAAACACTAATTAGCTGAGGTTTTAATAGAAAGAGACCTCCAAATTTGGCCGTTCAGAGGCACTTTTGGTGCATTTAAGAGATGGGCCACAATAAATGCTAACATTCTTTAAATCATGTCAGATGTACTTTTCACTCGTTATTCTCAGTGTTATTTGAACTTTTGAAACGTCTATTGTACAAATATTCCCACCAAAACACATCCGTTTTTCCTCTCGTCATCATTTGAGTGCTCTCTTTTTCTTACTCTCTCTCTCTCTCTCTCTCTCTCTCTCTCTTCTGTTCTATTCTATTCTTTTCTATTATACCCTTGCACAGTGGATTATACTCTAATGTCTATCGTTAACTCTTTAAGAGAATGCAGATACAAACTTGCTATTAACATAGATCAGGTCTATTCATCTTGGAGAAGTATTCATCACCGAGCATTGTTGGACAAAGATGAGGCAAATAGACTACGACTTAAGGGAAGAAAGCACATTGATTTGTGGGTGGATGGAAGTATTTATCCCAATGATCCTTCAACTGGTAGACCTCCTCCATTCGTAAATGTTCATGACTTGATTAGATTTGTTGGAGATGGTTTTGATGGTCTTCTTGGCTATTGTATGAAGTTATATTCTGCATCCTCTCTGTGCTCATTGCAAATACATAAACTGAAAGAAACTTTATACACATCTCGGAAAACGTTTTCAGAGCTTTATGATAAGAAGCTGTAAACCACTCCTTAAAAGAGAAACTAGTAAACTTGAAAGAAACCCTAGGAGGATTCAGAGAGAGGAAGAGAACTTTGAAGAATATAGGTGAGTTCTTTGAAAGTAGTGAGGCTAAAAAGAGGAGACCCAACCTTGCAAAGAAATGTGTCTCTCACATTTCATGTATTAATATCCGCAAAATGAGGAGTGAAAGATCCTTCTCCCCCACCGCGCAACGAATTCAGGGGTGTTAGCAGTGGAAGTAGCACTTCTTACGTGGGGTAGGGTCCCTCCTCTCTCTTCGCGGCCTCGCCCAACGGATATCTGGACAAGAGACTAATCCATCGGTTCTTCCAAAACTAAACCCAAAAAAACTTCCCTTGCCAGAAAGCAAGGGCGATTCCTCCAGGATAATTTTTCTCTGACATAGTCAAAAGCCTTAACTAACTGAACTGATCTGACCGAGCCTATAAGTCCCATAGTCAGATTAGGGAAAAGATTACACTTGGATCATAGAGACCAACGCTTTTTTCCTCATTGAGAGGCACAGTCGTTGATTCTTTTCCATATAACAATTTTTGTCCGGGATTTACTTCATCTATCGTACCATAACAAAATTGAGTCTCAATTTAGGGATCCATCAGTCCAGCCTAACCCCATCCAGTCCCGTGTATAAGAACAACTTCAGTGGAAAATAACACTTTTATAAAAATCCGTTTATGCATCTATTTATGCATAAATTCAATTTTAAGGAGAATAACACTTTCTAAATAAAAATAAACCTTTTATGCATCTTTCTATGCATAAATTCAACTTTGATGAGAATAACTCTTTTGAAATAAAAATAAATTTCTTTATGCATCTTTCTATGCATAAAATCAAAATTGATGAGAATGACTCTTTTGAAATAAAAAAAAATTCTTTATGCATCTTTCTATGCATAAAATCAAAATTGATGAGAATAACTCTTTTGAAATAAAAATAAATTTCGAGTCCTTAAAGAATTCTTAGTGAAGTGGAAGTTCTTCCCTCTAGAAGACGCCACCTGGGAGAAAGAAGAAGTGTTGGCAAAGGATTACCCCCACTTTGCGAGATGAGGACATCTCGCATTTTTCAAGTGGGAGAGGATGTAAGATTCCTCCTCGGGCAGAATATTTATGAAGCCTCTACTTCAATCCCTTGTAATCATCCTATGTTTCTAAATACAAAGAAATATTATTTTTCCTTGTTTTTCCTAGTGAAATAAAAATTTCTAGAGAGTGGTAAATAAATATTGGGATATTTTTGGATAAATAAATTCTGTAAATATCAAAAAAATGTTTCCCTGAAATAAAAAATCAAAAAAGATTTTTCAAGGTGCAATTGGAATTAATAAAAATTGATTCAGAAGACCTTAGCCTAAGGGTCAAGATTTTTTTTTAAATGATTATGGTCCAATTAAGGTTCCTATGGACCAATAAGATTAATCCAAGTGTTGGGACAAGATAAATCCAAAGAATAAAAGAAAATACCCAAAAATGAGTAAATGCCCACATAAGATGAAGAGTTGACTAAGTACTAGGTTTATTAGTTAAAAATTATGAAGTATTAATAAAAAATGAGATATTTTGGAGTAATCATTCATTTTTGACACATGGGTAAGGAAAAGGGGGCCCTTCAAGGAGGTGCCTATTTCACATGTGTGGATGAGTTTTAAACTAAAAAATAATAGGATATTTTTATCTCTCCTCTCTTTTGGATCAAACCAAATAAAAAAGGGAGCCAAACTGGTCCAAATCTTGTCCAAATTCAGCCAACTAAAGCTGGAAAATTCTAGAACTCAGTTGGACTCAGTTAGTGGCCTCTCTCACCTATAAATAGATCCTCATTCCTTTGTATTCTCATGTGTGAACTAAACTATGCCGGTATTACTCTAAGTAAAGCTTTTTTTCTATTATCCTCTAAAAACCCTCTACAAATTGAAGAGATTGGAGCTTCTCTCTCTCTCTTCAATCTTCCTTGGAGACTCCAACAACATACCAAACCAATTGATTGGTTGGGGGCCTCTACTGTGATCAAAGAATCAAGTAATTTAGGAGGTAAAGTGTGGATTATTGTCTTCTTTTTCTTAAATCTCCAAATGTTTCTCTTCTCAAGCATTAATTTGAATGGCTTTTGAATACTATTGAAGTTCTTTAATGTATTGTAATGAAGAAACACATAAATTTTCATTTATGCTTAATTTATAATGGCTTTTAAGCATTTCTCTCTCTCCCCCAAAGAATGGTCATTCCTATGACCTATTCTCAATTAAAATGAAGCTTCTCATGAAGCATTTCTCTAATCTAAAAGTAATTTCTATGATTGTCTAATTGGAGGCCAAAATAATGGCTTTTTAATACTCTTAAGCTATTTAATTTATGGTAAAATTAAGAATCAAGCCATAATTGGATAATGATCCAATTAGTGGTTATTCTAATCACATGAATAATACTAAACTTTATTCTTTCAAATTTATTGAGAATTATCAGTAATAGCAGCGGAGCTATGGTAAAATTTTTGAAAAATAAACACATAAATCATTTTCATTTATATTATGAAAAGAGGACTTACTACCATATTCTAGGATTAATCATCCTAGATTAATTGAATGATTCTCATTGTAATCACATGAAAAAATTTATTTTTATGTTTATGCATAAATAATAAATTAGAAAAAAGAGAATTTTCTAGTAATTCATTTTTATGTTAAAAGAGTAATTCCCATGACAATGGAAATCCATGTATTCCAATGAATTAAGAGAAAAAATTAGAATGCTAAAATAATGTATATTTTATTTAAAAATTAAGGAAGGATTTTAGTTAAATTTATCTTTTTGCATAGATAAATTTTAAATGATGAAAGAGGAATTCCCAATATATTGGAATCCAAATATTTAAATGAGGAAAGTGTAATTCCTAGTGTAAAGGAATTAATGAAGATTTTTATTTAATTTTTAAGAGAAAATTTAGTTAAATTTATCTTTTTGCATAGATAAATTTTAAATGATGAAAGAGGAATTCCCACTATATTGGAATCCAAATATTTAAATGAGGAAAGTGTAACTCCTAGTGTAAAGGAATTAATGGAGTTTTTTATTTAAATTTTAAGAAAAAATTTTGTTATAATTATCCTTTTATATAGATAAATTTAAATGATGAAAGAGGAATTCCCACCATATTGGAATTCAAATATTTAAATGAGAAAAGTGAGATTTTTAGCTTAATGGAATTAATGGATATTTTTATGTAATTTTTTAAGAATTTTTTTAGAGAAATTTAATTTATGGTAAAAAAGAGGAATTCCCATGACAATTGGATTACACTTATTGAAATGAGAAAAAGAAGGATTTCAAGTTTATTAAAAAAAATAGGTATTGTTATTTTAGTTAAAAGATGAATTTCCATCATAATTCTACCTAATGAATTAAGGTTGAGAAATTATGTGGGAGAAGGAATATCTTTGGATATTTTAATTAGTGAAATCACTAAATTGATATTTACCCAAAATCTAGATGTTTAGTTGAAGGGAATCCTTGCAGAACTAAATCGAATGAATTTGGTTAGACTACGTGAGAGACGGATAGTAAACCTAATTGTCCTTCTCTCGATCTGAATCAAACAAAAAACTTCATGACCAATTCCAATTACTAAATCCAAAGAATAGACTACTGAAACTAATCTAGTTTTTACTTGACCAAACTCACCAAGAATCTAGTTGGACAAATGGATAAAATGATGGGTAGATTACCCTCATGAGAGATCAAGGATCCTCATTATGAAACTGGGAATTATGGAAAAAGGGTTCTTGGAACCGATCTCAAATTGGAATTTTACTTGCATTGGAGCCTCTGTTTTTTCATTCAAAGGACTGTTTTACACCAGAATGCTGGAGGAAGTATTTGGCTTATGTTTTTCTAAGAGGAGGTTCGTTGGAACAGCTGGCAGGGAGTCGTCAACAAGGGACGTTGCTCGCGGCAAAGCCTACCGAGGTCTTGACCAGCCTCGGTACGGTTAAAATGGTGCACTTCCGGTACGATGGGCGAGGACCAACGAAGTGGTCCCTGAGTGAAGTTCTAGAACACCTAAGGAGGATCCTAGAGGGTTCTCACTAGGCGATGCACGGGCTCGCGGTTGCTAGGACACCCATGCGTACGTCGAGGAAGATTTCGGATGGACAAAAAGGAAAGATTTTTGGGAAACCAAATTTTGATACTGGATCTCGTTGGTTGGCCAGCTGGTCTTCAATAGAGAGTTCAGAGGATACATTTTTTGTAATACAATGGACTTAGAATTTTGGAAAGTGATGATCAGAAATATTATGATCTCTATTGAAGGATTGTTTTTAAAGCCAGTCGAATCTGTTATAAATGGCAATTTCATATTGGGTGTGTACGTGCTATGCCTACCTTGATTTTTGCATGAATCGCCGGCTAGAGAGCTTGGGAACTCTTTTCCTCGGTACCCGGGTAAACAATTAGATACAATTAGTTACGTTATTTAGTTTTAAATCCTGAGAAAACCTTGTTCTGTGGGAGGGGATCATTGGCTGTGCCTCATAAATGAGGAAAAAAGCGGTGATTCCATGGACCAAGTGCAAGTCTCTTCTTGATTTGACGATGTGACTTCAAGTTTGGTCAGATCAATTTATCTAGTTAAGACTTGACTCATTAGAGTAATTTCCCCGTCCGTGCCTTCCGCGCGAGGGGAGTCTTCCGGGCCCGGTCTTGAAGGGGACGCCCGGGTTAGCCTCTCGTCTCGGACATTCACGGTCGGTGGGGCCCTGAGTGTGTGGACCCCGCCCCGCGTGGGAGGCCGACGCCGCTAGTAGGAGCCCCAGAGCGGGCGGGGGACCTCACACGAATGGTCCTAGGACCATTCTTGCATGCACTCATGGCCCCTTGGGGTCATGCAAGAATGGCCCTAGGGCCATTCTTCCACCTATTGTGCATGGAAGGAGGCCGTTATTGGGGATGCTCCATGTCCCTCCTAAAAATAACCTTGAGGCCTTGGGGTCATGCAAGAATGGCCCCACGGTCATTCTTCGTCATGTCATACAAGGAAAAGAATGGCCCTAGGACCATTCTTGGATGCCCCCATGACCACTATTTTATGCACTGTGATGCATTTTAAAGTAAAACGGTGGATATATGAGGCCTTGGGGTTGTGCATGAAAAGAATGGCCCTAGGGCCATTCTTGGATGCCCCATGGCCATCCCAAAAATAACCTTGAGGCCATGGGGTCATGCAAGAATGGCCCTAGGGCCATACTTGGATGCACTCATGGCCCCTTAGGGTCATGCAAGAATGGCTCTATGGCCATTCTTCGACCAGTTATGCATAGAAGAAGGTGGCCATTATTGGGAGCTACATGGCCATTCCAAAATGACCTTGAGGCCTTGGGGTCATGCAAGAATGGCCTTGGGGTCATTCTTCCACCTGTTGTGCATGAAAAGAATAGCCCTAGGGCCATTATTGGATGGCCCATGGCCATCCTAAAATTGACCTTGAGGCCTTCGGGTTATGCAAGAATGGCCCTAGGGCGATTCTTTCTCATGTTGTGCATGGAAAAGAATTTCCCTAGGACCAATCTTGAATGCACCCATGGCCCCTTGGGGTTATGCGAGAATGGCACTTGGGCCATTCTTGGATGCCCCCATAGGTACTGTTTCATGCATTGTGATGCAGTTCAAAGAAAACAATGGATATATGACGCCTTGGGCTTATGTAGGAATGGTCCTTGCACCTATCGTGCATGAAAAGAATGGCCCTAGGGCCATTCTTGGATGCCCCATGGCCATCCCAAGAATGACTTTGAGGCCTTGGGGTCATGCAAAAATGGCCCTAGGGCCATTCATCCTCATGTTGTGCATGGAAAAGAATGGCCCTAGGGCCATTCTTGGATGCACCCATTTCCCCTTAAGAATGGCCCTAGCACCATTCTTCCACCTGTTGTGCATTGAAGGAGGCCATTATTAGGAGCTCCATGGCCTTGAGGCCTTGGGGTCATGCTGCAAGAATGGCCTTTGGGGTCACTCTTCCACCTATTGTGCATGAAAAGAATAGCCCTAGGACCATTCTTCGATGGGCCATGGCCATCCCAAAAATGCCCTTGAGGGACTGGGGTTATGCAAGAATGGCCCTAGGACCATTTTTGGATGCCCCATGGCCATCCCAAAAATGACTATAAGGCCTTAGGGTCATGCAAGAATGGCCCTACGGCCATTCTTCCTCATGTTGTGCATGGAAAAGAATGGCCCTACTAGGACCATTCTTGGATCCCCATGGCCATCCTAAAAATGACCTTAAGGCCTTGGGGTAATACAAGAATGACCCCACGGCCATTCTTCATCATGTTATGCATGGAAATGAATCAGCCTACGACCATTCTTGGATGCCCCATGGCCATCCCAAAAATGACCTTGAGGCCTTGGGGTCATGTATGAATGGATCTAGCGCCATTCTTCCTCCTGTTGTGTATGGAAACAAATGGCCCAAGGACCATTCTTAGATGCCCCCATAACAACTATTGCATGCATTGTGATGCATTTAAAACTAAAACGGTGGATATATGAGGCCTTGGGGTAATGTAGGAATGGTCCTTGCATCTGTAGTGCATAAAGAGAATCGCCCTAGAGCCATTCTTGGATTCCCCATGGCCATCCCAAAAAATTCTTTGGGATCATGCAAGAATGGCCCTAGGGCCATTCTTCCACCACCTATTGTGCATGGAAGGAGGCCATTATTGGGAGCTCAATGGCCATTCCAAAATGACCTTGGGGCATTGGGGTCATGCAAGAATGGCCTTTGGGGTCATTCTTCCACCTATTGTGCATGAAAAGAATGGCACTAGGGCCATTCTTGGATGCCCTATGGCCATCCCAAAAATACCTTGAGGCCTTGGGATCATGTAAGAATGGTCCTAGGGACATTCTTCCTGATGTTGTGCATGGAAAAAAATGGCCCTAGGACCATTCTTGGATGCCCAATGGCCATCCAAAAAATGACCTTGAGGCCTTAGGGTCATGCAAGAATGGCCCCACGGCCATTCTTCATCATGTTATGCATGGAAAAGAATAGCCCTGGGACCATTCTTGGATGCCCCATGGCCATCCCAAAAATGACCTTGAGGCCTTGGGGTCATTAGGGAAAAAGGGAGCTCATTTTGGGGCCTTTTACGGTTTGGAAAAATAAGCTCTCAACCAATGAACAGAGGGCCAACGTAACGTTGGGAATTCACAAAAATAAAAGAAAATAGATAAAAGAAACAATATTTTATGTAGGTACAAGCGTGCTACATTAATGTGGAGATTGGTTTTTTATTCTCACAAGATCTTTGGACATGAAGATAGAATCTAGTCTGACATTTTCTCTGACAAGGGCCTTCCCGCTTCCACCTCCCTTTGAACTTTGAATTGTTGTGCTGCCTTTCCTTCGAAAGGTCTACCATTCTACACCACTACCTCATTGTGCAGTAACCTCTTCTTTTCCAAAACTGCTCCCTTGATCCAGTTTGGCTTAGAGTAAGATGTTTCTTGTCAACTATCTGTCTGCCTACTTTCTCTTTCTTGAAACTTCACTTTGTTATCTTGTTTACATTACTTTGCTGTGGTTACAGATTCACAAGGTATCCATGGTGAATAAAAACTATGGTCGTTCTTGTGGAAGACGCTCTGTGGATGATAATGCTATGAAGGCAGAATTATACCACACATCCATACCCCGTCGACCTGCTTCTTCTATTTCTTCGGTAGAGAATTCAAGTACAGTCAAAACGGAAGGAACTTGGGAAAGGTTTACTGTTTCGAAAGGAGCATGGGTGCTCATGCAACCTAGTAAAAGAAAGAGACCCCAGACAAAAAATATTTTCTTGGCATCATGGAAGGGAAGAGTACGAGATTTTAAAATCACCAGAGGAAAGATATCGGTGAAAGAAGTTTTGATTCAGCATGTGTACATGCATAAAGAACTTGTCTTGCGAGACTATCCAAATGATCTTCCGCAACACAGGCCTAATTGTATATTTTTCTATTGTGGTTTTGTTCTTTATGAGGTGCATGGATTTTTAAGACAAAGCTTTCTTTCTTTGCTTATTGATATTCTTGTGTTATTTTATTTCAGATTTATACCCTTCATCGTATGAGACATGGCAAAACATCGATTGTATTCTGGGATTTATAGATGTTTTGCATGGATCGATAGGAGAACAACAATACGAAGGTCGATGTGCAACAGAGCTAGCTCAATCCGGTATATTTTTTACTGATCATTTTTATCAGTTGCTGGACAATGCAAACACACATGGTGTGTTAAGAAAACAAGACCTTCCAGCATGGAATTCAGTGGATTGGCCTCTCCCACATTTTAGTGTTACAGAGGCATACAGAGCCAAGCTTTTCAAAGAAGTACAGAAAGCTCTTAGGCCCAATATTGCCACAAGGATAATAAAAATTTCTTTGTGCATGCCTCTCATAGTTTTTGTAGACTTGTTTAATACCTTTCCAGTGAAGGTTTCAAAAACAATGTTCACAGTTAAAGCAACAAGTCTGGCATGCATGCCACAATTTTTGGATAAAGGTTGGGATAAGAAGACATGTAGTTCAGTGTTTTGTGAGGTTGTCCAACCTTCTATGCAACTGAAGTACATGGTTGCATCACAAAATTTCATTTTTTCTTTTTATTATAAGCGCAGTCGAATGCTAGGTACAAAACTAGTCCCTATGGATCAAGATGAAGATTCTTTTGGTGCAGAAAATAAACTTCTTGATATTGATGTTGTTGAGAATGGTGATGTGCTAGTCAATATCACATTAAGACAATGCTGCTCCCTAGCTCAATTGCGCAATGACATTCTATTTGAGACAGAAGGTTCTATTTCAAAGGACTTTTTATTTATCTACAACAATAAGAAGGTATACCATGTGACTTATCCTAGTCTCATTAAGCACTGCTATTAGTTTACTTTACCCTATTGTTTCATATTGCTTTTTTGCAGGTGCTCAAAAGAAGAGAGAGATCAATAAAATGCAAAGACATTGAAAATTTTAAAATTGAGATAACACAGACTCCATAAACAAAGGTATTATATTCAGAAATGTAAAATTCTGTACAGAAGTGTTTAATTACATATGTAGAACATATTCTTGACAACAATTTTCTATTTATCTACAGGTTGATCTAGAGGCTTCTCTACATGGTCCAACCTCACCGTGTCATCTTTATTTGGAGAATCTACTTTCTGTTGCTCCATCTTGTCGTGTACAGTCTCTTGGTGCTGCTCCATTGTCTCCTCTACTACCCTTGGAGCATCTGTTTGCTGTTGCTCCATCATTTCCTCAATAACATCAGCAGCAACAACAGGTCCTTGTTCTTGTGGCTTCTCCTCATCAGCACTAGGTCCTTGTTCTTGTGGCACCACATCTGCATCATCTGTGTCATCAAGGTGTATGACACCTTCTCGGACTTTAGAGCTCTCACCTAACTCGACAGTAGCTGGTACAATAGGTTTGGGGAAGGCATACTTCAAAAACTTCCAAATTATATCAGCTCTGAAACTATACACATAGCTCGAGTTGAAGCTATCTTCTCTCATCTGCAATGAGATATGATGATTTAGAACACTTTGTACCAATATCAAATTTTTTGAAGCTAAATGAAAATTATTTTTTCTTACAAGCTCTGGCTGTCCTATCTCAAAATAGCTTGAAAGTATATATTTGGCACTAATCATCACTCTCCAGCCACAGCTACTTGAATCATCTTGTTGTGGTGTCTGGATAGTTGGAAAGATATGTTAGAAACTGTTAATGTCTGAACAAAATAAAATTATTCAATAAGTTCAAAGGCATAGCATGAAATAGACATCAGTAGAGGGAGCAACTTTCTACCTCTAAATCTATTGGCTCTATTGAATCCAAAAGATTGACATTAGGAGGACACTGATCCAATGCATCTAGAAGTCTTCTAATACAACTGCAATACATATAATTCAGTTAGTGTGCATTAAATCCAAATAATGAAGTTTAAAGTTAAAAATAGCACACAAACCACTTACAATTTAACCTCTCTGTGTGTGTTTCTAAGAGAGTTGAATAAAAAGCATTGCTTCTGCTGGATGTCAATAGAAGCAAAGCTCCAGTGGTCACTGCATAAGGAAAAAAGCATTAAGAAATCAAAGGCTACAAGAGTACTCAATCTTGAAGGAAAATCCCAAAAGAAGCAGCCACACACATACTTGTTATGGTATGGAAGTAGCAAAATATCAACATGATCAAAATCACAGTGTCTGAACCAATTGGAAATATCCATGGGAGTTTCCTTTGGATCTCTTAACTTGAAGGAAATTGCAGGATCAATAATATAAACTGTATGCTGTACAGCATGGTTCAGCCAGCTTCTCATCATGCTACATTGGACAAAACAATAATTAAGGTAAGGTGTAAGGGAGGAGGTACAATAAGGATTGTTTTGCAAACAAATGTAAAATAAAAGACACTTACTAGAGCATTGCAAGAATGATAGTATCTGAGCAATACTCATTCTTATGAGCCAATGCTGCCAAGCATGCTCTTGTCAAGTCAAAATTATTCTCTGAAAAATCATCTTCAATATGGACAACTATGTTAGGGCCCAGCTCCTGCAACCTTCTCTGTATCTGTAGCTCCATCTGTACAGTCTCCACATTTATAGCAGACTTGGATTCCTCTATTTACTGCTTCAGTGACTCCTCATAAGCAGCTTTCCCTCTGGTGCTCATTGAGTGGGTCACTTCAACAACCTTCACCTTGTCTGCCTTCAATTTCCTTGTAGGTGGAATTAATAATATGTCTCTCATTTTAATGTCCTGCCATTCCACAGGATGGACCAGCTTGTCATACCTCCACCTCACTCTGGACAATGTGTTGAAGTCCTTGGCCATCAGAGTTACCCTGTGAGCATGGGCTACTACAAGCATTGCATCTTCAAAGTACTTCTCCAGGTAATCCTCTGCCATTTCCTGTAAGGAAAGAATGGCAGTCCTGTTCCACCTGAAACCAAGGTGCCAGCTATCACAGATTTCTCTCACTAGCCTCTGAAAAGGTGCCTTGGGGATTGCAAAGCCTATAGCTTTTTGCTGTTTCCTGATCTCCTTTAGCACACCAGCAGAATGCTTTAACCTCTTGGACTTTTGCTGTAGCATGCTCATTGGCTTCCCCTTCCTGCCATGTGCAACTCTTCCTTTTGTAGGCACACTAGATTCCTTGACATCAGCCCCAGCTGCTGCTGCTGCAAGCCCTGGCCCCTTGCCAGACCTCCTTGCAGTTGCCTTGGTTCTTGCCATCACTCTGAAAAGGTCCATACAAAGCAATAGTAAAAGATAAGAAACATGGAGAACATAGAATGATTAAAGAAGGTGATGACAACTTGGATGAAGCAAAATTGAACAATTTGCAACAAAAGGCGATTATGAAGATTTGAAATTTGTAACAGCTCAGAATCGCGTTTTTCTGCAAATGCTTGAAACAACATGCTTTTGCATTCATATGATGAATTCTCTATCTTTCCAACTACAAACAATATGTATTGTGTTTATAGAAGAACTATGCAGGCCTGAAATGGGTGGATGAAGAAGCATTTTAAAATCTGCAACAAAATGCGATTTGCACTATTTTGAGATTTCTAAAATCCTCTCCTCGCGTTTTGCTGCAAATTCTAGAGACAACATACTTCAGCATGCCTTTAGTCATTTCAGTGTGTATGCAGCTTGGTGCAACATGGATTGAGCCTATGGACATCAAGAAGTGATCAAACTCTCATTCAACAGGGCCAAATAAAAAGTCTTCCTGCTTCTACATGCAGTGGAGAAAATCTAAAAAATGCATATAATATTTATCATAATATGTAACCTACATCACATCAATCAATTCCTTACCCTAATATACTATTAAACAAGAAGGAGAGGAAAAAGATTTTCTTACTAACCTGGAAGCTATCTGCAAGTGTTCTGTGCTGATGATGAGTATCCTGTGCTGGGTGTGAACCTCTGCTGTTGCTGGTCTGGATGCTGATGGTGTGGAGTAGGGAGGTAGAGATGCAAGAGAACTGAGTTAGGAGAGTAGATTATTACAAAATACAAATAATGGAGTTATTAATACCACACGTGTGAGATATAGTCGTTTTTTAACACGTGTGGGTCCCACCAAATCTTTTGGGATTTGAAATTTGTGGGTCACTTTTTGCCTTGGAACTTGTGCCAATCATGATTTCATAATTAGATCCATTAACACTTTTCCCTCCCCGTATTCCATCCCTGCCAGCACCCTCCCATCATCCTCTTCTCTCCCACTTTGACCACTTTCTACCCAACACACTCCATCCACTCTGCAACCTGTCTGAAGACTACTATCATTACCAAATCTCCAGGTTACCAGTGCTACAGCTCAGTTTTGGAAGAGAGCAGGACAATCTCCAGGGCTATTCCATCAGTATGGAAGAGGAAAAGAAAGGTCAGAGATCTATACCATTTCCAATGTTTTCTGACATATATTTCTTCCATCTGTAGAATTCTTAAATCTCAGTGCCTAGAAATCTGGCAGATCACCCTAGGATTTGATTAGAGATGGATATGAGTAGGATTTAGAATTTTGCAACAAAATGCGATTAGAGAGGTTTATGTTTTCCAAATGCTCCAAATCGCGTTTTGCTGCAAATTCTGATATTTGTTCTGGTTTTTATTTTTTCTCCTTCTTTTAATCTCTTTTGCACTGGGGAATTCCTCCTTGTATCATTTACTGTCCTGAACATTGTGAGATATCCCTAGCATTTGATTGGAAATGGATGTCAGTAGAAATTCAGAATTTGCAACAAAATGCGAGGAGAGCACTTTACATTTTTCAAATGGGTCTGCATCGCGTTTTGTTGCAAAGTCTTGTGTCTCTTTTGATTTTTACTGTTTGCTCATTGTTTTGCTTTCTATGTCCATGGAGATGTCTTTCTTGATGATGAGAAATGTTTCTGCTTTGGAACAGTTGATCCTCAGGCCCCTCCTTTCAAGAGGAAGTTGGACTTCTCTGCTGCTATACTCAGACCACAGCAATCACCAGGTGATTCATGTGTGCTGATGAAGAGTTTTGTTTGGTGATATCCTATACATTATCTGATTGCATATGTGAGCATATAGAATTCATGTTATATAAATTTTGCTTCAGGCAAAAGCAAGAGACTAGAGCAGAAAGGTGAGTCTTCCCTTTCAAAACAAAGGGAACCAGAAGAGGACAAATCTCCAGATTTGCTCCTATTTGACTTTCTTCACAAGTGCAAGGCTCAAAGGAACTTCCACATATACCACAGTATTTTCAACAGGGAGTTCACTATGAGCTCTCTTTTGGACCATCACAGAGATTTCCTTTCAGACCATTGGGATACCTTCAAACAACTGACAGAGGCAGGAAGGATTGTGGAAGGTGAAAAGGTGTTTGTGCATTTAAATCATATTGTCTCCATTGACAAGCTGAGGTATCATGTGAATAGAAGGTTTGACAGCCTGCCTGAGGAATATAAATTCAGTTGTAACTTGCACACCAGAAAGTGTAGAGTGCTTGAGGAAAACATGGCATTCCTTATGTACATTGTCTTTCAACAGCAATCTCTAGAAGAGCAAGGACAGGAGACTGAAGAAGAAGATATATCTGTGGCAGAGGTAAAAGAGAATATTCCTATGGCAACAGATATAGCAGAGCAGGAAGAAGATATCAACCTCGAGGATGAGGGGCTGCAAGTGGCTGCTCTTGACCTTGTTCAACTAAGGACTGAGACTCTTAGGGCAGCACAGCCAGTTGAAGACTTTGATGTTCAGAGCAGCAACTATGCAGTGCCCATGCTTCCAGGTGTCTTGATTGGTGGTAAAGATTATGTTTTCCTCCATGATATAGAGTGTATGTTCAATTTGAGGGAGGACTATGCCATTTCCCTTATTGCCCAGGCTTCAAGGCTTGACAAGGAGGTTGGCATAGAGGATGACCATTCACTGCTAGCTTTGGAAACAACCTTTGATCCTGCAGAGGCCCTTACTATTTGTTTCAAAGAGGCTGAAAGTTTCCAAGAGCCAGATGAAGCTGCCTTCCAGCTCACCCAGGAAGCTATGAATCTCTCATCACTTCATAAGGAAAAACTTAAAGAAGAGGCTGGACTGGAGGGGAGAGGAATAAATCTTTGGAAAGATGAACTTCTTGTTGCTGATGAAAATGAGAGGATATGATATTATTACTTCAAATCAAATACTTTATGTTGTGTTTAAATGTTTTGTAGTTATGTATCATTGTCTCACTATAATCTTTTGATACATGGCAGCTACAAATTGAGGATGACACATTCCTCCAGAGATCAAGTGGAAGCAGGCCAGCTGGGTTTGGCAAAATGTCAAGCCTAGCTCATTATATTCATGATCTAGGTAGTGCTAAGATCTTGATTTACCATAGGCAGTTGAGCAACAATGGAGAAGCCATTGTTTACTTCTTTAAATGTTTGTCTAGGGTATTAGGTGGACATGATCTTCCATGGCAAAAGGAAAAGATCATTTTAATAGAGAGGTTGTCCGCCATAGATATATTTGGGGATTATGTGAATAAGCAGGCCTCTAGGGCCTCTTACTTTTTGTCTTACACTTCTTATGCATTAGCATGTGGTGTTAAGGAGCCCAAATGTCTAGAGGGCTATGGAAAACACAAGCTCATAAGGTTCCGAGAGCCACCCATGATTGCATCAGGCCACACAATCCAAGAAGAAGAACACGTGGAGATAGCTGAAGACAAGGATACCCCTCTCAGACAAGCAACAGAGGCAAGCATTGATAAACAGAAAGTCGACATCAAGCCAATAAGGAAGAAAAAGAGTCCAATCAAGTTCAAAAAGAGAGTTCCGACTCGCAAGCCTTGGGAGTAATAGGATTTAGTCATCAAATATAGCACAAACATTATGTTGAAGTTGAACTGATTTGTACAAAGTCTTTGATCCTCATCAGTTCCTTGTCCGTACGGACGATCAGTACCCTTTTGCATTTGTCCCATCATTGTACGACACTTCAGTACTCTTCCCACACTCAAAAGCTTCTAAAAGTGTTTGACACTCAGTATTTTATTGGTAAGGATCAACAGTATGTCTAGCATAATTAAGTAGTATTGATTAAATTTTTTGTGTGTTAATATATGGATGTATTGATGCTTGTTAATATAGATCACATGTTTCACAAAAGACTTACTTTCGATGGAGTCTCAAAACATATAGGCATTACACCAAGAGTCACTTGTTCCACAGAATAAAAATCTATTGATTGAGTTTGAAAACATGTGGACATAACACCAATAAGTTACAAACTGCTATTCATGTTTACTTGTCCATTTATGGTTTCTAAATATCTTCGAATCCCTCCACTGTCTATGTCTCTCTGCTGCCATTGAATTGTCCAAAGTTTGTCTTCGTCTTTGCTTTTGGGCTAGAATAAAAGCAAGCTTGACTTTGGAGCTAGCAACTTTTCTTTTAGCATGCAGCCTTTGTAGAATGCCTCGGTAAAACCATTGGAAGACTTCCTTCAGACTATTTGCCTTTTGACTCCCTCCATAGTGTTGTGTGTGTCTGAAAAATGCATTACGTGCCATGTAGTGAGACTTCTCCATGCCTTGGGTAGACCAAATTGCTGGGCATCCATACTTTTTGACAAAATAGGGAAGGTGGTTGTAGATGATATGCTGTTTTCACAAAGACATAAGAATACATAGTAAGTTATAAAAGAAAAGAGGATCACACTTAAGTAAAAGAAGAAGACATCACTTTACCATGTAGTGAGTTATATTGCAGGCTGTCCATGCATCTTTCATTGACTTCCCAAAATGTTTTATTGCCTCTTCAAAGTTCTTGTAATCACTCTTTGTCCATGTTACATTGTCACAGAACATGAAGAGTTGATCAAGAGACCTCCACACCTCTGCCTTCACATTTCGTGCTTCCCCATCTGCCTCATGATCTTTCACGGCATTATGGACTTGCTTCCACAATCCATAACTAATCCTTGAAACTGTTTTACCTTGCCTTACTTGCTTACTATTGTGTTTGGGTCGAGACAAGAATCTTCTTGCCTTAACACCACCAATAGAGGGCTTGATTGGTACCTCCTTGCCATTGCTAGACTTTTTAAAATCCTTTGTGATATGAACATCACCTCCATGCAGACCTATATCGGATAACACTTTTTCCAATGCATGAAGAGCATCCTTTCTATTTCTTTTGGGACGGAGTTTCCAAGCAAATCCAATATACAAAAATACCAATTTCTCAATAATTCGACATAGAGCATGCAATGTGCATATGTGAACATTACATAGTGGAATGTCAAGAATGGCCTTGAAGTCAGGGTCAACTTTATCTCTATTAGGTGCTCTCTTCCACCATTTAGAATCCATTACTTGCGCTGATTCTTTGCAGTAAAGACAAGGAGACTTTGAGTTACCTCCTTTACTAACGTTATACATGCACTTAAGTGTTTTAAGATCCCCCGCCATGTGCCACTCTACTTGAAAATCACCTTTTCCTGCAACATGGAGATTCTCTCCTTGCACCTGTCTTTTAATTATTCTTGGTATTTCCGTGTGGTGAAACACCCAATCTAGTGTTTCATGGTCTTCTGTCTTTACCTGTGATTATACAAAACAAAAGTCTTACTATAAAAGATTTGAAAACATTGACTAAAATCAAGTACGAAATAAAAAATGATCATACCTGGAATGAGCCCAACCACCATATGTGTTTCTCCGACTGTACACTAAAATACTTCGAACTCGCTTCATTCAATGATGTATCAAGTGCTCCATTCATCAATGTGATAGTAATCCTTTCCATTTTCTTTTCCTTTACAACCTCACACTCATCCAGTTTGATAACAAATTTCAAAATGCCTTTGCACTCTTCAAATGTTATTCCATAAAACTCGACCATTCTTCTTTGAAGTTGTTGTAGATCTACAAATATATTGTTCCAAGGGTCATACACAGTGGTTCCTTTAGCACCATGAAATATATCTTCAATATGGATATATGGTCCAATAAACTCATCTATACTTTCATTCAAATGACCTCTTATCTTCCACACTGTTGCTGGATTTGGCAGTAAAACTCGTTTAATCCTTTGATCTCTCAAAGTTGAGGATATCGCATGGAAAATTGAACTATATCCCTTCCTGCTAACTCCACTAACATCAAGAACCTCTTGGATTGTAGTACCATCAACTTGATTATTGGATATAAAGTCCTCTACAACATTGCGTTTGATTGTTTTGTATTTTTTTTCTTCAATCAAACCTTTTGCTACACCACAAGAAAGCAATCCTTTCATTTGTTTAACTGGAAGAAGGTTGGGATCCATATTTTCTTTTGCAGGCTCCAATAATTTCCTATAGTAACAATATAGTAACAACACAATATGCCTATATTATTCAACACTTCCAATCCTGTTTTGCATTAATGGACAAAATACATAGTCATTTGAGAGTATTTTTGAGTTTAAAAAATAAAAAATTGCAAACTAACCTTGCTTCCTGAATTCTTTGCTTGCATCCACCAGTTCCAGCCTTCAAATTTGTAATGTTTTTAATCTTCCTACTTCGTTGTCTGTCTCCAAGCATGGTTCTCTTCCTTCTTGATCTTGTTAACTCTTTTTTACTCTTTGAATGTTCCTCAATTTTATTCTGCAACTGCTGCTCCAATTTTGCACGAATAGCTATCTCTTGAATCCTGGCTCCCTTTTCTTGTAGGTACATTGTTTTATATGTTTCTGCAAATGCAGACTGTGCTGAAATATAACCAAGAAGTCCATTTTGTCCATCGCCCGCAAACCTCAATAGTGTGGTTGGATTGACAAATGGAGGTGTAGAGTTTTGTACTGGACATTTTGGATATATACTTCCATCACACCATAAGTCAATATGTTGGAGCCCTTCTCTTCTCATATTTTCCCGTTGTTGAGCATTTAGCACCGTATCCTTTTGTCTTTTTTGTGCTGGAGCATATTGTTCTTCTAAGTCGATGTGAAGATGATATAATCGCTTCTTCTGAGATTGTACTTCACTAGTATCGGCCATTTTTGTGCTTCTGAGGTTGCAAAGTTGGCTTCTCAATCTCATAGTCTTTTTGTAACATGAATTGTGGAAGTGTGACGGTATCCATACAATCATTAAGTTCAGTGATGGATTCTTTATGAGAGGCCTGCACACGTCGTCAAAAGAGATGCGAAATCTTCGAGAAACAAAAAAAATTAAGGAGATATTTAATGCAAAATCGTGTTAGTTAGACAAAAGATTATCTTATTCTTTTCTGAACTGACAGTTCAGTGGTCCTTACTGACAGTTCAGAGCCACGTTTCCATATTTTATTATTTTTGAGATCTTTTAGGAGAGAAATAAATCGAAAAATAGTGAATTTCTTACAGGGCCCCAAAATGAGCTCCGTTTTTCCCTAATGTATGCAAGATGGCCCTAGGGCCATTCTTCCTTATGTTGTGCATGGAAAAGAATGGCCCTAGGACCATTCTTGGTTGCCCCCATGGCCACTATTTCATACACTATGATGCATTTTAAAGTGAAACGGTGGATATATGAGCCCTTGGGGTCATATAGAAATGGTCCTTCCACCTATTGTGCATAAAAAGAATGGCCCTAAGATGCCCCATGGCCATCCCAAAAATGACCTTGAGGACTTGGGTTCATGCAAGAATGGCCCTAGGGCCATTCATCCTCATGTTGTGCATGGAAAAGAATGGCTCTAGGGCCATTCTTGGATGCACCCATGGCCCCTTTTGGGGTCTTCCAAGAATGGTCCTAGGACCATTCTTACACCTATTGTGAATGGAAGAAGGCCATTATTGGAAGCTCCATGGCCAATCCAAAATGACCTTGAGGCATTGGGGTCATGCAAGAATGGCCTTTGGGATCATTCTTCCACCTATTGTGCATGAAAATAATGGCCCTAGGGCCATTCTTGGATGGGCCATGGCCATCCCAAAAATGACCTTAAGGCCTTGGGGTTATGCAAGAATTGGCCCTAGGCTCGTTCTTCCTCATGTTGTGCATGGAAAATACTAGCCCTAGGACCATTCTTGGATGCACCATGGCCATCCCAAAAATGACTTTGAGGCCTTGGGGTCAAGTAAGAATGGTCCTAGGGCCATTCTTCCTCATGTTGTGCATGGAAAAGAATGGCCCTAGGACCATTCTTTGATGCACCCATGGCCTCTTGGGTTCATGCAAGAATTGTCGTAGGGCCATTATTCCACCTGTTATGCATGGAAGGAGGCCATTTTTCGGCGCTCCATGGATATTCCAAAATGACCTTGAGGCCTTGGGGTCATGCAAGAATGGCCCCACGGCCATTCTTCCTCATATTGTGCATGCCCTCATGGCCACTATTTCATGCACTTTGATGCATTTTAAAGTAAAACGGTGGATATCCAAGGCATTGGGTCATACAAGAATGGCCTTTGGGGTCATTCTTCCACCTGTTGTGCATAAAAAGAATGGCCCATGGCCATCCCAAAAATGACCTTGAGGCCTTGGGGTTATGCAAGAATGGTCCTAGGGCCATTCTTCCTCATGTTGTGCATGGAAAAAAATTACCCTATGACCATTCTTGGATGCACTCATGGCCCCTTGGGGTCAGGCAAGAACGGCAGTTGGGCCATTCTTGGATGCCCCCATAACCACTATTTCATGCACTATGATGCATTTTAAAGTAAAACGATGGATATATGAGGCCTTGGGGTCATATAAGAATGGTTCTTACACCTGCTGTGCATGAAAAGAATGGCCCTAGGGCCATTCTTCCACCTGTTGTGCATGGACAAGAATGGTCCTCGAACCATTCTTCGTGCATGGCCCCTTGGGGTCATGCAAGAATGGCCCTACAGCCATTCTTCCACCTGTGTGAGTGGAAGGAGGCCATTATTGGATGATCCATGTCCATTTAAAATTGACCTTGAGGCCTTGGGGTCATGCAAGAATTGTAACATACCCATCTTTACTAATAAAGAAATGTCCATGTAATTATGAGTTTTTATGGTATAAAAATCATTGATTTTATTATTTGAATCATTTCTACTTAGAATCTTCAAATTCTGAGCCCAAATTTGGAATCTACGTGCGATTTTACCCTAATATAGGATTTTACAGCATCCAAAACGGACACCGGATCAAGCCTATACGCAAATTTCAGTCATTTTAGTTAAAAAACGGTGACCTTTAAACCTTAATAAATGCACGACCGGGCGTCCGATTGACAAACGGTCTGAACCCCTACGACCAAGAGAACCTCCTAGACAAAAAAAATTTTGCCCCCCCAGGGCGGTCCGGTACGCAAATCGAGGCGGGCGTCCCAAATTTGGATACCCCGCTCCAAAATTTGGGCCGTACACACTTACTAGGGTGCTCGTATGATGGCCGCCCAAGAACCAAAGGATGGCCGCCCACTCTATGGTCCACACGTACCCCTACGTGGACACCCATGCTGCCCCAGACCAGATAAGGTACATGCGTACCACTCCTTTCCCGGACAACCGACACCGTACCTTTCCCCTAGACCCATGCAGGCCACTGATCCATAGCCTTTGACGGTACACCGTCCTTTCGTCCTTGCTTTGCGCAACGCCCGCACCCTCACCCCTCAGCTATATAAACCCCTGGGGTGCTCCACAGACGGCACGCATCTCTGTGCTGCGTATGCCCTGTTGTACCGCCGTCCGTACCGCCGTCTGTCCCTGTGCAGCATACTTGCTGTAGCAGAGCCGCCCCTTGCAGCCACCCTCTCACACCCCCCCTCATTTGCCTCTTTTCAGATAGGCCAATTTTCCTCCATTCCCCTCTTGCTAGGAGGTAGTGTCCTCAACTCTTCCCCCCCCCCCCCCCTTCCCCCCCGTGTGAAGAGACTTCCAACAACCCCTCCCAGCCCTCTCCATGTTTTTGCCCTTAAGGACATCTCACAATCCCCCCCATTTGCGTAGACTTTAATAAGGGTTTTTTCCCTTAAAAATCGTGCGCCATATTCTTTTGCTCATACGGTGAGCAAACGAGCTCAAAATTCAGATCCGACTGAAGCGTTTCGATCGCAGCAGTGAGCTCTACAAGGCGACGCCTAAGATGGCCTCTTCTCAAAGACATCAAAATATTGCCTCAAGAGGAGCGCGCAATAACGAGATGAGGGAAGATACTCCCAATGCGGCTCCAGCCCTCCCTTTTCAAGCTCCTCAAGGAAATGGTGGCCAGGTTAGCTTGGTTAATTTTTAAAAGAAGAGAATTTCCTTAAATTAGTGTTAATGAATGGTATCTTTTCCTTTAAAAATGACGACATAAAAATTGTATGAAGTTACGAATTATGTGATGCTGTATTCGATAAATTGCGTTGAAATTGTTATCTTCACGAATTGTGAATGCTATAGTTAATAAATTGCATTGAAGTTATCTTTAGAATTCAAGAATTTTTTTTTTTGGCTTCAACACGCTAACTCCGTTCCGTGCTTGTGTAGCCGGGCGGCGTCGTTAGCAAAGCCCGGGAATGGCCCAAGGTATCCCTCATACCATTGGGAGAATAAGGATCGCCGATTGAGGCGAGAGATTATGAGGCTGCCTAGTTTTGAGGGCCCAAGCTAGTGCGGTAAATAAGCCCACCCTAGTGTGCAGACATCCCTCTGAGAGACGGGAGGATCAAGCGATGGAGCCTGAGAGGGCGACAGGCCGGCTTGAGTCCTCGCCCAGCGGCCGACGATGAGGTGTATGGTCCCGTAGGGTTTTGCCCAGCATGTAGAGGCTGGAAACCGAATTCTAGATCATCGACAGTATAAGAATAAGAGAGCCGGTTTGGCTTGTATGGAATTGGTTCATGTATAAACTTTTTATATAAATATATCTTGTCTTTGGTATGATTGCATTGTGTAAAAAGGCTGTTTTAAGGAACCTTGTGAAAAAAGGCCTTAATCAAGGAATATGTTTATTTATGTCAAACAGTGTGGTAGGATTAATTAGAAAACAAATTGATGCGTGAGTAGGGTGGAAAGTGGGAGGATAGAATACCCCGATGGTACTATCCTATGGACGGGTGGACCCAATTAGTTGGGTAGCTTTCCAACAGATTAAGAGAAAGCCCTACGCTAGATAATTAGGTTCTTGGGCAACTCTATTCTAGAAGACTAGGCCAGCGGCGGCTGTGCCTTGCATAAGATGAGGAAAAAAGCGTTGTCTCTAGAAATCAAGTCTAGTAGTTGCCCAATTTATGATCAATTGCCCTATGGGTGATTTGATGTTTAGAAAAATCACGCTCCCCCTGCGGGATAGAGCTAGGTCATACCTATAAATCGTATCCTTGAATCTCTACAGGGTCAAGGTGTCGATGAATAGGAAATTTTTTCCAAGATAAGATTTAGTGGACTATCTTAAGTGTTTCTCCCATTTTTGAAGGGAGGAACCTTACAATTGTTATCAGAGCCGATCTTAGCTCCTAGGAATTGTCATTTAAGGATTGTTTTGTAATGAATGTTTTACCTAACATAATGCTAATTAGTAAAAACATCCTACTAAAACAAATAAGTTAAATTGATGTTTGAATGATTGTAGGAAGAGGAAGATGCCTACTCCAAGTTTCTAGTTTTCTAATGCATCTTCGAGATTGCCTGTCACTCCTCGAATTTCGAGTTCCGCGACACCATGGTGCAGATATTAGAGAAGATGTCCCTCCCTCATTTCTCTCGTATTCAAAGAGGATGGGGTAGAGATTTCTAGAGTCGTGGGCCGAGATACTTCTTCATCCGAGCAGATCAAATTGGGAACCTTACCACCGACCTAAAGCGGATTCGTTGGATTGAGAAGTTGAAGATGATCCGTTTATTTTGGTTCGTCGGTACCCCCAGGGCCGACACCTCGGTGACTATAGATGGGGTTCGCATACCTCAAGATTGTTGGGTGTATGACCAAGTGATGTAGATCTTACCTGCTGATAGAGTAGCTGTGTTGGGATCTATCCCAATCCAGAGTCTACCACCCTTACCATCAGTTTTTAGAGTCTTAGGGTTACCGCCTCCTCGAGAAGTCGATCATGAAATCGAGGTGATCCCTGGAGCTCAACCTGTCTCAAAAACTCCCTATAAAATGTCCCTTCCTGAAGCCATTGAACTTAAGGAGCAACTTTCCCAACTCATTGAACAAGGATTTGTATGCCCCAGTAGCTCTCCTTGGGGAGCACCTATTCTTTTCCAAAAAAAGAAGGACGGGACTCTCCGCCTCTGCATAGATTATCGAGGGCTAAATCAAGTCACTGTCAAGAATAAGTATCCTATCCCTCACATCGACGAACTTCTTGACAGGCTTCATGGAGCCAAAGTCTTCTCAAAAATAGATTTGAGGTCTGGTTACTATCAGATCAAAGTCAAGGAAATAGATATACCCAAAACAGCCTTCAATACCCGTTATGGCCACTATGAGTTTACTGTAATGTCATTCGGGTTAACCAATTCTCTTGCAACCTTCAACCGCCTAATGCAAGATATATTCCGTCCTTACCTGGATGAATTTGTGCTTGTTTTCTTTGATGACATCTTAATCTACTCTAAATCAATGGAAGAACATGAGGAGCATGTGCATAGAGTTCTGCAATTGCTGCGCAGACAAACTCTATGCCAAGAAAAGCAAATGTACCTTTTTTACTCATCAAATTGAGTATCTTGGATTCATCGTCTCCAAAGATGGCATCTCAGTAGACCCCGCCAAGGTCAAGGATATTCTAGAATGGCCACCCCCTAAATCAGTTCGTGAAGTTCGTGGGTTTTTGGGAATCACGGGTTGGTATAGGATTTTTATCAAAGATTATGCCTTGGTAGCTACACCTTTGATGGATCTTCTTAAGAAGGATTGCAAAATAGTGTGGCCCAATCCATCAAAACAGCTTTGATCAGCTGAAGGTCATTATTACTTCTGTCCCAGTCTTAAAGCTTCCTGATTTCTCCAAAGAATTTGAAGTGGTTACCGATGCTAGTAGTCTAGCACTTGGTGGTGTCTTAGGACAAGAAGGAAGACCAATTGCTTATACTTCCCGCAAGCTGAAGCAATATGAAGCAAATTATGCCACCCATGATTTGGAACTCTTAGCAGTTGTTCATTGCCTCAAATTATGGAGACATTATCTCTTGGGAGGAAAATTCCAGCTTGTAACTGACCACAAAAGTCTAAAGTGGATCTTCACCCAGCCTAACCTCAACATGCGGTAAAGCAGATGGATTGAAATTCTACAAGAATATGATTTCGACATCAAATTCCGCCCTGGGAAAGATAATGTGGTAGCAGATGCACTTAGCCGCGCAAATCTTTCTTGAGTGCTATTTCAATGCCAAATAATCCCATTCTGGTCAAGGTGGAAGAAGTCTCATCTCATGATCCAGATTATCAGAAGATGATAAAGTTAGTAGAAGAAGGGGGACACTCAAAGAAAGAGAAGAATCTAATCAAGGGATACTCCACTCACGAAGGAAGCCTTTACTTCAATCACCCGCTATGTATCCCTAAGGATCCTGCTTTAAAGAAACTAATCCTCCATGAAGCTCACGATAGCCCTGCTGCTGCAGGACACCCAGGCTATGCAAAAACATTAAATGTCGTAAGAAGGAGCTTTCATTGGGCAGGCTTGAAAAATGATGTGCTTCGGTACTTGAAGCAATGTCTCTCATGCCAAAGGATCAAAGCTGAAAGGGTCAAGATGCCTGGAAAACTTCAACCCTTAGATATTCCCCAAATGAAGTGGGAGTGCATTAGTATGGATTTTGTCACAAGTCTCCCCACTGTTCAAGGAGGATATGACTCCATTCTGGTAGTAGTGGACTTACTTACCAAAGTAGCTCACCTTATACCAGTGAAGAAGACCTTCAAAGCTTCTGATGTTGCTCGGATATTCATCAAGGAAGTCCTCAAACTTCATGGTCTCCCAAAAAGGATAGTAAGTGATTGGGATTCTAACTTCACTTCAAAGTTCTGGCAGCAGTCTTTATTTCAAGCCCTGGGAACTCAACTTTGCTTTAGCACAGCTTATCATCCAGAGACCGATGGCCAGACTGAGAGAGTCAATCAAGTAATTGAAGACATTCTCAGAGCATACTGTGGACGGGAACCAAGAAGGTGGATTCAATACCTTCCTCTGGTAGAATTTGCCTACAATGCATCTTATCATCAAAGCATAGGAATGTCACCATTCAAGGCACTCTATGGGCAAGAATGCCTGTCTCCTCTAAATTTCTCTGATCCAACCATAAGAGTTGAGGCATCCAGGAAAATGCTTGAAGAAATCGAGGAACAAACCAAGGCAATCCAAAAGGATATTAAAGCTGCCCAAGATCGACAAAAGCATTATGCTGACAACAAGAGGTCTGAAAGGATCTTCAAGGAAGGAGACAGAGTTCTTCTATGAGTGCAACCCAAACCAAGTTCTCTATCACTTGGGAAATATAAGAAGCTCAGCCCTAGGTATTGTGGTCCCTATACAGTTATCAAGTGTCTAGGTAAAAGTGCCTATAAACTCCAACTCCCAGCCCATATCAAAGTCCATAATGTATTTCATGTAAGTTTGTTAAAACCATATGTCCCCAGTCTCGATCATATTCTTGATGATGAACAAGTTGTAATCCCTACTCAAGGAGTCCTTGAATTACAGCCCAATAGCATCATAGATTCTAGGGAAAGGCAACTCCGAAATAGAACTCTTGTAGAACATCTAGTACAGTGGAAAGATTACCCTGAAGAGGATGCAACTTGGGAAGATGAAGCTACACTCTTAAAGGATTATCCCAAATTCATGACGAGATGAGGACATCTCGATTTCTTTAAGGGGGGAAGGATGTAACATACCCATCTTCACTAATAAAGAAATGTCCATGTAATTATGAGTTTTTATGGTATAAAAATCAATGATTTTATTATTCGAATCATTTCTACTTAGAATCTTCAAATTCTCAGCCCAAATTTAGAATTTGCGTGCGATTTTACCCTAATATAGGATTTTACAGCATCCAAAACGGACACCGGATCAAGCCTATATGCAAATTTCAGTCATTTTAGTTAAAAAACGGCGACCTTTAAACCTTAATAAATGCACGACCGGGCGTCCGATTGACGAACGGTCTGAACCCCTACGACTAGGAGAACCTCCCGGACAAAAAAAAAAAAAATCGTCCCCCGGGGCGGTCCGGCACGCAAATCGAGGCGGGCGTCCCAAATTTGGGTACCCCGTCCCAAAATTTGGGTCGTACACACTTACTAGGGTGCCCGTACGATGGCCGCCCAAGAACCAAAGGACGGCCGCCCACTGTATGGTCCACACGTACCCCTACGTGGACACCCATGTTGCCCCAGACCAGATAAGGTACATGCGTACCACTCCTTTCCCGGACAACCGACACCGTACCTTTCCCCTAGACCCATGCAGGCCACTGATCCATAGCCTTTGACGGTACACCGTCCTTTCGTCCTTGCTTTGCGCAACGCCCGCACCCTCACCCCTCAGCTATATAAACCCCTGGGGTTCCACAGACGGCACACATCTCTGTGCTGCGTATGCCCTGTTGTACCGTCGTCCATACCACTGTCTGTCCCTGTGCAGCGTACTTGCTAGTACAGCCGCCCCTTGCAGCCACCCTCTCACACCCCCCTCATTTGCCTCTTTTCAGATAGGCCAATTTTCCTCCATTCCCCTCTTGCTAGGAGGCAGTGTCCTTAACTCTTCTCCCCCTCCCCCCCCGTGTGAAGAGACTTCCAGCAGCCCCTCCCAGCCCTCTCCACGTTTTTGCCCTTAAGGACATCTCACAATTCCCCCCCATTTGTGTAGACTTTAATAAGGGTTTTTTGCCTTAAGAAAGGGTTCGTGCGCCATATTCTTTTGCTCATACGGTGAGCAAACGAGCTCAAAATTCAGATCCGACTGAAGCGTTTCGATCGCAGCAGTGAGCTCTACAAGGCGACGCCTAAGATGGCCTCTTCTCGGAGACGTCAAAATATTGCCTCAAGAGGAGCGCGCAATAACGAGATGAGGGAAGATGCTCCCAATGCAGCCCTCCCTTTTCAAGCTCCTCAAGGAAATGGTGGCCAGGTTAGCTTGGTTAATTTTTAAAAGAAGAGAATTTTCTTAAATTAGTGTTAATGAATGGTATCTTTTGCTTTAAAAATGACAACATAAAAATTGTATGAAGTTACGAATTATGTGATGCTGTATTCGATAAATTGCGTTGAAATTGTTATCTTCAGGAATTGTGAATGCTATAGTTAATAAATTGCATTGAAGTTGTTATCTTTAGAATTCAAGGATTTTTTTTTTGGGCTTCAACGCTAACTCCGTTCCGTGCTTGTGTAGCCGAGCGGCGTCGTTAGCAAAGCTCGGGAATTGCCCAAGGTATCCCTCATACCATTGGGAGAATAAGAATCGCCGATTGAGGCGAGAGATTATGAGGCTGCCTAGTTCTGAGGGCCCAGGCTAGTGCAGTAAATAAGCCCACCCTAGTGTGCAGACATCCCTCTAAGGGGCGGGAGGATCAAGCGATGGAGCCTGAGAGGGCGACAGGCCGGCTTGAGTCCTCGCCAACCAGCGGCCGACGATGAGGTGTATGGTCCCGTAGGGTTTTGCCCAGCATGTAGAGGCTGGAAACCGAATTCTAGATCATCGGCAGTATAAGAATAAGAGAGCCGGTTTGGCTTGTATGGAATTGGTTCATGTATAAACTTTTTATATAAATATATCTTGTCTTTGGTATGATTGCATTGTGTAAAAAGGCTGTTTTAACGAACCTTATGAAAAAAGGTCTTAATCAAGGAATATGTTTATTTATGTCAAACTTTGTGGTAGGATTAATTAGAAAACAAATTGATGCGTGAGTAGGGTGAAAAGTGGGAGGATAGAATACCCCGACGGTACTATCCTATGGACAGGTGGACCCGATTAGTCGGGTAGCTTTCCAACAGATTAAGAGAAAGCCCTACGCTAGATAATTAGGTTCTTGGGTAACTCTATTCTAGAAGACTAGGCCAGCGGGGCTGTGCCTTGCATAAGATGAGGAAAAAAGCGTTGTCTCTAGAAATCAAGTCTAGTAGTTGCCCAATTTATGATCAATTGCCCTATGGGTGATTTGATGTTTAGAAAAATCACGCTCCCCCTGCGGGATAGAGCTAGGTCATACCTATAAATCGTATCCTTGAATCTCTACAGGGTCAAGGTGTCGATGAATAGGAATTTTTTCCCAAGATAAGACTTAGTGGACTATCTTAATTGTTTCTCCCATTTTTGAAGGGAGGAACCTTACAAGAATGGCCTCACGACCATTCTTTCTCATGTTATGCATGGAAAAAATGGCCCTAGGACCATTCTTGGATGCCCCCATGGCCATTATTTCATGCATTGTGATGCATTTTAAAGTAAAACAGTGGATATATGAGGCCTTGGGGTCATGTAGGAAGGGTCCTTGCACTTGTTGTGCATGAGAAGAATGGCCCTAGGGCCATTCTTGGATTCCCCATGGCCTTCCCAAAAATGACCTTGAGGCCTTGGGGTCATGCAAGAATGGCCCTAGGGCCATTCATCCTCATGTTGTGCTTGCAAAAGAATGGCCCTAGGACTATTCTTGGATGCACCCATGGCCCCTTGGGGTCATGCAAGAATGGCCCTAGGGCCATTCTTGGATGCACCCATGGCCCCTTGGGGTCATGCAAGAATGGCCTTAGGGCTATTCTTCCACCTGTTATGCATAGAAGTAGGCCATTATTGAGAGCTCCATCGCCATTTCAAAATGACCTTGTGGCCTTGGGGTCATGCAAGAAAGGCCTTTGGGGTCATTCTTCCACCTATTGTGCATGAAAAGAATGGCCCTAGGTCCATTCTTAGATGGCCCATGGCCATTCCAAAAATGACCTCAAGGCCTTGGGGTTATGAAATAATGGCCCTAGGGCCATTCTTCCTCATGTTGTGCATGGAAAGGATTGTGCATTAGGAATTAATTAAAAATGGTATAAGGGACCTTAGCCTAAGGGTCTACATTGTCAGAAATTTTTGGATTATGGTTCAATTAAGGTTCCAATAGGCCAATTGGATTATTCCAAGTGTTGGGATGAGATAAATCCAAAGAATAAAAGAAAATACCCAAAAATGATTAAATGCTCACATAAGATGAAGAGTTGATTGAGTACAAGGTTTATTAGTTAAAAATTAAGAGATATTACTAAAAAAATGAGATATTTTGGAGAAATGATGCATTTTTGACACCTTGTTGGTGGTAAGGAGAGGGGGACCTTTGATGTAGGTGCCTTTTTCACATGTGTGAAAGGGTTTCTTAATTCAAAAAATTGTGATATTTTTTTCTCTCCTCTCTCCTGGATCAAACCAAATAAAAAAGGGAGCCAAAGTGGTCCAAATCTTGTCCAAGTTGAGTCAAACTGAACCTGGAGAATTCTAAAACCCAGTTGGACTTGGTTAGTGGACTCCCTCACCTACTATAAATAGACTCTCATTCCTTTGTATTTTCATATTGGAGCTATACCATGCCAGTATTATATTAAAATAATCATATTTTCTATTATTCCTTAAATTTTCCTCTCTTGGGAGCTTGGAGCTTCTCTCTCTCTACATGGAGTTGCTCTTCTCCTCCTGGTGGACCAATTGATTGGTTAGGGGCTTCACTGGCCAACAAATAGAGAATCAAGCTAAACTTGGAGGTAAAATCGATTTATATAATAAGATATGATGTGGATCTAGCTAGATATAAATGGGCGAGATATGATGTGGATAGATGAGATGTGATGTGATGTGGATATAAATGGATGAGATATGATGTTAATTAGAGAAGATACTAGAATTTATATTTTGTAAGATCTTGATCTCCTTTGTTCACAATAAGAAAACACACAACTGAGGTTAGTTGCTTATCCAAGGAGGAGGGATGTAACATAACGTCTACCTTTGGCTATACAAAGATGCCTGTGATGCTAGTGTGCCATGCTAGTGAATTGGTATCATGGGTGACCCCACATTGAATACTAGTTACCTAGTGTTATTGATATAGCTTGAGGCCATGCTTGAGGGGTGTATGTTGT